>NC_142360.1:18902629-19225129 GCF_059441175.1 Urocampus carinirostris | reverse complement strand
AACCACCCATCCGCGGTGCCGCCCTACACTGATCCTCTTTATGGAAATTGCAACAATAAAGGTGTATACGGCAGCTTTCAAGTTTAAATCATCAATAAATAAGACATTGCTACTGTTACTCAGTACTTAAGTAGGTTTTTCACTAAGTCCTCTTTGGCTTTTACTGGGAATTTTATGAATGACTATTTTTTACTACTCGAGTCATATTATTCTGAAATAACAGTACTTTTAATTCAGTATAACAAATTGGCTTCTGTACCCACCTCTGGGTCCGTGTTATAGTCGCTTGTCACATTGACATTAGGTCCAGTGGACTCGAGTTTTATGTTGTCGATTATGGTTTATAGCAAATGAAAGGAAATAGAAACACAATTTTACACTCACAATGTTTTTATAATGAGATTGTAAATGTCTGACAAAAGCTAACTTTAACAAACGTACGCACACAGTTAAACACACACTTTTGTGCCCTCTACACTGAACTTGCTCTGAACTCAGAACATAAATAATGTGTGATAGCTTGTACTTCAGCTCCTCGGCCAGAAACAGAATTTTAAGACGCACAGAAGAACAAGAAAAAAAATGTTGGCACTTTGATGTGTGCACACAGATCAGTCCATTCAACTGTTTAAACACATAAGGTATATTATTTTGTGCAATTTTATAAAATTGGCCGCAATACACAGTATCTGTTGTTTTATGATATTCAGCCATTGTCATTAATTAAATGGGAATCTTGGGTGGCTAAAACTAGTGTTGACTATGAAGTTGTATTACTGTGATCCGATTGTATCTGACTTTAGCCTAGTCTCCCTCTACAGCAGAGGTGTCAAACTCATTTTAGCTGGGGACTTCATGCTAAAAATTTAGCAGCGGCCGGACTAGTGAGCTTAAGATAAAGAGAGAAAGAGAGTAAGAAAGATAGAGGGAGAAAAAGAGAGAGAGAATGAAAGAGGGAGAGAAGGAAAGACAGAGATAAAAAGAGAGAACAAGGAAGACATAGTGTGTGAGAGGGGGGGTCAAGGTATGAGAGAGAGGGGGAGAGAGAGAGACAGAGAGAAAGGGTAAGGTATACAGAAAAAGGAGAAAGAGAGAAATGGAGACCGCAATAGAGAGAGAAGGAGCACAAAAGAGAAAGGGATATTAAAGGAGAAAGTGAACGAAAGATACAGAAAGAGAAAGAAATAGAAAGAAAAGAGAGGGAAAATAAAAAGAATGATAAGAGAAAATAAAAAAATGATGAAGAGAGAAGAAATGAGTGCGCAGGAGAAGAATAGAGGGGAAAGGGGTGAGAAAAAGAGAGGAATTGAGAAAAAAAAAGGAAATTGCAAAAGAGATAGGGATAAATATAAAAAAGGAGAGAGAGAGGGGGAGAAAGAACGACAAAAAAGAAAGAAAGCACGGGAGAGAAAATGAGAAAATGACAGATAAAATGAAAAATAGAGAGAGGGAGAGAGAAAGAGAGTGAGAGAGATTGAGAGAGTGAGAGAGAGAGAGAGAGAGGTGCTTGGCTCAGGTGACATTCAGTGGACATATTTAAAGCTTTTTCTTTTTTGTGCTTCTCTCAGGTTTTTCTTGTGGGCCAGGTAAATAAGAAAAAAAACAATTGTTTTGATGTTTGAATTTATTATGAAGATGTTTTTTTAAATAAAATTTAAAACATATTTAACACTGCATTAGTAATACCAATGAATGCAATGTTAGAATCCATGTGTTTTATATAGCGCCTTCTAGTGAAACAAAAAAAAAAACACTTTACAATATTTATTTGAATTATAAGCAAAAACTACATGAACTATCATATCAATCTGCATTTCTTAAAAATGTTTGTAAGTCAAGAAATGTGTATTTATTTTCCATAACGTGAGGCTAACCTCGTTGGAGCTGAAATGATTGTCTGACATCTTGCTGCTAAGGGAAACTCCCAAAACAAAATCATTGTGAGAGGCTGTACAAAGAAATAAAAAAAAAAACTGTACGGTTTGGTCCCTTTAAGTCTCCGTAGTTTGTGTTCTTTGCCCGACACAATACAGTGACATCTAGCTGTCAAATCTTACACTGCGTCCCTTTAAATGAGCAAAATGCCTGACGCGGAGATGGCATTTTTTACATTTGTTTTTAGTTATGACAAAAAAGTGACAAAAATTAATAATAAAAAAAGAAAAGCACTCAACCTTCAAGATCCCCTGACTTGTACACATTCTGAGAATTACTGATATAATGTGTTCATTATTTCATTGGTTTACCAAGGGCAACTGGCAAACTATGGCTCTGCCGTTACTCAAAGTAAGTGCTTACCTTGATCTTGCTGTTTCTTGGCAGCAGCTTTTTGGGCTGGCGAGTAAAAAGCAGAGAGAACACTCAGGGAACTGACCAGCTGACTCTGAATGGAGCTCATTTTGGAGGGTCCGGGCTTCCCAGTGGGTTTCCCTGCTGTTGCCGCTTTTGTCACGGGCTTGGGTGAAGGTCCCTTCCCAGGCTCTGCGCTTATACCAGGTGTCTGTTTTGGCATACCAGGACTTGGTTGTTGGCTGGCTGAGGGGTGCGCTGGGGTGCTGCTCCCCAGTTGAGCCCACTGCTCACCCAGTAGCCCCGTGATCCGGGTTACGACTTGGCCTAAGGCTGCAGGCGAAGTCGGTGACTCACTTGAACCTCTGCGTACCTGCTGCGCTTCTTCAGTATCACGGCGGGTAGCCGCAGCTTCGGAAGAACTTTGAAGCTGAGCTGTTTCACTGGAGCCCCGGCGTACCGTCTGTGATTCGGGTTCTTTTTTAAGTTGGTGACACTCTCCAGATAATCTTCGGGACGGAGACTGGACATCGCTTGATGTCCGTCGTGTTGGGTTAGAGTGTCTATCGCTGGATCCACGTTTCAAAGGCTGCGATGCACTCGATGCTTTCTCGGGAGCTTTCAGCTCTTTGGAATCCCGCCGTTTTGTCGTTTTAGATACTGATTGGATAGATTTGGGTCGAGTTGGTACTTCCTTTAAACTTGACAGGGTGCTTCGAGTCTCACTTTGAGATTGTTGTTCAGGTTCTTTTTGATGTGATGAGTCAATTGCTTCCTTTTTGGGCTGAGACTGACATGGGGTATCATGTTTTATTTGTGGGTCAATGAGTTCTGCGATGGTTTGAGACGGAGTCTTCGACTCATTACCTTCATTTTGAATGGATCCCGAACGGGGACACACATGAGGAGCCTGAGGTTGAGGTGGTGTTGGTTTTGACTGATCTGCTGATGGCCTTCGGCCTCTTTGAGGTCTTACAGGCACTCCTTTCTTAGCAGTAGAATTATCTGATGGTGTTACAACAGTAGCAGTACTGGAAGTCTCTCCCAAACTCTGCGGTCCAACTATTTCCACAGATGATATTGCTTTCGTTTCTGAGCTTTTTTGCATAAAGGTATCTTCAGTTGTAGCTTCTGCAATTTCTTTTGTTATGACCAGTGAACTTCCCCGTTCTTCTGGCTGTTGGAAAAAATCAGAATCTCCGGGTTTGTCATTAATCCCACCTTTTTGAATAGGAACATAACTGTCATTTATGACTTTTAGCACTGAAATTCCATTGCCTTCATGACTAGTCTTTGATTTGACTTGTCTTGATTCATTCATTCTAATATTTTTTTCAATCTCATTGCCCTTGACATGAGCGTCAACTTTTGAAATGTGAGTATTTTCCACCTCCTGGATCTCAGTTTCAGCATTTGTGACTAAATTGTTTTTTTGCGATCTTTCTTCTTCAGTCTCAGTGTGCTGGTCATTCATTTGTGCTACATCTGTCTCTGTCACCCTATCCACCGTGTCCACCCGCTCTGTCTCTGTGCCCCTATCAACACTGCTTGCCCTTGGCCTCTGTGGAAAGTCTGCTTCCTCTGATTTAGTTATTGTTGTCTCCGTCATTTGATCCGTTGTGATTAATCTTTCAGTTACTGTTCCCTGCTCCACACTATTGACTACAGACAATCGAGGGTCAGCAAAAACACCTCCTGCCACAACTTCTGTCACATTATCTTTAGTGTCCACATTGGAAGTCTCTGTTTCTTTATCAATCAATTTACATATTGGTAAGGGGGTACATACTTGAATGAAGATTCTTTCTGTATCAGTTCCCTGATCTACTGTACCAGGGGATTCTGTCACTGTCCCTTGGTTGGCATAGTCTACTCTCTCAGTCTCTGTTCCTGTATCAATACTCTCTCTTCTTGGTCTGTTGTATGTTTCAGTTGGACTTACTTCCACCCTTGTTACCTCACTAAGCTTTAGAATTTTTTCGTCTTTGACTTGGTTCACTTGAATCTGTTGTTTTAACAAATTGTTTGTTCTCTCTAGGTCGTGACTAGCTTTGAGAAGTTTAGCCTCAAGCAATGCTAGTTTTTGATGTAAATTATGCACATCACCCGATTCTCCGAAATTATCTCCTATATTTGGAAGACCATCGTCCTGGCCTGCATGTTCAAGTGGACTTCCTACAGTTTCTTTGTGTTTGTCATATCTTTCTGGCAGTTGTGTAATGACTTCTTGCTGACACAAACCCATAACCAATGTTTTATTTATAGATTCCTTTTTATGCATACCAGCTCCCTCTGGACTAATTAGTTTCTTTTCATCAGTGACTACCGTTTTTGTTGAACTCGGTTTAAATAGGGGTGTCAGAGACAAATTAAACCCTTGTCTGCTTGCTTGTGGTTGAATTTCTTTGTCGATATCTTGACATTGATCCATTTTAGATTCTAATAGGGAAGCCTGTGCCTTTTCTTGGGCTCGAAGCTGACATAGTAGCTGCTCTCTTTCCAACATCAGTGAACAAATCTGAGCTTTGAGTTCAGGGATAGTTTTAACCTGCTCTTCAAGTTCTCTAACCCGCTTCAAAGCCACTGTGATCTGCTGGTGAATCCCAACTCTTTCCTGAGGAGCAGATCTCCTTTCTGTTATATCCGGTGATGCCCTAAAAATATTTTCAGAGGAGCCGTTCTCAGGGGTTCCAACATTACGGTCGGGACTACTTGAATCTGAACCTTTTCGCTGTTGTAGGGTGACGGGCATACTTGATGCTCGAAGCAAGTTGGGACGGGCTTGAGTTGCCATCATTTTTTCTTCAACACTCTGAGCTCCCGGAATTCCTTCATCTCGAATCCGGGCAGAAACAGCACTTGTTGCTTGGATAACTGTCCCTCGAGGTAAGGATCCTCCCTCACTTGCTCTAAAGTCAGAAATTTGCATAACCTCTCGGGATTTGGGTTTTGGTCCCAAGGTGGAAGTCCCATGCCATGGGGCGTCTTTAGGTGCGGGCCTGATAGCATGTCCTGGGAGACTGAAATTTCTGGGTAGAGTACTGAATTTAGGTGGACCCTTGATCCGACGTTGGATGTGGACCCTTTTGATGGTATTGCCCTTTTCAATATCATCAACATATTTGAGAAAATCCAAGTCCAGGTGGAAGCCGTAAGGAGTTTCAACGGAGTATGGCAGCTGCTTTCTCTGGACAACACCTTCACTGGCCATTGTTTGAAAGCCATTGGCTGGTATGGGAAGATATCACAGTGAATTAGTCAGTTTTCCGTATAATCTCAATCCATCTGAAATATATGAAACATATTTAGACAAAATACCATGTAAGCACCATACATCTCTTGTTAGACCAACATGCGAACCCAGTTAGACCAACATGCTGCGCAAATCCAAAATGGTTAAAACCAAATTTTGACACTGAGATTCATTTGTCATTTATGAATTGCTGAGATTGAGATTGAAATTAGGACACACACACAAAATGTAAGTCATCAAGAGAAATAGAAAGTTAATGTCTTCCTTATCTCTACAGAACATGTGACGTCATGAAAAAACTCACCACTTTTTTTGTCCATCGTGGGATACAAAGATCTCAGTCATTGACAACAATTTGGCGGAGAGGCCTGCACAGAAAAAAAGACAGGGAAAAGAAACATCTGAGAAAATATCACTAAAGGAATCATGTTTTCTAGATGGAATGTATTCTACTAGAGACTGGAAAATGTATTGCAAAAAAAGCAAGAGATAATAAAAATATCTAAGATAATTTGCACAGTTAGTTGACATGTCACAGTATTTATGAATTCTAAATGGAAATGTTCTAGTCAAGTCACGTCATGATTATATGTATAGCCCTTAATCACAAGGAGTCTCAAAGGGCTGCACAGACCACATATTATTGCAAACCACAGACTCTTATTACACCATCCCCTGATCTAAAACCTACATGAGGGCAAGGAAAAACTCAAAAACCTCAACATGAGGAAAATGAAGAAACCTTGAGAAGAGGGCGCACATGAGGTAATCCCCTTCCAGGATGACCAGGCTGCAGCAGATGTTGCAAGAACAAACAATACACAGATATTGTCAACATAAAATATAGGCTATCTATTAGCTATAGAATAGAAGTGTGTTTTAAGCCTAGATTTAAACAACCCTCTACGTAATTTTTAAACACGTTATAATTTATATGTATATATCAAATCATGCTAACATTACAAGATCAGGAGCCTGATTATCACGTCATGGGTTTTTAAATATTTACCATGGTGCATTTTCCAGGGTGAAGCATTCATGTTTATGTTTCTCATTATATACAATCTACTATGGCCCGGGGCTTAACTTGGAAAGGCGAGGTAGCCCTGTTTTCATCCTGCATTAGTGCAATGTGGAAGACGTGTCATTGTGTATATACGATTACTTTGGATATATATTTGTTAATCTGTATGTAAAGTGTGATCCTGTTTGGACTCATTCCTCAGAGTCACATTTAAAGAGGAAGAATGGTTTTGAAATGACTCTTCAGTCAAATACATCGGCATTATGGAAATGTATTGCAACTTCTGTTTTATTTTTGCACTACATCAAGAAGTAATGATGGAAAAGTATGCTACAGAAAACATATTTATTTATATATGTATTTAATCAGGGAACTTTTACATTGAATGTCATAGCATGAGGCTGTTGCCATGGAAACTATTCTTTAGTCAGCTGCTCATTGCTATGTCACAGGAAAAAAAACAGAGGCAATCCGGACTGCTCTGCAGCTTGCTATTCTAAGGCTTAATTAGCCAATTTGGGGGCTGACTAATTGCAATGGTAGTTGGGGAAATAGTCAGAAATGTTTTGCTATTATACACAGTGGGCAAACAACAATTCCAACTGAAAGACCTCTACTGAAAAATGATGTATGTAAAAGGGGGGGGGGGGGGGGGGGGCAAAATAATTACACACAAATGTTGAAAAATGAGAATAGTAATTGAAAGGCATATACCACAGCTATTAGGATTGTAAATGTTGACTGTTTCTTAATTTAAAGCCCTTCCCATAAAAGCTTAGTAGTAGTTAAGATGTCTTTTTCATTTAGTGAGCTTTCAAATGCCGGTGAGGATGAACCAATAAAAATAATACATGTATTCAGACATTCATTTAACTGGCAATGATTGTGCTTAGTTTAAGTTGTCGTCGCTGCTAATTCAAAAAAAAAAAAGGTTTCTCGATTTTTGGCCATCATTTATATCTTTTGTATTTTTTTGCACTTTTTCATTTGTGCCAAAAATACGTGTCATTAAAAGCAGTGACATAAGGCATGATTAATGGACGATCGCAGCGTATGAGACGTTTCAAATAAGTATCTTTGCTTCAGAATGTGAATTTAGTGGCTCTATCCGTAATCGATTTGCAGATCGACAATGTATTGTCAATTCGGTCCGGAACTGTCAGTTAAATTTGTATGACCTGTCCGCACTCATGCCTGAAACCCTTCTGGAAATAGTGTGTAAAATTGTGAATAACAATTTTCTCTCGCAATAGCACTTATCTTGGCTATGATTTCTACCACTCATTGTCTGGGGGCTGTTCTAAAGTCCAACATCAATGTATCCTTTGTTGTCATCCCATCGGGTGTGCCTCTGTCAGATCAGAATTGTGTAAGGGCGCATCATAATGTGCCTGATCAAAATCAATCTCAGTGATTCCAGGAGAGAATCTAGCTCCGAGCTGTGCCTACAAATCGACTTACTATCGCTCACAGTGACATACATGTCAAGACACTGAAGACTTGTCTTTGTACTATACAAAAAGGTGAATCAATTTCAGCCATGTATTCATATTTTTGTTCCAACAGAAATGCGCCTCATATCAGTAAATCCAATGACCACAAGACCACAGCAGCACAGGAGCGAGCTGTCAAAATGTCTGATAGCAAGATATTAAAAACGATGGGGGGAAAAATAGAGCTGTCTAAGGAGCTGATAACAAAATATTGAACAATAAACAGCAATTCAGAACTTTAGCAGCAGTTTTGCAATGCTCTGTAAAATTTATAAGAAGCTTGCTTCAAATGTTACTTGCACACTAATGCCAGAATGAAGCCTTTGTCTATATCACAATGGTGTCCAGAATATTCTGCAATTAACAATCTCCTTGAGAACTAGTTCATCTCCAACTTCTGATTTTACCAACATTCTCATCAGTGGAAATTCAAAAAACCGTCTAAGGACAAGAGAGGAGAACAACTTTCCTTCAACAACACCCAGTATCTTAAACTTCCTCCAATTTGGACCTCTTAAACAAAAGTCAGATTTAGGCCACAACATAATTTGAACGGCCTTTGAAAACAGAAGGTGTTTGTTGATTTTCTTGCAAACAATCCTAGATATGAAACTCTGCTCCTTGACACATTTTCAAGCATATTCGTACATGCATTGTACTGTTTTAATTATTTCATGGCCTGATCCGATCTTTGCGATAGGTATCAAATCGAAACGATCAGGCCAAAGTGACTGGATCAGGATGTACTGTGTATTAGAAAAACAAGGTTTGACCCCAGCAAAAAAACAACATTCTAATTCAGGCGGCACGGCAGCTAGGTGGTTAGCGTGCAGCCCCAAGATGCAAAGGTTCAGGGTTCAAATCCAGCTACTGCAGCCTCCCTGTGTGGAATTTGCATGTTCTCCCCGTGCCTGCGTGGGTTTCCTCCGGGCACTCCGGTTTCCTCCCACATTCCCCAAATCATGCATGTCAGGTTGATAGGCTGGTCCAAATTGTCCCTAGGTTTGAATGAGTGAGTGAGTTGTCCAGTTCAGGGTGTCCCCTGCCCACTGCCCAAAGATGACTGGGATGGGCTCCAGCACCCCTGCAACCCTACCGAGGATAAGTGGTACAGATGATGGATCCTCGAATTCACTCGCATTCATTCTCAACTATAGGTGATTTCCGCGATGTTGCATTTTCCTATTTGTTATACTTACCATTTATTTTTTCTTGTTCAGAGCCTCGTTGATTCCAGACTCGAACGTGAAATAGATTTCCAGGTCCAAACCGACTATATCCTACGAGTAATTATCAAATTTCCAGTAAACAAAAATAATCAGCATAGTAGAGGATCAGTATCTAAATACATCAGTGAAATGAAGGATTTGGGCATATATGAGCAGCTAAATGGATGCCATATTCTTACAATACCAGACCCAGCAGCTGCCTGGGGGGACTAATTTGTAAAATTTGTAATGAGAGTGCTGTGAATGTCATTAAATGTCATTGGGAACAATTTTGAAGCACAGCCTGCTAAATCATTGAAAGGATGGGCAGCATTTAGCTCACTAGTTTAATCCAATGCGGATATCAAGCCCCTAGGCACAAATCAAAAGCTCTATATTCAAACATTATTTGACCCAAACCAAATAGGAAAATTATTCGTCGTAATAGTTCCCTGTGTTATGTCCCAGACAGTGACACTAAGCAGGCCCAAGAGATGGCAGGAAATGGTGTTGAGTGAATTCAACAGACATCCAGAGGGCGCTTCGATGAGGAAGGATGAAAATAAATAAAATAAAAACAAGCCGGCTCGGGAGTGGCAGCAGTTTGAATTCATATCTCGTACAAGCAGAGCAATAACTCGCTTTGAACCCCAATTTTCAGCCCCACGCAAGCAGAGTCAAAAAAAAACAAAAATAAAATATTGATGCAGTTACCATTAAAGCTGATAACTATTCTTGGGATTGTATATGGATTTTTGAAATGACAACTGTTATCATGGTATATGTCATGATGACCGATTAGTATCATTTGTGCCCGCTCGTGCGGACTTCCTGATTGGTTCCCCGTCCTATTTAAGCTCAGCCCTTTCACTCGCCTGGTGTCAGTCAATCAGCGAACCTCTGTTTTTACAAGGCAAGCACTTTGACTCTGACTCCCATCGGTCCCGCTTTTTGCAGCCGTTTTCCACCCGTCTGTTCCTGATTTTCACGTTTCTCTCCGGCTACGACCTGTTTTTTGACCCCAACCACGTTTTTGCTCTCCCGTCCCAGTTTACGACCCGTTTTTGATCCCGACCACGTTTTGCTCTCCCGTCCCGGCTCATGACCTGTTTTTGATCACGACGATGTTTTCTCTCCTGTCCCGGCTATCGACCTGTTTTTTCCATCCTCGACACCACGATCTCCCACTCCGGAAGATCCACTTCTGCATTCGGAACACGTTCTGATTCTGTGAGCGGTTTTCTTCCCTCGTCCAGCGAGCACCGGATCACGGGCGCTGCCTTTCCTCTTAACGCTACGCATCTGGATCATAATTCCGTTCTGGTCGTGACAGTATAACTATGTTGTTAGTATGTTATTAAGTTATTACTTGGTTTTTATTAAGAGTGCCACTAAAATAGGCTCAGTCAATCACAAAAACAAACAGTATTTACTCCAAATTGTTCCTGGGAGATTACATGCATAATTTACAGGCTCGGATTACACCACAATCTAGATTAGCGGCCTCCAACATGGTGCTCGCGGGCCCAAGTCACCCCCCAAAGAACACCAGAGTAGTCCGCGATCAGGTTCTGAAAATAGCTAATCAGTGATATGATTTTCTAGTAAAATTAATTTCTAACTGACATCATGTTTTAGTTGTGTAATAAGGGTCTGTGCAGTCCTTTGTGACGTTTCATGATTGAATTTGCATCAACAGGATTCCAGCAGATCATTTAAAGTCTTAAAAAGCATTTGATTCATTATTCTAAAAATAAGGCCTTAATTTGTCATAATTACTGATATGCATCACCTTTGCCCGCTCCTTTGGCGCCAACTGCCTCGGACTCTGATTGGCTCTCTGTCCCTATTCAAACCCACTCCTATCCGTCCCCTTTTGTCGGTCCGTCTGCAAACCTCAGTTAACACTAGGCTAGCCTCTTTCGACCCTGACTCCCACCTGTTTTTTGCTCTTTCTCTCTCTTCTCACAAAATTTGTGAGAAACGCAACGCAAGTGGGTCCTATCTCCGTTCCGGTCACGACATAATTGAAATTAAAATGTCTTGAACCTAATTTTCAAAAGTCTTAAAAATGTGAACACATTGACAAGCTTTATATTTGTTGCAACTAAAAATATTCAGTAAAATGTATCATTTTTTAAGATTTCACCAATTTACTTTGGCAGCCATATGGCGTGACCACAATAATGAAACTATCAAAATGGTGATATGGTTTCAGTTGGGCCTTTCAGAGCAGATTTCTTAGGTCTACCCACAATACTGTACACATAGGACCAAGACGTTTACATTGGACCATGAGAAAGAGTCCATTTAATGAGAAGGGGGTGTCCGACCAACGTTTTTCGCCATGGCTAAAAGCTTTACCGGGTCATGTGTACGAGGCACCATGTATTGTGTGCGTGAAGTATTTGTTTTTATGTTTGTTTGTTTCAATTGTGTTTTTTTTTCAACTTGATCTTAAATCTGATCCCCAAAGACGTTAAAAAAGTCTTGAAACAGCTTGTATTTAACTTGACTTAAGATGTAGGAACCCTGATTAAAAAGCTCATCTCTCATCTCATCTCATTAGCCGTACCGCTTATCCTCATTAGGGTCGCGGGGGGGGCTGGAGCCCATCCCAGCCATCTCCGGGCAGTGGGCAGGGGACACCCTGAACTGGTTGCCAGCCAATCGCAAGGCACACAGGGACAGACAACTCATTCGCTCATTCACACCTAGGGACAATTTGGACCGGCCAATTCACCTGAAATGCATGTTTTTGGAATGTGGGAGGAAACCGGAGTGCCCGGAGGAAACCCACGCAAGCACGGGGAGAACATACAAACTCCGCACAGGAAGTCTGGAGCTGGATTTGAACCCACGACAGGTTCCCATGAAATGAACTGTGCCGCACAAGCGCTAACCACTGCGCCGCCGTGCTGCACCATTAAAAAGCTCTGTCGTTCTTAATGCAGAACTGCTATGGGTACAGTGATCACTCTTCTTTCTTTTTCTAGCCTGAAATGTGGCAGCATTGTGCAGCTCTATTCACCAATGTCCTGCCTGGAGCATGCACTAACAAACTAAACAAGAACATTTATTAAGAGTTTTTTTTGTTATTTTCCTATAAAAGCTTCTTTCACTTTGGACTACGCACAAGGAACAATGTTGTCCTAGTTTATGCTGACATGTAAATTCATAATCCCTTCACAGCTTTCAATTCATAATAAAGCAGAAGGGCAGTTCATGTTATATGCAATTTTACAGTATAAAGTACTTAATGTCATATTTTTTCAACTGGACACGTCAGGTTAAACTCATTGTACTACTTAAAAAACATCTATAAAGTTTGATTTCAATTCAAAAATAGATGTTGAACAGGAAGTTAGACACATGTAAAATTACTCACAAAATAAGTATCATTAGAATACAGTTGTCCCACGCTAAAACACAGTTTACTTTTCAAGGTTTTGCTACTTCACAAATTTTTATTATGCATTGTTTTCTGTTATTGTGATTGGCGAAACAGTCCTGAAGACAGTAGGTCTTGGTCGTAAGTAAATAAATGTTTATAGTAAACTGTACTGTTATTTTTGTCATGATTACCAATTAATATCACATGTGCCCGCTCATTTGGTGCCAGCCGCTGCGGGCTATCTGATTGGTTCCCTGTCCCTTTTTAAGACCAGTTTTGTCACTATCCGGTTGTCAGTCCGTCAGCGAACCTCTGTTGTTACAAGGCACGCATTTTGGCCCTAACTCCCGCCTGTCCCGTTTTTGCACTCGTTTTTCCACAGGTCTGTTCCTGATCTCCCCATTTGTCTCTGGCCCGACCTGTTTTTGATCCCGACCATGTTTTTGCCCTCCTGTTTTTCCCCGTCCTTGACACCGCCATCTCCAGCTCCGGAAGATCCACTTCCGTATCCGGATCACGATCCAATGCATGAGCGGCTTGCTTCCCGCGCCCAGCGAGCACCGGCTCACGGGCGCTGCCCTTCCTCTTTCTATCAATAAACTTTTGGTTAACGCTACGCATTTGGGTCCTGATTCTGTCCTGGTTGTGACAATTTGGTTTGTTAAACTTGGGCCAGTAAAAAGGTTTTGCTCTTTGATCTCAATGAATTGTAGAGTACTTGATTGTATAATAATTGTTAAAAAAAAAAGAAAAGTTTCTGTTTCAGATGCCAGGTTCATTTTGGAACCTAAAACAAGCGATAGACAAGAGATCACTGTACATACCACATCTTTTTCAGACTGATACCAAGACTCAGATCTTGACAACCCACTGATACCAATACTATTAGTATATAAAGATTATTTCCCGTATAAAAACGATGACTGGAATTTTGAAACAATTACCTTCAAATCACAACATATTTCCCTAATGTTACCTTTATACAATGGACAATGTATTGATTTTTTCGATTTCAGAGTCCTGCCTTCTAAATGACCACTAGGATGCAGTTAATACTGTTAGTGGCGTCCATTGCAAGTAACAATACCTTAAAAATTATCCGTCCATGGATGGTTATATTTGATGACAAAGTTACAATATAGTTAAACAGCAACTTTCCTCGTAGAAGTAATCAGTGTTGCTTTACTAAGCAGATTTCTTCTCTCCGAGCAGAAACATTTTAGTTGTGATTGAGTGTTCTAACATTCAATCCTACAAGAATCAGGACCTTTTGTGCAAACGTCAAGCACACTCAGCTGCACATAAGGAGCGCTTGTGGAATGCTTGAGAGCCTATACTTACAAGTTTTAAAGTTAACTTTCAAATATTGATTTCAAAAACCTGTAGTGCTTGTGTTTTTATTTTGAAAATGGTGTGGGTACAGGTGAGAACAAAAATGTATACTGTTTATTACGCTTAAAACTTAATTTATGCTCCATTTTACATCAATCAAATATGCCTTTTAGATTTTGTTTAGAGAACATATTGGAGAATACAATCTCAAATGAAGCACATCAGTGGAACAAGATATTCCTGTTGTTGTGCCATCCGCCCTATCGTCTGTCAGTCTCCAAAAATGTACTTTTGTGTTGATAGATATTTTTGACTTTGGTAGCTTGGATCCCTTAAGCACTAGGCTCTGTAAGGACTAGAACGGAGACAGGACCCACTTGTGTTGCGTTTCTCACAAGTTTTATTGGAAGAAAGAGAAAGGGTTGTGCCCACGATCCGATGATTGCTGGATGCGGGAAGCAGGTTGCTCTGAGCGCGGAAATTGATCTTCCGTGGCGAGCGATGGCGGTGTTGGGAACGGAAAAGTGTGTCAGTCAGACAGGAGAGCAAAAACGTGGTCGGGGTTGTAAGCAAGTCGTAAGCCAGGAAAGAAGTGTAGACGTGGTCGGGGACAAAAAGAGGTCGAAAGAGTAGATGTGGTCAGGATCAAAAACGGGTCGAATCAGAGGGACAGACGGGAGCAAAAAACAGGTGGGAGTCAGGGTCGAAACAGGCTTGCCTAGTGTTGACTGAGGTTCGCAGACGGACTGACAAACGGGGACAGTTGGCGCCAAAGGAGCGGGCACAGTTGATTCACATCGGTGATCATGACAGGGTATGTGCACCATTTCCTGTGGTGTGTCTTGGGCAAGTACAGCCTGGTGGTGCCCATCCGGGCCAATATATGTTTCCAACCGGCCTTGAACAGGGGACCTATCACGTGTTAGGTGAATGTGATAACTATGGACTTACTTCATTGAATTGGATAACCGCATCATGGATTTTGTCAATGGTTTGTGGTGTGGTGTCGGTCACACTGTATTTTTCATTATATGCTTTAGTTTTACTCTGTTTTGGATTAAAGTGGAGCCTGGACACTCCCACTTTATGCAATAATTTAAAAGGAGTTAAGCTACTGCTAAATTGTGTACCGCACACACACCCATTGCTATGGGCGGGCGATAAATAACTTTTTTGTGGGTAATCAAAAGAGTGCACCCCCATGCATTTAAAATGTTCCCCTTAAGGCTGAGGTCTGAGGCTGAAAGGTCTGATCATACACACACACAGAATGAGAGCAGACCATATACAGATATCAAAATATCAAGTCTCATGCTAGTTCAGAGTTGGGCAAACCCGGCCCTCGAGGAAGGCATGTCCTGCATGTTTTTGGAGTTTGCTCCGTTACAAGTGATTCAAATCACCAGGATCATTATCAAGCCCCTGCATAGCTTGCTAATGAGCTGAGAATTTGCATGCAGTACATGCGGCCGTGATGCCCACATCTGTGCTAGATGGTTCTGCTCATCAAAATATGTATGAAATGAGAATATTGTTAATGGCACCAAAGCAAGCAGCCGAAATACACTTGACTGTCAGGAAATAAAAAACTCAATTGATGTGTAGGGACATGAGTGACAGGTTCCCGTGTGTCCGAAAAAGCAGATCCTACCAAAACGTAGACACAAAATGGGATTCATAAAAATCAATACATATTTTTTTTACCAAAAATTAATTGGTACCGGTGAGTATGCAGAAACAGAACAACAACGTTTTACGAAGATCTTCAGAATTCAAAGACATCTGCGTTACTCTAAAACAGGCTCGACGAGGTAACTGTTACATAACAGTGAAACACTTACCGGTGCTAAACTGAACAAAACATGAAAGTTGGAAACACGGGTTATGTTGGAACACTAAATGAACAAAAACAAGAAAAAAAAATGGCAGAATATGTTTGGACACTAACCAGTTCTAACTAAACACAACGTGAAAAAAAAACAAAAATGCACCTACTTTGCAAACAAGTCTTTATTGCCACTGCATTTAATCAGCCTAAGTAATAGCTGTATATGGAGAAAAATATGCTGCTTCTGTCGAAGCCAGGCTTGAATGATAAACATCGAAGGCACTTTATTTTCTCTGCAGTGGTGGGCTGTGAGTATGCTAATGAACACTGGATGCTTTTCCCAGCAAAATTCCTAAAACAAATAGAACTTAATACACTGGTTCTCTTTTTAAGGACACACCATTTCACCCTTAAGACAACCTGCGACTCAAATCAAGGAAAAAACCCCAGATCAAAAGCAATATAAAAACAATATAAAACAAACAAAATCCCAATAAAATGAAATGTGGTCCCTCTCAAACAAGCGAGTTGACTGAACAGGTAGAAGAGATCACGCACGGTATTATCACCATCTACTGTTTAGGAGTGTAATTTACCATTCTTTCTTTTCCCTAGCATTATTTTGCCAACGCAAATGACCTTGACCCACTGAAAACGGGTCCGCGACCCATATTTTGGGTCGCAGACAGTTGAACAAGTTTACCACGCACACGATAAAACTATCTGCTGCCACAGCTAAGCACGATTACCATTAGTCAAGTCACATTTAACTTTACAGCCCTTAATCACAAAATATTTCAAAAGACTGCACAGGCCTCAATTACTCCACCCCCTGATCTGAAACCAGCATGCGGGCAAGGTAAAACTCAAAAACCTCAACATGAGGGAAATAAGACACCTTGAAAAGGGGCCACACAAGAGGTATTGCCAATTCCAGGACACTCAGCTGCAAAAGACGTTGCATTACTGTTAAACAGAATATGTTATGCGCCAATTGAATGAATGGAACAGCACCGAGCTCCTATGACACATTTTTATTGAGGAGAAAACACTAAACCAATTTAATTCAAATGAAAATAGTATAAAGATTATGATCTCGAAAAAAAACATATTTACCTATGTACAGTATCAGTAATTTGAAATATAAATTGCATTTGCCTTCCCATCAGATTGTTGGGCTTTACACTAAACTCTTCTTAAGTAGCTTCATGACACACATTTCAAGTAGGCTACTTAAAACATCAAAGTCTTCCTAAGCAAAGCACTGGTCTCCGAGAAGCTTTTTTCATCTTTTTCAAGCATTTTTCCATTTTTCCTGTTTTTTCTTCTAGCCCTTTACTCATTTTTTCTTCCTTCCTTACTTTTTCTTCTTTGCTCGTTGTTTTTGCCTTAATTTTCCTTTTCCTCTGTTGTTCCTTTTATCACTGTTGTCTTTTTTTTCTTTTTTATCTTTATTTGACCCTCAAAAGGAATTTTGTGCATAATGTTACATAATACATACATTAGGAAGAGACTTCTGAAAGCCCAAAGAGCAAGCTCTTTTCAGTGAGCTGTGCCGAAAAAGACACTTCTCGAAAAAGAGACCAAATTCACTACGAGCTTATTTGAGTATGAGGTTGCTAATTTCTGCAAACATGTAGCATAACACAAATCCGGGGACACATAGATGACAGGCAAAAAGTGCAAGATGAGTAAAATAAATAATATCAGTCCTTCTTTTAACGCGTTTCTGTTTTTTTCCTGGCTTTTTTGGCTCTAACACCTGACTGCCCTCCATTGCACATCCATAATATAATTCGCACTGTTCTTTATTTTACCGCCACAGAAAAGAAGAATGGCATTGGAGCAAACCAACTAAATATTTGGGAGGGGGGAATTCCACCAGATAGTAAAACTCACCTCATCTGTTGCGCTGAATGTGGCCAAATAGCTGACTAGAGAATGAATGTGCGAGTAAGTTAGATAGTACAAGTGACAGATACATGTAGGAATAATTTTTCTCATCCAAACCAGCCCAATCTCCACCGTGACATGAGCCATCCTGTCATCCTTTTCATGAAATCTCTCGTCTCAAAATTAGCTAAGCTACGTGTATTTTTAGACAGTATACATCATCCATTGCACATGTTTTACCTGCACAAAAAAATCCACTCTCCCTCACTCCCTCTTATCTTATACCTTTTTTTTCTAAGCAGGCAGCTGTAGTTCCACCTCCAAGCCAACGAAGGAGCACAACAGAAACAACTCCAGCAACAAATACATTCTTACCCCATTGGTTTGAAAAAGATTGCTCAGTTTAACTAGTTTATCTTTTTCTATTTTATTCTTTAAAATAATTAAGATTTAAGATTTAATGATTTAAGGTTACTCTCAAGTTAAGAAAAAAATAATTTTAGTTAAAGTTGATTTATAGGTTTAAAAAGTTGAATTGTTTTTGATTAAAAAAAAAAAGAAAGTTAAAATGTCTTGAAAGGGAAAAACGGTTTAAATAAGCTAATTTTTTTGTCAATTGTGTACGTTTAAAAAAAATAATAATATTGAACCCAGTTTTGTATGGAGTGGATCTTTTCTGAAAGTGTCATGGGTTGTTTTAATCTAACACTGTGAACAAATTAGAAGCAAGAATTTAGTGTTTTCATGTCTAAATTAGCGATGATATCACATCAATAATTCCTTAAAAGTTCACCCTGTTTTTAATGTTTGACACCTGCAAAGGAGAACATTTGACTATTTTTGTTACTTGTTGTTTTGACATTTACATCATGGTTGCTATCGGCCAATCATGGTGCTGTTCTTTGATTTTCCACACCCTTTAGGGCGGATCTGCGTTTGTAACATAGCGGGTGTAATACGGGTAAAGGGCTCAGGGGAGGGCCTCTAGAAAAGGCTGGACTTTCTTATTCCAAGATTTTACTCCAAGTTCAAAATCCATTCACATCTGTTTTGGGCTAGTTTAAGTAGAAACTCTAAATTTGTCATTTTACAAGAATTTTGTCTGGTTTTGTTTAGAAAAATGTAGGGATGAAATTAAGCTGCCATTCGGTTAAGGTGCTGATATTTCTTTTTTGGTTCTGGAATTTAGACCAGCCCATAATCTTCAATACAGACGCTCTCCTACTTACGACCATTCGACTTACGAAAAACGGTCGACACAGATATTTTTTCTAAGATGTCAAAAAGTATCTGGACATTTCTGTAAATTAGATTTTGTATTGTTTGAACCTTTTTCCGAGCACAGGACATTACTGTGGTGCTTTATTTCGCTACCGGCGTGTGGCGCTGTGAGAGCTCACCCAGCATCCATCCCGAAGAAGAAATACGCTTCCTCTCTATAGTTCTTGTGTAAACATTCTATACTGTATCTCCACTGCAGAAAACAGAACTTTTTATTGTTTATTATCTCATGCATCCATTCAATATGGTTGGTATAAGGTGTATAGAAGAAGCAAGCAGTTTCTTTTGAATAAAAGTGCAATAAGAAAGCTTGATGCGGTTGAAAAAAATGGTTGGATCGCTTTTTTTGGGCCACTTTTTACCACGGTGGAGGAAGTCGCCGAACTGTTCAAGCTCATCTTCCAAAAGTAAGTTAAACTTAATTTTATTTACTTAACTTTAGAGCATATTATTTTATGAAATGTTTATTTAAGTACAAAACAATACAGGTTACTTATACAAGCCTTAAACATACTTATAAAAACCTTAAACATATATATCATACAAAATATAGAACTGAAGCAACTTATGAACAATTTCAACTTACAAACAATTACGTTCGTAAGTAGGGCACACCTGTAAACTATTCATGAGATGCACAGAGTATATTATATAGTATGGATGAGCTTTTAAAGCATCTACAGTACCTGTACTCCATCAAGCTATTTCAACCTCAGAGCTGTCTTTTATTAGCAATAAAGGAAATAACTTCAGCATTTATTATTAAGTGAAGCTCAGAGCCAACCTCTTCCTGTAGACCGACCTTCAGCACCACTTTGAGCAAATTCCCGTCCTTGGTGATCAGTAAGAGTAACTACAATGCACTGCGGCTGTTCATTAGTGTCTATTGGGAAGTCTGTCTCATTAGCTATACCTCTCGTGAACAGATAAATAAATAAACGAGATCGTGGGTTTGTAAAATAATTGAATGTTAGACAGGTGAACAGATGGATGAGTCTGATACATGTGAATACATAATAGGTAAGACAAAATACACAAATTCAGGATTTTACACTATACATTGGGAGTTACCAGGTCACCCCCAAAAATACAAAAACTGTATTTTCCAGAACACAATCCTTTACTTTTTAGACCCAAGTGGTTTATATAAAGTTGTAGCTATTCTGTGGGTTTATCTTCCTCCACTAAGAAGGTGATAACTAACTAAAACTAAGATAAAAAATCAAAGCAAATACAAACAAATACACTAAATTTCATTTACCAGATAGAATTGACCACTGTAATCTATTTTAGATCAAACATAATCGCCCGCCATTGCGGGGTATTCTACTTGGGTGAGGTTGTTGGCGGCCTTGGTTTGTCGAAAAAGCGCCAGTGGGCCACTCGGCAGTGCCGAACAGCCGCATAACCGCATGCAGCTCGAGAGCCGCTTGCACACGAAAGCAGATATTTATTGATTTTTTTTTTGTATTTTTTGGTGGTACTTTGACTTGAAACAATCCCAGAGGCCATAAGCACAACCGTGTACCTTTTCACCAAAATCGGTTCGGGCGTTTCAGAGCCTATAAGTCGAATACAAATACATACACAAATAGAGTTTTATAAATAAGTATAGATCTGGAATCTTAATCCTAAAACCTACGCAAAGAAGTTTGTATTCCATCAGTTAAAATCCTAATGACCCATCACCGGTGAGTTATTTTCAGAACCTGGCTGAAGGCTACTCATTTGTTTTCAGGGGGCTACCCAGTTCCCCGCTGGCACCATGTTGAAGACCCCTGGTCTAATGGACGTATAATTTATACGGTTGAAACACGTCTTCCAATAATCTTCCTCGTTAAAAAGTGCAGCTTCACAGTACTGAGGAATTCTCCCACACTAAGATGAACATGAGTTAACATGAGCAAGAGCTAAGTGCGTGCTAACACTCCCACCCTCCTGATGTGATCTGGAGAAGGCCTCACACGATGCAGCAGGGTGTGAAGCGAGGCTGGCCATGGTGGCTGAGCATTCTGCAGAGCAGGCGGCAGAACAACAAATTTAATTTGGGGTTTATTGATCCTTTCGGCTTCGATTTACACAGGAGGCACGTGGGGGAAGACATTCATATCCGAACCGACACAGTTTGTGCAAACCAGTTTGCTGATTGTGCAGATGCAAACTTGTGTATCTTCCTGCCATTTAAAAAACACTTTTCTCTAAAATTATCTTCTGTCAGGGTGATGAAAAAGATCAATTACCGTAAATTCCAGACAACATAGCTCACCTGATTAAAAGCTGCATGCTCAAATCTAACAATTAAACTGTATTTTGTCTTTGTACGAGATTAAACATTCATACAAAATAATTAATTCATGTCTGTTTCTTACATTATAAGCCCGGCGCACACCTGATGCTAACTGCGTGTGGAATTTGGCGTCAACTCCATTGGCCGCAGAACGCCAACAGCATCCTGTCCCCGGATGCCTGAGGCCGTTTTTACCTGCGTCATTTTTTAGTTCTGTCAGGAATTGTTTGGTTGTTCATGTGACCATTCAAGATGGCGATTAAAAAGACGTGCACATATGTACCACTGTGTCGATAGAAAATGTGAATGAGGGCTGCGTCGCAATAACTGTGACCGCTATATTTCTAGACGACAGAGCCAACGCAACCATAATGTGGAAAATAGTGCCAGATTGCAACACAGACATGTCTTTTTGTGTTGTCATTGATGATTGCCGCAGTACTGATTTAGGGTTAATTCAAATCGCCTGTCAACTTTCCTTGAGGATCAAAGGAACCTTCAGAGAATTGACATTGATGCCAGTGATACAGAAGTAGAAGTGTTTCTGATACATAACTTCCGTTGCTGTTCAATTCAAATGTAAATTTTGAGGACTTGATTTGTGGTTGAAGTTTTGCTCATGTTATGTATTATCTGAATAATGTTGGCAAAAACATTTTCCATTTTCTTCAGTGACGCCATGAAAAAAAAGAAAAAATCGCATCATATTCAACTCCACAGTTATTAAAAAGTAGCAAAAAAGCATTGACTTGTAGTTCAGGATTTACTTTATTCTCTTAACATGAAACCTAAACCATGCATCCACTATGACTTCATTCATCCATAAGATGCTGAGATAAACACTGCAGGAACAAACTACCGATTAAATATATTCCAGTAGTGGGTGTTTTGAAAAGTGCATCCAGCTCAAAGTTAAAACAAAATATTAACTCAAAAACTGTCCAAATAATTTGCTTTCATGACTCTAAGTCAAGGCAGCAAGGCGGCGCAGTGGTTAGCGCGTGTGTGGCACAGTTCTGAGGTCATGAGATCGAACCCCCTGTGTGGAGTTTGCATGTTCTCCCTGTGCCTGCAAGAGTTTCCTCCGGGCACTCCAGTTTCCTCCAATATTCCAAAAACATGCATGTCAGGTTAATTGGCCGGACAAAATTGTCCCAAAGTGTGAATGAGCGAGTGGATGGTTGTCTGTCTCTGTGTGCCCTGCAACTGATTGGCAAACAGTTCAGGGTGTCCCCTGCCGACTGCCAGAAGATAGCTGTGATGAGCTCCAGCACCCCCGCGACCCTATTGAGGATAGGCGGTGCTGATATTGAATGGATGGATGGATGGATTTAGTATATAGTGCACCCGAAAATGAGTGCAAGTCAAATACACCCCTGATGTAGGGCATCTTTTCTTCACAGCAGGGAACTTGTTAAAAATCAGCATTAGCGTGTCATCCAAGACTAAGACTCAACACCAAAGAGAACATAAGTCAATGAACACAGCTAATCTACTCAGGTAAATTAAAACTATACCATACAAAATTAAATACATTAACAACACCCACATTTTCTCCCTGAACTAATCTGTGATGGATGTATTGTGTAAACCTGCGTAAGAATGTTTTAATACCCTATGAGCAGGGTTGGGTAGGGTTACTTTAACTGGATTACTTTCAATTACTTTTGGATTACTCCAATACCAAATATGCTAATAAAAGACAAAAGAAACTAAATATGAATACAATTACTAAATTTTGTGCAGGCTTGGGGAGTAACGGAATACATGGAACGGCAAAAATGATGTTGGCAAGCTGTTTGGATTTATTTTCATTTTGTTTCTGTATCATTTTATGTTAGTTTTGCCGGAGATCAAAGAGATCAAAGCCAGGAGAGGAAGCTTACCACGTGTTGGGAGTCATAATTTTATTCATATTTAGTTTCTTTTGTCTTTTATTAGCATATTTGGTATTGGAGTAATCCAAAAGTAATTGAAAGTAATCCATTTAAAGGAACCCTACCCAACCCTGCCTATGAGTGTCACAATCACCTGGATTGGGAACACCCGTGCTCAGGTTTTGGCGCCAACAGCCAGGACAGCTGATTGGCGCACCCTGTCCATTAAACTCCTCAGCTTCCGGAATCAAGTTGTCTGATTGTACTCACGCTACCTGTTGCCTTCAGCTCAGTAAGCCCGTACCTCTGACTCTTTGCCTGCTCCCTGTTTTCTTCTAATTGATCTCCGTTGCCGACCCGTTTCTGTAATTGCCTACGACCTGCCCTGCCCGTCTGACTCCTGAACTCTTTTCCGAATACTACGACGCCCTTCTTCTCCAGCCATGGCCAACAACACTACGATTACGCCTGTCCGCGACCATTCCCGCCAAGCCTTCACCCGCCTGTCAAGTTCCGTCAATCCGCCAACCAATGGATCGAGGAAAAGTTAGCATCTGTGATAATAGGATTATGCTGTACAATTAATACAAATTCCTTCGGTCATTCGTACACACGGAAAAACACAATTAACAGATCTGACAGCGCTTGTTCTCAGCCAATCAGAGCGTGAGGATGACGGCAACCGGTGGCTGAAGATTTCGGGACTTCCATCTTTGTATCACATGTGATCCACACACTTGTACAGTGGTACTTCTACTCACTACTTTGTTTTGTTCAGGGAGTAGCTTTGCAACG
This sequence comes from Urocampus carinirostris, assembly GCF_059441175.1. Taxonomy (NCBI): domain Eukaryota; kingdom Metazoa; phylum Chordata; class Actinopteri; order Syngnathiformes; family Syngnathidae; genus Urocampus; species Urocampus carinirostris. The sequence continues at coordinate 19,201,175 of NC_142360.1, read as the reverse complement.
TGAAACATTAGTAAGTAGTGTGTTTCTATCAAAAATGGTTAAACTATGTGTCTTGGGTACTTGTAACGTTGATCGGAGGTATCCGGAACGATTAGTAGGGGTGAGGTTAGTCTCTTTTCCTCAGCCAAAAACTAATTTAAAGAAGTATTTAAAGTGGAATAAGGCATCCTCTCGCCCACACGTTCACAGTTAACACTAAGGGGCCGGTCACACAGACATTTGCGGCTGAATCACGGCCAGAAATTTCTGACTTTGAGGCGGACGCTATAGGACGCATTGAGATCGCCATTCAGACGAGTTACGGCAGTGCATAACACGAAGTCGGAAATTCGCGCGCGGGTGGCAGCGCGAAAAATTTTGCGCTGTTCAATTCTTGAGAGCGCGTGGACACAGCCTTTCACGAGTTTATCGAGGCTGGACCGCGGCCGTAAGCTTCTGGCCGTGAAGCAGATGTCGTTGGGCGCTGTTGGACGTTTTGAGACCGCCATATAGACGAGATAGAGCAGTGCTTTACTCGCGGTCGGAAATTTTCACGTGGTTGGCCGCGTTCAAAACTTTTGAGCTGCTCAAAAGTTTGAGCACGTGTTAAACCGCGTGCCGCACATGTGGTCAACACGAGGTAATGACGCGGAAATGACGCGGAACGACGTGCTCTGGCCGCGGCCAGGGCGTAGTTACACATGGGTAGGACGGGAAATTTCAGCGGGTAATCGTGGGCGGAGCATGGTAATAGCATGTTCTGCGCCTGTATCGCGGTGTTATTACGTGAAATTAGCGTGTTACGCGTGTGACAGTCAAACGCCTTTCTCCGCGTATATACAGCGCGATTTGCCGAGCACACCATTGTGCTCGTGACGTCAAGGGGGTGAACATGGATCACCGTCAGCGTAGTTTCTCTTCATTTCGAATAAATCTTTCGGTGCATTAACAATGGTCGTAGCAAGGCTTTGATGCTAGGTCCTTAGCTTGGCCTTAGATGGAGTAAGAGCTTGCTCTGTCCACTCCACGTATCTGCCCGGTATTGCAGTACCTCCGGGAACGGTGCATTCGCAATGATCGCAGCAAGGCTTTAGAGCTAGGACCTTAGCTTGGCCTTTTGGCTGAGAGTAAGTGTCCCGGCACCTAGGCTTTGTAGCGTATTATGAACTGACCGATAACGGATAATGGATAATGAATAACGAAGATAGAACAATAACCCTTAAAAACCCCAAAACCCCTTTTGGCCGAGAGTAAGAGTCCCGGCTCCTAAGCTTTGTAACGTGTCATGATCTGATCGATAATGAATAATTAGAAAAATAGATAAAACAATTACCCTCAATAAACCCCTCCCCGTCAGCGTAGTGATCTCGTCTTAGCCCATATATATTTCTTGACATTTCTTTTCAAGATAATAAAATAAATATGATGCCATAGCTTGAAATCTTGATATTTACGGGACTGTGTCTAGAGCGTTTATGAATTCTACAGCCCGATAAATACATTCCTGCCGAGATTTGCATTTCCTCGCTTCTCCAACTATTTATACCTCGTTTAATCTCACTTATAGGAAATGTAATGGCGAACATATAACCAAATTCACTTCGTCTTGCAATCGTTGGGAATGTAATATAACATAATCCATTCCGTCTTTATTTTTGTTGTGAACGTAATCGAACGGTAAATCCTTCCCCCCTCGCGTGAACGCGCATTCTGCTGCGCTTTCATCAGAAGCGATCGTATTCTATATTAAACGCTTATTAAAACAATAAAGCGAGCTAATTATAATAATTGGGAGATCCTAGTCTATATAACGCGTTTATTTAAACAATAAAGTGCGATCGTATTCTACAAAATGCGTTTGTTAACGCGGATGAAAAGGTCAAAAGCGATCGCAGCAGAATGCGCGTTCACGCGAGGGTGTGGGGGGGGATTGCGTAGGAGTCGGATTTGGGCACAACACCGGCTCGGGAGCTTTTATACCCGTGGTCCACACGAGAAAATGACGCAGAAATGACGCGATGAGGAAGCGGAACAGTCGCCGGCGTCTTTTTTCCGGCCATACCACAGATGAACAGCGGGTTGGCCAAATTTGCGCATTTTCCATCCCGGGCAACCACGGGCAAAAAAAAAACGCAAAATTTTAGCCGTGATTCAGCCGCAAACGGCTGTGTGACCGGCCCCTAACAGACAATACACAGACCTCATCAACATGAACTACCGTATTTTCCGCACTATAAGGCGCACCTAAAAGTCTTATTTTTTTTCAAAAGCTGACCATGCGCCTTATAACACAGTGCGCCTTATATATGGCTCAATATTAAATTCGCAAGGTCTCGCAACTACGAGAAACAGCCGCCGACTCCATTTTTCGCGCTGTGCATACTGGGAAATATTAAACGATTGGTAGTGCCGGGGCTCGTGTTGTATTTGTTTACTAAGTGGCAAAATGGCTACCCCATTAAACTGCTTAATTCATATTCAACAAATACAGTATTTGTCTGAATCCAGGGTTATGACTGGTGAAGATGTAAAGCACAATTTACCTTAAACAAACGCAGAATTATTCAGAATGTCACGTTTGAGAGAGAGAGAGAGAGAGAGCGAGATTCTCTTTCATACGTGCATTTGTATAAGAAAATGGCTCCTGTTAAGAGACACGCGTACAACGCCGAGTTTAAACTCAAAGCGATCAGTCACGCAGCACAACACGGCAATAGAGCGGCAGCGAGAGAGTTAAACTTAAATGAATCGATGGTACGGAAGTGGAGAAAGGATGAAGATAAGCTCCGCCAAGTAAGGAAAACTCAACAAAGTCTCCGTGGCAATAAAGCAAGATGGCCAGAGTTAGAGGAGACACTTGAACAGTGGGTTGTTCAACAAAGAGCGGCAAGCAGAAGTGTCAGTACGATAACTATACGTATGAAGGCAACAGCGCTGGCACAAAAACACCGGACGTGTTGGATGGCCCATTCACTGAGATATGGTCAATTCGAACACAGCAGAAGAAGAATTCGAGGGATTCGTCGATGAGGAGCTTATAGAGTGATCTTTGTTTTTCTTTTGTGTGTTTACGTTTTACATTTTACAGTTATTATGTTATTGCTTTGCACTCGTTGTTTTTGCACATTACGAGTGTCACTTTATTGCGATTGCACTAACGTTTCATTTAAAATAACAGTATCAGACGTTTTTTTCTTTGCGTGTTGACTAAATGGACAAAAAATAAAATGTTATGTCGATGTTGTTCAAAGATGTTAAAGATGTGTCACGAAAATGCTTTACCTCAGAGAAAATAATAAAACGGCTGTTTATTTATTTTGGGAGTGAATGGAGTTGTGGAAAGCTTGTTTGTTAATAAAGTTTGACCTTTTTGAATGCTTTGTTGACATTCCCTTGAGCGTGGCAACATCTAGAGGTTGCATAAAGTAACTACATTCTCTACTGTAGTCAAGTCGTCACATTTATTTACCGTAAATAGCCCTTAATCCCAAAAATGTCTCGAAGGACTGCACAGGATTACAATTACAAAATTGCACAATTACCTGATCTTAAACCAGCATGCACTTATAGCGCCTTATAATGGGGTGCGTCTTATGTATGGCATAAGTTTTAAAATATATCATTCATTGAAGGTGCGCCTTATAACATGGTGCGCCATATAGTGCGGAAAATACGGTACAAGTAATAACAGAATGTCTGGTTAACAGCTTACTGTTCTAAAATCTTGACATAGAGCAGGTTCTTTATGTTTTTTATGTGTTAATCTTTTTTAAAAAGTATATCCTCTTTTTAATAATGGACACCTGGAAAGGTAATCTTAAATATAATACCTCACTGTTTTTTGTTCTTTTGACTACCAAGCCCCTTTTTTCATCATTGTCTCTATTGGCCAGTCATCTTGCTGTTCTTTGAATCCCACACCCTTGAGGGCGGATCTTCGTTTATAACCTAGGAAATTTAATTTTTAATAAATGGCTCAGAGGCAGGGTTTTCAGGACAGGTTGAAATTTATTTATCTGAGGTTTGGGCTCTTCTCTGTTCTTGCGAGTTCAAAATCTATTGATGTCTTCGCTCCTCATTTTAAGGGGTCTCTAAATGACAAATTTGTTACTTCCCAATTCACAGTTGTTCCCCACATGTTGATTATTGAAAAAAATACTAAAAATTGGTGGTTAGCGCGCAGCCCTACGATGCAGATGTCTAGGCTTCAAGTACTACTGCAGCCTTCCCATGTGGAGTTTACATGTTCTCCCGGTGCCTGCGTGGGTTTCCAACAGGCACTCCCTAAGTGTGAATGAGCAAATGAGTTGTCCTTCTCTGTTTGCCCTGTGACTGGCTGGCAAACAGTTCAGGGTGTCCCCTGCCCACTGCCCCAAGACAGCGGGGATGGAACCCCTGCGACCTTAGTGAGGATAAGCGGTGCAGATAATGGATGCATGGATAATTATGTTTGCATCCTGACATGTGGTGAAAGTTTCAAAAGATCAAGGGGCCAATTCATTTTACAAGGGAATGTATATTAAATTTTTTGTGACTCACAAAAGATTTCATAGTGGACTGGTACTTGGTGATTTTAAATATGTGTGGCTGGGGAAAAACACTGTTCTTTAAATGGTTAGTGCAGGGGTCGGGAACCTATGGCTCGGGAGCCATATATGGCTCTTTTGATGACGGCATCTGGCTCTCTGAAAATTTCTGAAGGAAACAAATCAATCCATAATTTTACTAATAATGTTACTTTAGCAAAATAAATAATAATAGTAATAAAGTCAGAAAAAAAAACATGTCAAAAATAAATAAATAAATACACACATTTTAATTTATATATATTTTCACCTGCAACTTTTCGTTCAGGCACGCAGCTAAGAGCCAATCTGTTCTCCGGTGAGCGGGAGGGTCCGCTACCCGGAAAGTCTCATTTTAATGGATAATTATAAATCATTGTTAGTTTTTGTTATTAACTTACAATGTTGTTCAAAATAAGTCTTATTATACTATAAACTCGTTGATTTTCCTCTTCCATTTAGCTGTTTTTGGTATTAAAATATACATATGGCTCTCCTAGGATTAGATTTTAAAATTTGGGTTTTTTCGGCTCTTTCAGCAAAAAAGGTTCCCGAACCCTGGGTTAGTGCATACATTTCGTATGCAAATGTTCAACCACCGGTCCTAATCGTGGACAAATGTCCAATTTACAAGCATTTGTCCCACATTTAATTATATCCCCACTCCTAATCCACAGTCAGTATAAATGAGACAGGATATAAAATTAAATTAGTTGTTAAAATCACAATGATATTGTCATTACAGTATATCATTGTCTTCATGTGTTAACTAAATGCGAACACACGAGCGTGTCTAAAACAGAATAAGCAAATAACCTCAGGAAAGACATGAACATGTTCATTTATGCTTTTCCCGTGTGAGTATATAAGCGTGTCTTAAATCAACCACCAGTCTAATTACATACTGCGTATCTGGAGGCCTTAGTTAGGCCACCGCTCCATTGACACATCTGCAAGATTACATCTCCATGAGCTCTTAGATGCCTGTTCTAGGTTCAATAAAAAAAGAAAAAACGCTAATGCTTAAACCTTGGCCCAGATAATTCTTGAGAGTAAATGAGGTAAATAATTAACAACCTTTAAATAAACTAAATACCCTCCTAATGGGTGTATCTTGTACCTCCTGCATGAGACTAGAAACTGAAGATTCACTACTTTCAAGGTTATGAAATGTAAAGATGTCGTTTAAAAAGCTAATTCCAACACAGTAAGAAAGCATACCATAAATGTACTGTGGAGTAGAGTGTGCTTAAAATATGGAAGACATTAAATATACATGTGTTTGTATGGCAGATGTAGAGCAAGGAGGTTGACCCAAAAAGCATTTTCACAGCACAAATACCCAAACAACTTCAACTAGACCATTTAAAAAGAACATGTAAAATTGTGATATACTACCTATCTGCCCACCCCTAATAAACAAAAAATATATATATTTCATTACATTTGTATTTTTATATTATTTTCTGTACTTAACATCCGTTTGTTTTATATTTGGAAAATTAGCCATTGATGTTCACGAGGCTAAATCTCTGCAAACATGCATAAAATCAACTCGCCCCCTTTCATGCAATGCAGCCAAGTGAAAGAGGGTGTTACGTGGCCCAGGGGGTTAAGCTTCTCGCTTTCCTATCACATGAACTGTCTGCTGTCAGGGGGGATCAGGGCCCCCCGGGTCTTTTGGAGCGACACTGTTGTTGCGTCTCTTAAGAGAACGTTTTCGAGTCTCTTAGGACGATGTTGAAATATTTAATTGGCACGGCATCCTCATCAGTGCAGACATCAGCCATTCCGTGTGTTCTTGTCACCAGAGTCGTGATTCTGAAATAGAGATACGTGTTCCCTTGAGAGTACATGAAGGGTATTTGAATATTATAAATACAGCTTCAAAGTGGGATTTTTTTTTAAAATAGCCACTTCCCACCCCGAAATTGCATCATTTAGTTTAAAACAAAACCCAAAATGGGTCAATTAGTTTAAGGCCCCTCCGGCCACCCAGAAACACCTAAAGTAATTGGTACAGAGAGCCCTCGCTACTTTGCACTTTACTTATTGCTGGTTTGGTCCTTTGCTGATTTTTAATTGAATTATCTTTATTGCCATTGTGGTCAGAGAGAGCCTACTGCAAGTTTTGTGTGGCAGTGACTGTGTACGCAACTGTGATAGGCTGGCTACATTGAAAAGAAATTCGTCAATTAGATCTGACTTTGAGAAATGTCAGAAGAACACAAAAAAAACGCTGATTTGCACCGGGTGCTCCTTAGATTATTATCGTGTTAGGGAATCGACTGTGGCGGTGTCAGGAGAGAAAACAATAGCAAGGATGAATGTCCAGCCTACTGCTACCGCTAAGCTAACAGCCTTCCAAACCTTTGCGGAGCCTGTGTTTCAGCAACACCAGCTCCATTAACGATGAAATGGATGACCTTGAGCTACAACTCGTGGGAAACCGCTGTATTTGGGACTCTTTTTTTTTAAACAGCGTGGAGACTTTGCTCAAATCGAGCACACTTGATGCTAGCATGCAGCTAGCCAGCTGTTTTCTAAAGGAGAAGCCCTTCAGTTTCTTTTAACTTTAGCATAATGGAAATAAAACCACCAAAACAAATGTAATTATGTGCTGTGTGATATTATTTGTAGATCTACAGTTCTTATTTAGTTTAAAGCCTGTAACAACATCGAGTTAAGTTTTATCCATTAGGGGAATTCATGAAAGTGCTACGCTACTTTGTGGATTTTCACTTTTAGTGAGTGGTTCTGGTCCCCATTAACCACCAAAACCGAGGGATCTCTGTTTATTATCATTAAACCAACTGACATTATTTTTCTCCAAAACAACCCAGAAAGTTATATCAGATTGAAGTATTGGATTTTACAAATGTGTTTTTGTTCAGATCTTTTAAGATTTTTGTTTTTCTTCGAAAATTATATTCTGTTTTTAACAATGGCTACCTTCAAAGGAGATTGCATAGGTTGCCTGTTTGATATTTTGTCCATTATACCTTACTGTTTTTTGTCATTTTGACTATTATGCACTGCTTACAACTTTAAAACATTGTCACTATTGTCCTATAAAGTTGCTTTCCTTGTCACGGTTGCCATGGCGCCCAATTGGCCCTGCCTGTGTGGCGCCAGCTGCAGCTTGTTGACGGATTGGCTCCATGTCATTATTTAAACTTGGTCCTGCGAATCTCTGTTTTTACACAGCAAGCCCTTTTTTTGCCTATCCCGTGTTTTTGCTTCAGTTTGTCTCCCGCTACGATCTGTTTGATCTCGACCACGTCTGCTCCCCCGCCCCGAATTACGACTTGTTTTGATCTCGATCACGTCTGTTCTCCCGTCCCGAATAACGACCCGTTTTTGATCTTGACCACGTCTACTCTCCTCTCCTGGCTTTCGACTTGTTTCCTATCCTGATCACATTTTGCTCTTCTATCCCGACTACTGACCTGTTTTCTTTTCCATTCCCGACACCGCCATCGCTCGCCACGGAAATACCACTACCACGTCTGAGCAACCTGCTCCCCGCGATCTTCAGATCGTGTGTGCAATCCTTTCCCTTCTTCCCAATAAAACTGTGAGTAACGTTATGCGAGTGGGTCCTGTTCCCGTTCTGGTCCTGACATTTCTTTGATTACCACTCCCTTTAGGGCGGATCTTCATTTTGTAATTTAGGAGATTTCATAAAAAGCAAGGGCTTCTTGTCTTCTCTCCTTATTTTGTGTGTCTAAGATGCTGGTTGGGGCAGTGGTCAGCAACCACCGGGCGGCAGACCGGTACAGGACCGTTGGGTTGTTTGGTACAGAATGAATAAAAGTTCCTTCATTTTAGAAAAAAAAAGTTGCAGCAATTTTTGCTTGTACCTTATCTAATGCATGTTTTTTTAACCCACAAAATAAGTAAGTTTGGGTGCTTGTTGTACCTGAGGTTTTCCAGTAGTATACTACCATTTTTTTCCAATGATTGAATGGTCCAAAAATATTGCAAACCCCATTTGCACAACATTGGATGCAGCAGAATTTAAACCCGGTGAGATGAATCCACTAATTATGAAGATGACATAGGAAAAGGTGTTAGATATAATCTCATCATCACACTATTATTACGGTACCACAATGTTGAACACCTGGGGCCATGATTAAAATCATTTATTGACAACGTAAACTATGAACATGATACCAAAATAAAATTGACAATGTAATTATGTCACATACTTTAAAATCCCATTCATTATGAGATACACCAAAAAGTTTCCTGTCTATATATTTTAGGACAACTTTCTGTTTTCGGCATTCCCTAACTGTTAGAGTCTAACATTCGTTTATGGTACCGTGAGTAAAAATAATGTGATGATGGGACTAAATGTAATCCCTTTTCCTATGATATCTACATCCCCAGTGGTGTAGTGATTAAACCGTGGATTTATACTTATTATTAATGTTATTATTACTAAGGCTATTATTGGGCCGGTCTCGGGAGTATTGTCAGACATTAAACTGGTCTTTAATACAGAAAAGGTTGGGGACTACTGGGTTAGGATGTTCCCTGTAATTTTCCACGGGTCTGAGCGTTCACACAAGGTTGGTGAGCAACGCTTGAAACAAAAGTGAGCAACAGCAATACCAAGTGTGGCAACTAAGTTATTATCAAACATGTCCAAAACTTGACATCACGAGTTTCCGGCAATGCAAAAAAAAATTTCACTTTTGAATGAATTGACTAATGTAATGTATTGCAAAGGTTGTACGGCCTACAAACGTCATTTGTATTTACAACAATTCTTTCACAAGATTTCCATTTCTTTTTTTTTCCTGGTATCTTTTGTCGCATAATACTAACATTTTTGAGGGTTTATTTAGTCGGTCGCACGATACACAACACGATACACACATTTTTGAGTGGAAGTACAATGTTGACAACGAGATTGACTTGGTATAATTGGAAATTATTTGAATGCAACACAAACTTTTTCTTCTTTTTCCCTGTTATTTTCTATTTTTTTTAATTCCTTAAAAAAATCTCATTATGTTTATTTTTTCCTAGCTGTTACTTTTTTCTGTTTGTTCTCTATATACTTTTTTTTCCTTTGTTTCTTTCTTTTCTTTTTTTCCTGGCTTTTTTTTTAATTTTTCCTTCTTTTTCTCTTCCTTTTGTTTCTTTTTTCTCAGCTTTTCACTACTTTTTAATTTTGTTTTTTTTTTCCTTTTTTGTTCTAATCTTCCCCTTCCTTTATGTCATTTTGTGCACAATTTTATATAATATTTGGTCATATAAGGATGAAAGAAGCAAAAACCCTCTGAAGAGTTGTTTAGGACCCGAAAGAGCCGGTTCCTTTTAGTGAGCCGAGCCGAAGAAGCCGGTTCTCGAAAAACTCTACTGACTTTACTTAACTTCGTTCTACTTCGACCTTGACTTCAAAATACCGCAGTTAGAACACAACGTCAGGGGAACCCTTGTATTTTTGCCTTCATGCACTGTAATTTTGACTTAATTTGCTTCTTAATTAGCAATTTCGAGCCCTGAAATTTGACAGCTGGGAAGATTTTCTTGTGCAGGGAAAAGCTCTGGGTAGTGCACAATTGCGCACATACGCAGCTTAGAGGGAACATTGTGCTGGATAGATTTTCTTGTGCGCTGAGAATGTGCGGGCAGTACGCGATTGCGCACACGCGCAGCTTAGAGCGAACATTGGTTAGGAGTACAAGCTGAAGACCATTTACCCTGATGACAAAATGCCTCAAACAATTATGTTTACTTCTTATTACAGAGCAATTATTTGTAAATAAATATAAGAAACGGTTTCTCTATCTGGGTGCCAGTTTCAGTTTTATACTCGATGTGGCGTTTCTGAATCAAATTGAAAATCCGCCTGGGAAAAACAAGAGAGCACATGACTGTGGAGGGTAAGTGTTGAGATAGGGAGGGGTGGGGAGGTCAGATTAAAACACAGTCTGGGGCAATGCATGCTTGCAGGTGGCTTGGCTACTCCCATCGTAACCTTGGCGCAAGAAAAAACAAGCACATTGCAGTTGGCAGCCAGAGAACGAATCATAGTTATGTGAACGTTTGGCATTTGCTCAGTCAAGAGTCTGAGGCGAAAACCTTAACTGCGATCCCCGCCTGAAGCCTCACTGGAATTAAACGTCTGCATTGCCGCAAGGACATGCTGCTCGTGTTGGATATCAGGAGTCTCCATATAACAGTTTTGGCCACCCCACTCAGTTAAAACATTAAAATAGTCACAGGGAAGTGTTTTTCAACACCTTGTGCCCCACAGTTTGATATGAGTAAAAATATACCCCATAGCCCATTAATGTTTACTGTACAGGGGATGACTGTCAAGACAAACGTGCATTTATTGTATGCTACGTTATTGACAGTGCTCATTGATGGCATGGAACCACACATGGAAAGTGGCAACATGCTTAAAACTCACCAAAATTTGGCACTGGTTGCTAAGTGACAATGCAGGAAGTGACCTGGTGTCTTTAACCACTTATTTGTTTAAAGGAGCTGCAGCTCTGCAATATGTATACTGTACATTGGCTAATCATTAGCCGCCAATGTGGTATCATGGTGTCCTGATTACCAATGTGAATCACTTGTGCCCGCTCATTTGGCGCCAACCGCTGCGGGCTCTGATTGGCTCCCTTTCCCTATTTAAACCCATTATTGTTAATCCCCTGTTGTCAGTCCGTCTGTGAACCTCTGTTTATACAAGGCAAGCTTTTTTCGACCCTGACTCCCGCGTGTCCCGTTTTTGCTCTCGTTTGTCTCTGGCTACGACCTGTTTTGATCCAGACCACGTCTGCTCTCCCGTCCCGGCTTACGACCTGTTTCCGACCCCGACCACGCTTTGCTCTCCCAGTCCTGGCTACCGACCAGTTTTTTTTGTTCCTAACACAGCCATCGCTCACTACGGAAGATCCACTTCTGTGTTTGGACCGTGGCCGCAGCCCTTCCTCTTTTTTTCAATAAAACTTGTGGTAAATGTTACGCAATTGGGTCCTGTTTCCGTTCTGTTCCTGACACAACGAGGAGGTGTAATAAGTTAAGCAACGCTTTAAATAATGTTATGCCAGCATCTTTTTTTGTAAAATATTAAAGGGATGTTGTGTATTATTTAGAGAGGGGAAACTTAATTAATTGGAAAAAAACAACAACATTGATTTGGATAATATGCAAAACACAGAAACTCATATGAATGTGCATTTTAGGACAAAATTTGTATTTATTTTCACCTGTTGACATTACCGTCTGCCATCTTGGTGCTAAAGGTTACCCCCCCAAAAAACAAAAACGGGGCTGGGTAAAAAAATAATAAAAATGGTCACACAGTCTTCTTAGTCTGTAATCATTTTTCTGCTTTGTAGCATAGATTTTCGGTTGCACTACGCGATACGGCAACATCCAGTGGTCAAATGTTACACGGTGTCCCTTTAAGGCTGAGTGAGACAGGAGTATCAGCATTTTTAAGGTATTTTTATTCAAGATGGTAGCCGATACAACATCGCTCCAATTCTCATGGGAATCTTCATTATGAGGAACCCTATATTAAATGAATGGTTTTTGTTAAGTAATTCACCCAATAATAAGCAAACATATTATGTTGGGTTTCAAAGATACTTTTTAAAGGGATATTGTGTTTCATTTAACGCCTCCTAGTGGTAACAAATGTAATTAGTTAAAAAAAACAATTTTGATTTGGATAATATACAAAATACCTAAATTGTCATACAAACAAGCATTTTGTTTAAATATTCATAGGTCGAAACATGAGGCTCATCTAAAGGAAGCTTATATGATTGTCCACCATCTTGCAGTTAAAGGTACTCCCAAAATAGTAAAACCTTGTGAAAGGCTCGGCAAAAAAGAGGAGAAAATGGCGCGGTTTGGTCACGTTGGGTCTCTGTAGTTTGTAATCTTGCTTCTGCTTTGTAGCACTTATTTTCGGTTCTACTACACAATATCTCAACATCTACTGGTCAAATATTACTCAGTGTCCATTTAAAGCTGGGTGATAATGGAAACCAAGCATCAGTTTCGATTTTTTGACAAACAATTTTTGCCATTGGTGCAAATACTGGCATTTTTTAAGGTATTAGGACTAGTGATACTAGCCAAGACAGTATCTACCTCTTTCTAGTGGGTATTTTAATTATGAAGCACCTAATGTTAAAACAATGGTAATTTGCCATTACTTACATTCTATAACAAGAAAAAAATATATACAGCAATCCTTTGTTTATTGCATGGGTTGCGTTAAAAAAGTTACACACTAAAACCCTTTTTAAAAGCTCAAGAAATCGCATAACAAATAAAAGTACTGTGTATTTTTTTTCTTTTTTAAGAAATAACAACTGTACAGTCAAATTATAATAAGTGAGGAGCCTGTTTAGCCAATCAGAATGCAGAACACAATGCACGATGCAAATCCAAAACCGTGTAAAACACATTGTAGCAAGGGATTACTGTACTGGGATTTAACACTGGCTACAGTATGTTGTAACGGCATCAGTCTGAAAAATGAGGTATCAAAAATCCCTTGAAAGGCATTTAATCAATTGAAAGTAATGGAATTTTCCCTCCATTGATACCTTACTTTTCGTTGCAGTACATCATCTGTCTGTGTCACGTAGTCAGTGGTATTCAGACACTGCATTAATTATTTAGGCTTCTATTTGAGGAAGTCTTGGCTTGAATGGTGCCTTGTGAAAGCTTCCCCCTGCCCCAATCAATCCCCCCACCCTATGTGACACCCATGAAGAGGGTTTGGAATTTAGAAACGGTTGGCAGAATGGGAACATCGTCTCATTCGACTTTGAGAAAGGAGGCTGGGAAGTTGGGTTGACCGTACATAGAGCTGTGTTAAACACAGTGTGAAAAGTTGAAATAATAATTGGTCACTGGGGGCATCAAATTGTGCTCCGTGGCTTTCAAATGACTCCAGACACAATTCACAACTGCAAAAGAAAAAAATAAGTTCTGTATTTGCATACCCTACTCTGAGTGGGTGCACGCGTGAACAAACACAAAATGTGTTTTTACTGGCACTTCGCAAACACCATGATTCCAGAGAACAAGACTGAGACTCACAAATATTCTATCACAGCAGTGTTTCTCAACTAGTCTGACTTCAGGACGCACCATTCTGACCTAATGACGAGCTACCATCCAGACAAGAAGACATTTACACTTCTTATATGTATCTAATAAAATTATTTTTCACTTTAAGGCAGGGATATAGTATAATATATTCACCCTTAAAAATAATAGACCAGGAAAATCAAAACGACCTCATGTACCATACATACTCGCAAATAAGTCTACGTCGCATATACGTAAGCAACCACCTAAAATGTCATTATTACTCATTACACCCACCTGTGCCCGCTCGTTTGGCGCCAGCTCTTGCTGGTTAACTGGTTCCCAGTCTTACTTAAGCTCAGTCCTTTCACTTGCCTATGGTCAGTCCGTCAGCAAATCTCTATATTCACAAGGCAAGCATTTTTGACTCTGACTCCCGTCCATTCCTGATTACCCTGTTTGTCTCCTGCTACGACCCGTTTTTATACCTCAACCACGTTTTGATCTCCCGTCCCGGCTAACGACCTGATTTTACGTCTAATTACGCTCCGATCTCCCGCTCCGGAAGACCCACTTCCGCATTTGGAACACGCTCCGATCCCGTGAGCAGCTTGCTTCCCGCGCCCAGCGAGCATATGATCGCTGGCGCTGACTTTCCTCTATATTTCAATAAACTTGTGAGTAAACGTTACACAATTGGGCTTACCATTTGTGCTGGTTCTGACATAAAACTGCTTTAAAATAGCCAACTACCAAATTAAATCCAAAATATCAATCAAGCGTGTGCCTAAACATTGATATTTATGTACATTAAAAAATACAAAGAGTAACTTTCTGTCTGAAGGTTTTCTGTCGTGTGGTTTATTTGCATAACACAAAATAAGCAGTTTGGCAACAAGGTTAAGCATTTGTATTGACGCCCTATTATAATACAATGAAGTTTAGCTAAATTTACATTTCCAAACTTTATTTTCTGTAAGGTTTTAAAGGTTTTCTACAATGTGACTACTGGCTTAAAGGCTTCCTGGCAAGCTTTAAATAGTATTGTTATACATGTATACACCTGATAAAACAGTGAAACCAATGCTGTGTGCAAGGGTAGCCAAATATATTACTCAAGTAAAAGTATTGTTACCTCAGAATAATATGACTCAAGTAGAAGTAATATTTAGTCATCCAAATAATTACTTGAGTGAAAGCAATAAAGTACTTGGTGAAATAAATACTCAAGTACTGAGTAACTGTTTATTGGTGTATTTTTTTAATGAAATAAACAACCATTCAATAAGTTTATTAAATCATCAAAGTCAATTCTAAGAACAATAAATGACATGGTTATTCCAGTTCATTTAATAAACAACACAAAAACAATATCATAAATCAAAGAAATAAATTAAGAACAAGTACCACATTTAAATCCCCAGTACTTTTCTGACAAGCTAGCTCATGAACTCGTATAAATTGTGTGTGGCTGTGTGTGTTTCAGTCCGTGTGCAAAAAAAAAAAGGGAAAAAAATGTGGTGGGGAAAAGAGAAACAAAAAAGACAGGTTTTTGGGGGTCCTCTCAATCATTACCAATAAAAATGTAACATTATACATAAAATGGATTAATGATCTTGAAAAAAATATATTATTCGACAAAATTATAGTAGCATTATTTTTTCATTCATCTACAAGACAACACTGTGTTGTGTAACGCAAACTTAAACTTTGAAATTTTTGAACTGAGCAACCCTAATGTCAACTTCAAGCAACTCGAAATCTCTTGAAAACACAAAACAGAATGTTAATTAAAATATTGACTATTCAATGCAACAACAAATAAATTGTAATACAAGAATAAACTTTACATACGAAAACCCTGGAAAAAATATGTATCACTAATTCAGACTGGCCGGGAGTGAAGTTTAAACAGCACAGTCCCCCACAGAGATAGACAGACTTGTCCTTGCGTACTTAAGTAACGGCTTCAATGTAACGGAGTAAGAATATACTTTCTTCTTCACAAATCTACAAAAGTAAAAAGTAGGGTGATGTAAAAATATTCCAGGAAGTACAAAATTTCCCAAATTGTACTCAAGTAAATGTAACTGGTTACTACCCACTTCTGGTGTAATGTAATGATTTGAGATGCAGAAAATGACTTCCAGTGCTGCTTGGTAACTTAAAAGGGCAGTGTTTTATTATTTGACCAGTGGATGTCACTAAATGGTGTAGTGCAACCAAATGCACAAGGAAGAATACCAACTACGGAGACTCAAAGGGACCAAAATGCAGTATTTTACTTGTCTTTTATTTGTTTTATTGTTTTAAGTTTTTGAATTCCCATAGCAGACAATTACAGTATATCAGATACCTTTAGCATTTAGTTACGTAAAATAAGTACTTTTTTCTCCACCAATGATCATTTTTTTTAAATTTGTGTTTGTATAAAAGTTAAAGTTCTTTTAATGAATGAAGTTTGTTTTTTTACCACTAGGAGGGGCAAACTAATCTACAATGTCCCTTTAAGCACACCTTATCAAAAAGGTTTTCTACAGAAAAAGAAAGAATTTCCACTAAGGAAGTATTTTTTGTGTCTGTCTGGGCCAGGCCTGGCACTCGGGACCAGTTACTGATAAGGCCTTTGGGCATGGAAAGCACTATTTATACAATAAAAATGACGCCACCTGCACGGAACACAAAACACATTTAACTGCTCGATTGCAAACGACCTGAACCTTTGCGAATGTGAGCTACTGCGTACAAGTCTTAGATGACTGAAGGCAACGTTCACACCGACTGGTACTTTGTTGAGAAATAGGCATACTTTGCATATAAGATGTACAATCAGAGTTGACACTCAAAATAAGCAATGGCGAGTACATTCACAGTTTTTTTTTCTTTAACACAGTGGTATGTTGTGTACCTTCACAGTTCTGAGTGCAAGTATTTTTCCCTGTTTATGATTTCTCATATTTGTACCTAGTTTCTACAGTACACACTCCAAGATACATATAATGTAAATTTTAAGTGTAAATTCTGTTTATTGATATTTGAAATTCTGAGTATAATGTCACTGGTCATCACAAAGTCTGATTATCACCAGATTTGCTGGATTGTAAAATCAAAAAGAGAGCATACAGCAGTAAAAATAAACACTCAATGCTGCAATTCTAACATAAAGCAAGATTACATAAAAATATATTAGAGTGACTCAAATCAATTAAACTGGGTACAGTGGTGAAACAGTGTTTTTTAAAAATGGTCGACTCACAAGAAACCTAGTACAAGATCTAAAAGACTGCAGGTCTAACTTAACCACCCGAGCCTATGAAAGAGCCCTGGCAAAACAGACGTCCCAAAGAATATCACTGGTGACAAGAAAGAAAATAAGGTCTCATTTTATTAAAATCAATCATGGTATAGACCCAGTGTGTCCAGTTATTGGGGCTTCAGACAACAAATTTTACTTTTACTTGGAGAACATTACACATGGATTAATTAATCACAACAAAGTCAGTCAATCAACTCATTTATATCACAGATGGGTTTCCTGCTTTTTCTTTTGTTTTGTCTTTCTCCCTGAAATTGTGTTTAACTTCTCTCTTTGTATATACTCTCACTCACAAACCGACAGTACTTCCTGTTTAACAATGCTTCCTGTTTTATGGGAAAAAAGATTGTTGCCTTTAAGATTAAAGTTGGACTCCACCATTGACAACCATTTCTTGTTCTCCCTATCTATATCCAACCATCCATTATCTGCACTGCTTATCCTCTGTAGGGTCGCAGGGGTGCTGGAACCATCCCAGTTATCTTCGGGCAGTGGGCAGAGGACACACTGAACTGGTTTCCAGCCAGTCGCAGGGCACACAGAGACAGACAACTCACTCGCTCATTCACACCTAGGGACAATTTGTATCAATTAACCTCAAATGGATGTTTTTTTTGGAATGTGGGAGGAAACTGGAGTTCCTGGAGGAAACACGCGCAAGCACAGGGAGAACCTGCAAACTCCGCACAGGAAGGCAAGCAGCTGGATCTGAACACTTGACCTTAGAATTAACCACTCAGCTGCCATGCCACCCCCCTCTCTATTTGGTTTTGGTTTTGGGTTGGGTGGGGTTGGACTTTGGTTTGGTTTGGTTTAGTTGTACAAGGTTTAGTGTTAGGCACGTCCTACCTAGATCTATTACGAACAACAGTGATGTGAATAATAGACAAAAATCATAAACTATAGTAGAAAAGTCGTTTATTTTCAAATACTCATAAGTCAAGACATTTGTGTTGATTTCACATAACATGATGCTTGCCAAGTTAAAGCTCACATGATTGTCTTTATTCTTGCTTCAACAGTTACGCCCACGCCTTTGTGGAAAAACTCGGTAGATAAAATGAGAAGAAAAAATGGTGTGCTTTGGTCACTTTGAGTCTCTGTAGTTTGTATTCTTCCTTATGCTTTGTAGCACTCATTTTTGGGTGCACTATTTAATAAATCCAAATTCAAAATATTACACTATGTCCTTCAAAATTGTAATTTGTTTCTTTGGCTATAAAAAGGCAGGGTAAAAATACATGTTTAAGTATTATTATCATTTTTAGAAATAGCTGTAGGACAAAGAAAAATGATTGGCAGGTTGGAAATGGCCCCCTTTTAGCAGTGGTTTGAAAACATTTGCTGTACTTTACGTGGAACACATTTCTTCAAAGGAGATTTCATTTTTAGTGGATTAAAAACGGATGGGGTGCTACAAATCGCCACCTTGCCACTGCTTGGTCAAAACTGGCATCGAAAACCTTTAGGCCTGAAGCTCTTAGGATATTTTAGTTCCTGGATGACTTTCCGTGATAAATAAAGAATGTCCCGGTCATTCTGCTGTCTACCACAAAATCCTTTCGGCAACATATCATTTTGAAGCCACAAACTTGAGCATTTTTTTGAAAACTTTGCTTGGGAGTTGAATAAATTGGTGTGAGAATGTAAAGCCCATCAGTCAAAACACTGTAAGAAACCATTTTTTTTCACTTTATATACTAGAGTGGATATTGTCACCCTGAATTCATAAATTCATCAACCACTAGGGGTCTTCGCGTAAACAAATTTTTTTGTATCTCAATTTTGTTAAATTTGGTGAGAAGTTTTCATCTTTTGCTCTGTTTATTATTGGTGTTTGTTGTTTTGACTACAATGAACTGTTTACATCATCACTATCAGCCAATCTTGATGCTGCTCTTTCATTTTCAAACCCTTTAGGGTAGGATTTAGTGGAAAGTCTTTAGAACAGGTTGGAATCTTTTATTTGAGGTTTTTTGGTTTTGTCTTTCTGGTCAGTCTTAAACTCATCTCATTTCATTAGCTGCACCGCTTATCCTCAGTAGGGTCGCGGGGGTGCTGGAGCCCATCCCAGCAATCATCGGGCAGTGGGCAGGGGACACCCTGAACTGGTTGCCAGCCAATCGCAGGGCACAGACAACTCACTCGCTCAGTCACACCTAGGGACAATTTGGACTGGCCAATTCACCTGAAATGCCTTTTTTTGGAATGTGGGAGGAAACCGGAGTGCCCGGAGGAAACCCACGCAAGCACGGGGAGAACATACAAACTCCGCACAGGAAGTCTGGAGCTGGATTTGAACCCACGCAGGAGGTTCCCAAGACATGAACTGTGCCGCACATGCGCTAACCATTGCGCCGCCGTGCTGCCCAGTCTTAAACTCGATTTATGAATTACAATATTCTACCCTCGCGAAATGAGGTTGATTTTCATTTTTAGAAAGCTATTCATATTCAGTATAGTTTAAAGGCTTTGTAGCTCAGTGGTCAGAGCACTGGTCTTGTAAACCAGAGGTGATGCTTTCAATTCTCAACCCGGGCCTCATTTAACTATAATTAGATAGACTGACTGACTGTGTTAAGGAAATTCTGGACAGAATTTCTTCTGGTAAAGTAGCTCTTTTTAGAGTTATTGTAGACAGGTATCAATGGGATAGTGATGTCCCTGTTTTTGGTTTGGTCTTTCTAGTCAGTCTTAAACTCAACTGTTTCGAATGATAATCTTGTACTTGGGCAGAATTAGGTTGATCTCGATTTTTAGAAAGCTGTTAAGCATTGTTGGTAGGCCTTGTAGCTCAGCGGTAAGAGTACTGGTCTAGTAATCCAGGGGTCATGAGTTCAATTCTCACCAGGGCCTAGATTAAAGTCATTTAAATAGAGAAGGTTAATCTGACTGCATTAAAGAAATGCTGGACAAAAAGGTATTTGTTAATGTGAGCCTGGTTTAGGTTCTCTCCCTGTTCTCCTTGCAATTTCAAAACCCATTGATGTCTTTGCTCCTTACTTTGAGTCTTTACCAAACTTTAAACATACGATTTTAAAAACAGAATAAATTTATCATCTTTTAATTTAACATAAATGGATTTTGTGCACAAAGCAGTAAATATCAATACAGTAGATATCAACACATTCTCGGCCTTTATATGAAGGAACTTGACCTTTAGGATGAACCAGATTGACATTTTGAGTAAGGTCCTCTCATCCATTTACGTATTTTCGTCAGAGTTTGTCCTTGAGCTCACTAAAAGAGGACATAAGAAAATAATAATAATTATGAGTTGGTGCTCCGCTGGGGTAGAATGATTTCCAAATAAAATGACAGCATGTCATTCGTTTTTTATTACATATAGGCTGCATTGCAAGGACCCCATTGTTTGTCTATTAGGTTATTTCTTTGTTGACTTTTGCAGCAGCTATATGGCACACCTTTTCCCACTCTCCATGGCCTAATTTGTTCTTGTGTGATATTATCCAAAATGCAGTTAATAGTTCAGGCTTTTTTTCTTCCTCCACATATTTTCTCCAGACCATTTATTGCAATCAAGAGCCAGGTCAATCTAATACGCCCACGGCTGTTTGAGTTGGCTGTGCTCAACAAACTACATTAGCCAAGGGACAGTTTCTGAGCCAATCAAATTTTACATGAAGCAACCTGGCCCTGTCGTTTGTACTTGGGTTGGCAAAAACGAAAACATGTTACGAGTTCATAGCCAGTGTTGCTACCATTGCATTTTCGTAATATAACTGGAGTGTCACGGTTGCCCATTGCCCTCATTGCCCTAATTTGGGCCCGCTCGCTTTACGCCAGCTGTTGCTCGTTGCCTGATCAGCTTCCCTCCTATTTAAACTCAGTGCTCTCATTCACTCCTTGTCAGTCTGTCAACGAACCTCTGCACTTGCAAGACTTGTATTTTGACTCTGTCCGGTATCTTGCTCGAGTATCCAGTATCCGGTATTGATCACGTCTGTCCTGTTCTGGCCAGTATCCTGCTTGTTTATCCAGTATCCGGTATCGATGCCGTTTGTCCTGTCCTGTCCGGTATCTTGCTGTTGTATCCAGTATCTGGTATCGATCACCTATCGTGCTTACATCAAGAATGCCATAGAGGACTCAGTTATATGCAGTATCTTTGGAGAAATTGGAATAAACAAACAGTAATACTCAAAAGATTTGTGTTCTTAAAAATCACTAGGTAGTGGTCACACAAAATCGTTTTTGTACAGCCGACCTGACATTTTTACTCGGTGTTGAACTTTTAAAAGTAAATGTGCCTTTGCTCAGTAATTAAGTCTGTTGAATGGGAATTGAGTCCTGGTCTGGTTCCAGCAGCATGCAGACGAAACAGTGTTTTACTGGCTTATTCACTCCTATTCTGGGATTCTCTGGGGCAATACTCCGATAAGGGAACATGGGACTGGATTCTTGATTGCCGAGCTTCGAAATATCGATGTAAGCCTCCTCGTTTGACTCATATCTCATACACGTGTCCCACTTATCTTTCTTGACATGCCGTGATTTCCCATCTTAGACAGCTCAAGTCTCAGACTAATCTGAAAGATGAAGTACAAGCAAAGAGGCATGCTTGTTGGCGTTATAGAGCAACAGCTGCCTGCAGCTATGGCGCAAAGAATTCACTACACCTGCATTCATCTCCATTCTTTTGTCTTCCTTTGCCATGTCTAATCACTTTACGCTGGAAACAGCAAAGACCTGCAGGGTAGAGTCCTGCTCAAAGGGCAGCAAAAGCATAAAAGTACCTCCTAACAAGAGTTGTTTTTATCATATCTATCTGCAATATGCAACTGTGTAGCGCAGAGGTGACAAACTGATTTTAGCTCGAGGGTGACATGGTAGAAAAAAGACTCTCAGAGGGGCCAAATTAGTAGATCAAACAGAATCTCTTAATTTACTAAGATCTTCAACAGATTGTATTTCAGCTTTCCTTGCTACACCTGATATTCTAGTTGTTCTATGCTATAAACTAGCTGCATTTTGTAAGATGGGCAAAACATTTATCAACAGCTACTCATGAAGAAGTGTCACAAAACTATCCATCATCAAGTTGTCGGCAATATGGTACTTGCATAAAAAGATGCTGGATTTCAGGTGGGCTCTTGAAAGCCGTTGACAATTTTGAGTTCATGTGTTTGTGTTCACATTTAAACTGATAAAAATAGAAATAAAAAACCCTCATCACATTTCCCCTTGAGGAGGTTTTGTACGATTGAAGATTCCTCCTCACAAGGACTTTCACACTGCTACGACAAGAAAACTGATATTCACACTCTCAGAAACAGTCGCACAAAATTTCACATGGAGATTATTTGATCAGAAAACTGGAGCATTTCATGTTTATCTATTTCAACAATGCGCGACTTAGGCTCTGGTTGCACAGTGAGTGATCACGAGTCCCCAAGCTATGTTAATTTATGGTGTGATAACACCCATAGTTTACAGAGATCACGTTATGATGATGATGATGGGAATCGGAGGCAGAGAATACAAATGAATAGAAAATAAGTCATGGTGAAGTGATGGAAGACTGATAGGAAGCAGGCTCAAAATATGGATTTAACCACTTGTTCTTCTAAAATTGAGTGCACAAATCGCATAACTGGACTTTTTTGTTGTTTGTTTTATCAAACATGGTACCTGAGAACATGAGGCACGGGTGTATTGCATGAAAACAAGATAAGGGAGTAAGGACATGTTTATTATCTTGGCTGAATTTAGCCTCTAATTGGTTGCATGAAAGTAGCTTAAATATAGCTTGGCTAAGTTCCTATGGTGATTTATTCTCTATAGCTAGCTACATCTGGCACTTGTACTGTCAATCTTGTAAAAATGAATGAGCATTTTCATGAACTTTATGTTTTCTATTGTCTTAACCTATTAACAGTCCCGCAAAATTCGACTAAAAATCCGATTTGGAGAATATGGACTGTTTTGGTCTTTTTCGAAGGGTAATGCGATGAAGTTTTTTTACAAACTAAAATAATCACTGCAAGTACTACAAACATTAAGTAATCTAAGTTGGAACACACTTGAATAGAAGGTTTTTATTCTCGCCTGTTTTTTTTTGCAATCACATTCCAGCAAAAGAGTGTAGCATGGACATCTTAGCAAGAAAACAGATGGGACAATAGCATGAAGCCTTACCTGGTCCCAAATAAAAATCACAATCTGAAGTCATATTCTTTGTTTTTTACACATTTTCAAAGTGTTTCAAATAGTGCCTATTCAGCTAATTTCTAGATATCGTGAAAGAGTTTTTAATGTTTGACTTAACTTTCCAGAGGTCGACCGCCAATTGTGCACACTTGTGCTAATCCCGTGTAAAAATGGATCTAGAGTTCCATTACGCACATTTCTTTTCGGCTCTGATTTGAATACACCCTGTGGAATTACGTAAATTTATGTTGACAATCACATTGGCTAACCATGCGTCAAAAAAAAAAAGAAAAAGAAAAAAAGAATTAACCCAATTGGCTGAACATCTTTTAAACCACAATTGTCATGTTCATTTTCTCAATACAGGCATTCATAGGCTATGGCAGGCTAAGGACCGTATACTTTTGTATTGGAAACTATTACAGTCAATTTACTTTTCTAAGCAATTATGGGAGACCAATCACAACAAAGATTGGCAAACAATGCAGGAATAGTTTTAGCCATTTTTTTCTTTTATTTGTTTTTTTATCCGTCTGCATTATAGTGTTTGGGGTTATTATTTTACACAGTTAGATTCACTGGACTGTCCTGACTGTAACAAGACCATGTATACGGAGAATCCTTTCATCAGCTGACTATCAAAGCATGTTAATGGAGAGCTATGCCGGCTTTATAGTTTTCGGGTATATTGTTTCAGACTGATGATGATGTTTCTGTGATGAGTATATTTTGAAATTTCTCGAATCCCAAGAGTTTAAGCTTTCCAATAACATGTGGCATGACTTATTTCAGTGACTGGTGGTATTTGCTTCTCACCAGTCCCATATTTTTACATATAGACTATATTGTCATATTCTTAAATTATGTTGACTGTAACCACAAGAGTCATGTTATAGTATTTATGTTGTAAATATATTCCTGTCAGGCCATGTGTTTTATTGCTTTGTCAAGTAAGAATGCTTGTCGAATTGCTATAAAAACTTTGATGAATTTATGTCATTGCTGTTTTGAAATTCTAAAAAGTGACCCAAAAACTTGAAAATGAAATATTCAACAAGGGTAAAAAAGTATATACAGGCCCAAATCCTAATCATCTCTTCCATCATCAAAATGACATGCCCTTTTTAGGAGGACGTTCTGGACGAAGAATCCTTAAATAGCTGTTGATCAGCCTCCACAAAGACGATGCACAACAATTTTCCGTTTTCTGATCTGTGATTCTGAGATCGATCCATATATTTAAAGGATGCCGTGAACGAGCATTTGTCCCCAATGACTACAGCTGGCTTGACGTAGCTGCAACTTTTCATCCTAGCTCGGCGAAAGTGCAACTGATTAAGCCAAAATAAGCCAGTCAGACTCGATCAAGCTGCACTTCTTCAGTCAAACTTGATTTCTATATTCCACTTTCTCGCAATAATCTCGAGCTAGAACTTGCACCTAGGAGTAATTACACTTGAATTGTTTGGAATTGGGGGGAAAAATCTACTTCATTTCTTTTACATTTTGTGCAGAAAAGGATTGTGGGCTAGAAATGAGCAAAGTATATTTAAAATTAACTGCCAAATGGGTGATCTATTGCACATGATTCCAAAATGTTTGTTTAAGTGCTACAAAGATTCAGAGGAATTGGTGTACGCTCTTATCACATTGCATTCACATGTCTTGGAATTATGACTGTATAATAATGATTATCATTAATTATTACTACTATTTATTATTATTATTATTTTCATTATCATTATCATCATTATTATTATTATTATTGTTATTATTGTTATTATAATATTAATATTTAATACTATCCGTGACAAAATAAATACCTGCTTTTAATTGGTCTTCTTTCTTCCACCAAAATGTCAGATGTTTGTGAAGCATGTCGTTCCAAAAAATGGCTCATTGGGCTTTTTTTAATTAAATCCTATCTGTGCCAACTTTAGATAAGCACTTTGCAATTCTGCATGCTAGGCTTATGGAAAAGGTCCTTGTTAGACATTGCTCAGTTCGGAGGCAAGGCTTTTTTAAATAAATCAATGAATCTGATACCATCTCAGTATTCATCGAACGTGACATGGGTGTTCATTTTTAGAATAAAGTGGTTGTTAAGATAGATAGATAGATAGATACTTTATTCATCCCCGCAGGGAAATTCACAGCTTGTTTTAGTTTCATTGTGTGATAATAGATTTAACTAAAAGCTTTTGATAAACTGACATTAGGCTCCTTTTTAGATGGAGACAGTGCTATTACCTTTAACTGCTTTGCAGATGCCAGTCGAATTTACAGAATGTGCTACTGAGCATAAAGGATCTCTTCTCGCAGATTCTTCATAGTACTGCACATCTTGAATTTCCATAACAAAAAAGCGAATCAATCATTTCAGAAAAAAGATGCCGTCAATCTGAATGCAGAATGGATTGTTCTGTTTTTCTGTAATTTTGGGGTTGAAGATCAAATGGGCCATTTGCGCCTTAGTGGGCCATTTAAGACTGGAATTTAGCCAACTCTGGGCCAATTGTAGCAGCACCCCTCATTTGCATTAAAATATATGCGGTTCAAACCGTAGGGCCTCCCATTGCAGAAGCAAATGAGCTTGTTTGCTTTAGAGAGATGAATTTGTGCGAAATTGTGCATTCTACAAAGCACAAATCCTCCCGTTGCATGAAAAAGTCAGGTGCACGAGTGATGAGGGCAATTTGAAACTGCTGCACCCCCAATCGCGCTCTTTTGTGCTGATGTACCTCATAAAGCTTGCTTCAATTCAACCAAGCCCCTGTGCAACTCACCTCATTCTGTCCATCATGGACTGTTACAAGCATGCTGCCCCAGCAGTTACCATTTGGCAACTAAGGCCCAACTGGGTTAGGTGCTGAGAGTCTCATGGTTCAGAGCAAAATGAAAGAAACAGATCAACATATGTTCATGTTTTCCAAATTCAGAAGTACAAGCAATGCTTTGATCCACATCCTTATAATCATTAACAAATATTAAATTTAATCTATACAGGACATTCCTATGGGTCATGGGTTAGCAAACGTTTTGAGTCATGGCCCAGGTTGAGTTAAAAAGATTCCGCCTAGTGTCTGGTCCACAAGGAAGAAAATTATTTGAGTTTTCTTTTGTACCTGCCTATACAAAGTATATTACAGAACATATATTTCTCATATTGTCGCTACGATTTCCAAACGACCTATCTCAATTTTTAGCTCCAACCAAAACCTGAACACTAACCCTAGGCCCAACTAAAACGCTAACCCTAGCTCAAAACAAAACCCTTATTCTGGTTCCAACTCTAAAAACCATAAGCCCCTAAGCATAGAATTTGTACTGGTTTAGGTGTGGATTAAGCACACAACCCTGTGTTTATATGGGAATGATTCTTAAAGTTGAGCACCAAGCGATGTGAATAAATCAAAAAATGGTTCAAATGGTGGGTTACCTCAACCAAAGCTCCAACCAAAACCCTAACCCCATATCCAACCAAAACCATAGCATTAACTTAAGCTCCAACCAAAAACCTAACTTTAGCTCCAACCCTAAAATATGTACTAGCTTAGCTAGGGATTGAATCCAAAAACCCATAGACATATGAAAAGCATCCAACCAGTTGAGCCACAAGTCAGGTAAATGGATTCAAAGTCAGATGGTGATCATCCCTAGCCTCACAAACCAAAACCAAAACACGAGCACCAACCCTACAACCCTAAGTCCCTCACACTAGGCCCTTGGGGTTTAAACGCAAAACCCCGTGAGTGTATGTACAGCATCCTACCAGTTGAGCTACTGTATGAGCAATGCGGAAAGGTGCAAATTGGTTCAAATGGTAGGTAACCCTAACCCATGCTCCAACCAAACCCCAATACAAACCCTAACTCCAACAGAAACATTATCCTTAGCTCCAAATAAATCTCTAACCCTAGCCCTAACCCTCGCTACAATCAGAACCCTTATCCTAGTTCAAACCCTAAGCATAATTAGTTTACCTACCTATATATAAAATATTTTTTAAACTACACAAATCCAAAAACTTGACCCATGTACTGAAGGTTGTCAGAGTAACTTTTACTGCCATCTGGCATATGCGAAGGTACAGCTTGAGCCACATTTATCATAGCTAGATTGTATAACATTCATTTCATTCAGTCAATCACTGTACAGACATACAATGCATATTAAAGTGTACAGTCAGATTCCTTCCCACTCCTTGATCTAAATATACTGCATGTGTATCCATCTCAGCAAATACATTCCAAATCAAGAAGACGTTCAATTGTGGCGCTAAAGAAAAGGGTTTAATTTGCATAACCCTTCATTCCTGACATACATTGGTTTTGCTATTTACACATCTTTATTCTGTACTTGGTTCACTTTTAAATGTAAGAACTTAAGGGTCAAACGAGGTACTATATTTTCTGGAGTTCAACCTATTCTAAAATACCTCCCTCAGCCATTTTTTAAAAATAAATATCCAAGGTTGCAAAAGCAGAGCAACCCTCAAGGGTTTGAAAATCGAGAAACAGCAACATGATTTGCGGATAGGGACAATGGTGTAAACAAATGAACAACAGTGTGCAATAATAGTACATTTTTAACTTATTATTTTTTATTTTTTAAACAAATAAATACAATTATATATTTTTGGAATGGTCTTGGAATTACAAGGCCAGATCACAAACGTATATTATTAAGAAAAAGGTTTCCTCAAGATGCAGTTAATACAGGGAGTGCAGAATTATTAGGCAAGTTGTATTTTTGAGGATTAATTTTATTATTGAACAACAACCATGTTCTTAATGAACCCAAAAGTCTCATTAATATCAAAGCTGAATATTTTGGAAGTTGGAGTGGGGCTTTTTTAGTTTTAGCTATTTTAGGAGGATATCTGTGTGTGCAGGTGACTATTACTGTGCATAATTATTAGGCAACTTAACAAAAAACAAATGTATACCCATTTCAATTATTTATTTTCATCAGGGAAACCAATATAACAGCTCAACATTCACAAATATACATTTCTGACATTCAAAAACAAAACAAAAACAAATCAGTGACCAATATAGCCACCTTTCTTTGCAAGGACACTCAAAAGCCTGCCATCCATGGATTCTGTCAGTGCTTTGATCTGTTCACGATCAACATTGCGTGCAGCAGCAACCACAGCCTCCCAGACACTGTTCAGAGAGGTGTACTGTTTTCCCTCCTTGTAAATCTCACATTTGATGAGGGACCACAGGTTCTCTATGGGGTTCAGATCAGGTGAACAAGGAGGCCATGTCATTAGTTTTTCTTCTTTTAGACCCTTTCTTGCCAGCCACGCTGTGGAGTACTTGGATGCGTGTGATGGAGCGTTGTCCTGCATGAAAATCATGTTTTTCTTGAAGGATGCGGACTTCTTCCTGTACCACTGCTTGAAGAAGGTGTCTTCCAGAAACTGGCAGTAGGACTGGGAGTTGAGCTTGAGTCCATCCTCAACCCGAAAAGGCCCCACAAGCTCATCTTTGATGATACCAGCCCATACCAGTACCCCACCTCCACCTTGCTGGCGTCTGAGGCGGACTGGAGCTCTCTGCCCTTTACCGATCCAGCCACGGGCCCATCCATCCGGCCCATCAAGACTCACTCTCATTTCATCAGTCCATAAAACCTTAGAAAAATCCGTCTTGAGATTTTTCTTGGCCCAGTCTTGACGTTTCAGCTTGCGTGTCTTGTTCAGTGGTGGTCGTTTTTCAGCCCTTCTTACCTTGGCCATGTCTCTGAGTATTGCACACCTTGTGCTTTTGGGCACTCCAGTGATGTTGCAGCTCTGAAATATTGCAAAACTGGTGGCAAGTGGCATCTTGGCAGCTGTACGCTTGACTTTTCTCAGTTCACTGGCAGTTATTTTGCGCCTTGGTTTTTCTACACGCTTCTTGCGACCATGTAACGCTTGATTGTTCGATGATCACGCTTCAGAAGCTTGGCAATTTTAAGAATGCTGCATCCCTCTGCAAGATATCTCACTATTTTTGACTTTTCAGAGCCTGTCAAGTCCCTCTTCTGACCCATTTTGCCAAAGGAAAGGAAGTTGCCTAATAATTATGCACACCTGATATAGGGTGTTGATGTCATTAGACCACACCCCTTCTCATTACAGAGATGCACATCACCTGATATGCTTAATTGGTAGTAGGCTTTCGAGCCTATACAGCTTGGAGTAAGACAACATGCATAAAGAGGATGATGTGGTCAAAATACTCATTTGCCTAATAGTTCTGCACTCCCTGTAGTTTGAGGAGAAAATAAACTTGTTGATTTGTACTTTTATGATGTGGCAAATTTGGAAAAATAATTCAGAAATTTACAACAAAAAGTATGCATAATAACGAGATGTCGCATACTAATAGATGTATTTCCCTGTTTTAAGTTTTACATTTTAAAGAGAACAGAATAGGACAAAAATCCTCAATATAAGAAAATTCAAGCTGTTGTAAAGGTCCTCCCCCGAGCCTTTTTTTTAAATTAAATCTCCCGAGTTACAAAAAGCAAATTTGTCTTAAAGGGTGTGTTTATCAAATAACAGCAACACTATTGACTGATAATGACCATTATGTAAACAGTGCATAACAGCCAAAATAACAAACAAAATGAGGTATAATAGTCAAAATAATGTACTGGCATTCTATGCAATCTCCTTTGCAGGTGTCCAACACAAAAAAACAGAAGAAACTTATCAGGGTTACAAGAACAAATATCTTTAGATTTTTAAGCCCCGTCACAATAAGTTATAGGCATTAATATAATGATATATTACCTGTGCAATGGCTTTTCTTATAAAATAAAAGTTATTTTGGTGAGTGCAATTATCACTTGGTGAGTTCCAACACCAGACTGTCAGTCGGAACATTCACGAATTCAACGAAAAAACCTCCAGCATTTGAATGTTTCTTTTTCAAAAGATTGATGATCCCAAAAACAAATATAATTTAAATGGTCATGCTGTTCAACTAAGGGAGCACAAAAGCCATTATTATCAATGCACTGCATTGAAAAGTTACTTCAACAACCATTTGAATATGTAAGCCACTTCCATTGCAATAACAACAAGCTTTGTGAGTTCAATGAAAATCTGACTCATCTGTAAAAGCGACTGATATTTTGGAGAGGGGAGCTTGTTAAAACAATTTAGATCAAAAGCAAGCAAGCGCGAAACGGTTGACTAGCGCCAGGAAGGCTTGCCCATCCACGATTACATGCACAGGCAGGATTTGTTTTGGGGCTTTTTTTTACTTATAAGGCAATCCAGGAAATGCATATTACAACTGAGAGCTGTGTCATTTTATTCATCTACTGGCTACAGTTTTACACTGAGAAGACATTATCAATTTACAGTGGTACCTCTTTATACGACCACCTCTAGAGACAGGAATTTTGGTTTTTAATTTTGTTTTTAAAAGAAATTTAATAAAAATAATACTCGACGCAGATAAGAAATTCCATTTCACGAGCAGTTCCAGGGGCTACAAGTAGTAACCACTCACCACTTGGGACTGCTTACCGCCAGCATCGGCTCGTCCAATTTGCACATGCAAACTACTCAAGGCAAAAAAAAATAAAAAGTGCTGTGAAAATCTTTGTATGTACTTTCATTTAAAGTTAGTTACTTTAAATGTATGTGTAGAGTAAGTGCTTACGTACCATTAAGTCTCGCCATGTTATTCTTGTCAACCTCGCCAATTGTTCCCCTTATTAAGGATTGCAAATCTTCCTTATTAAATGATAACCAACTCATTGAGGACACTAATCACAGCAACACAGACTATGTAGAAAACGCAAAAATTTTAGCAATCTCGTCGTCTGCTACCGGTGACAGAGACAACTCAGATGAGAGCCGAAATGGGGAAGACGAGATCGGCCCTATAAAAAAAGAAAGACATCTGTATAAAAATTGTTATGCGGCGTACACAATGTGAAATGATTGAAAAACGTCTCATATACCAGAAAAATGTAGAAGTTGACAGGTATGCAATCTCACTGACTCCTTGCAACCACCCCCTCTTTATCCGCACTTGCACACTTACGTTACACCACTGAAAATTCTATTAATATCCTCTCATTTATCTTCATCTCATCTCATTAGCCGTACCGCTTATCCTCATTAGGGTCGCGGGGGGGCTGGAGCCCATCCCAGCCATCCTCAGGCAGTGGGCAGGGGACACCCTGAACTGGGTGCCAGCCAATTGCAGGGCACAAAGGGACGGACAACTCATTCGCACCCAGGGACAATTTGGACCGGCAAATTCACCTGAAATGCATGTTTTTGGAATGTGGGAGGAAACCGGAGTGCCCGGAGGAAACCCACGCAAGCACGGGGAGAACATACAAACTCCGCACAGGAAGTCTGGAGCTGTATTTGAACCCACGACAGGTTCCCATGACATGAACTGTGCCGCACAAGCGCTAACCACTGCGCCGCTGGCTGCCCTCATTTATCTTATTACTGTATTTAATGTATGTTTAGTCATTATTTGAATGTGTTTTATAGCTATTTAGGGTTCACTTGCATACTTTTGGGAGGACGGAACCGAAGTAATTAGTTTTTGATTACATCAGAAAACATTACATGAGCTATGAACACGATCCTGGGACCAATCAGCTCGTAAGAAGAGGGAGCCCACCACTGTATCGTTTTCGTATTGGTGTGGGACAGCTGGGGTTTGCTTAGAAATACAAAGGATGAAACACTGAGCATTTTATTTGAAACATTTTAAAGAGGTCAGATTGTATCTGGATACATCACAGAGTGCTCTTAAAACCCAGAAGCAAAGCCCTTTGTATATAAATAAAATGTCAATATTACTCTCCCTTTAGTTGTGCTAATCCCAACTGATTTTGTCGTTATTTTAAAATTTCAAAGCAAGGCAGCTGCGGTTTGTCCCATAAAATCCAACCAAGATCCTTGAGAAGATCATCTGAGAAGGGAGCTCGAGAAACAAGCTATTAGTTCCAAGGGCAGCTTTTATCTTGCAGTAAACTGAAAACAATACCCGTAGATTGCAGGGCCGGGACACAAAAGGCGGGACTATTCCCTTAGCAGGGGAATGATATCAAATTAAATCCATCTTCCCTCCTCTTCCAACCCAACCTCGTACTCTGCTAAAGGACGAGTAAAAGAAGTAGGACACGAAAGGTGGCCAAGGTCAATTCATTTATTCCCTCTTTTCTGTTTGGAACAGCAACTGACATTCCTTCTAACCATGGTAATCTTGAGAAGTTCCGAATGACTCAAAATTGGCAGTGTTAAATAAAAGAAGCCTGTCAAAATTTAAACTTGTAGATCAAATCCAGCTACCGAACTTACTGTGCGGAGTTTGTATGTTCTCCCCGTGCTTGCGTTGGTTTCCTCCGGGCACTTCGGTTTCCTCCCACATTACAAAGACATGCATTTCAGGTGGATTGGCCGGTCCAAATTGTCCCTAGGTGTGAATGAGCGAGCGAGTTGTCTGTCCCTGTGTGCCCTGCGATTGGCTGGCAACCAGTTCAGGGTTTCCCCTGCCCACTGCCCGATGATTGCTGGGATGGGCTCCAGCACCCCCGCGACCCTACTGAGGATAAGCGGTGCAGCTAATGAGATGATATAAGACCAATGTATTATTGCAAAGGTTGTATGGCCTACAAACGTAATTTGTTTTTACAACAATTCTTTCACAAGATTTCCATTTCTTTTTTTTCCTGGTATCTTTTGTCGCATAATACTAACATTTTTGGGGGCTTATTTAGTCGGTTGCACAATACACAACTGTATTTAATCACATTTTTGACCCCCGCGACCCTACTGAGGATAAGCCGTGCCAGAAAACAACAACATTATTTTATGAGCTCTCAAGACATACAGCCAAAAATGGGTCTATTGGTGTGACACCTTGACTATAAACTGTAGTTGAAACTGTCCCCTTTGTATACTGGACAGAACCCATTTAAATATCATTGCTACATCTGCACGTACCAAACGTGGTTAAAACAAATAAAATATGGATTGACACAAAGAAGATCTGTTACGGTGAGATTTGGTATCCGAGGCATATATACTTTGGAAAAGAACCAAACTTGCAAGGAGAACAGGAGAGGACTGTAAAAACAATACCCAGATAAGAAAATTCCTATCTGATCTGCCCTAAAGAGTGTAGCAATCAAAGAACAGAAGCATGATTGACCAATACTGACAATCATGTAAGCAGTGCATAATAGTTAAAATAACGAACAAAAACAAAAGTGAGCAACAAATAAGAAATAATGACCAACTGTGGCATCCTTTGCAGGTGTCAAATATTAAAAACAAAAACAAGCAAAATAAAAGTATTATCCTGCAACTTGAGCTGTAAAAGACTGCTACCTGAGTTCTGGGCAAGTGATGTATTTTTTTCTTAACAGCAAGTGAAGTGAGTCAAATCTCTCCAAAATAAAATAAATGCCCATTAAAAACAGGATTTACCAATCCCCACCACACATTTGAGAGAGTGATAAAAAGTGTACAGCGTTGTTATACTAGTCTCTGACGCAAAGGCCTGAAAAGTGGCTACACTTTGTATTTGTCTTCTAAAGGCAAATTAGATAAGACTCTTGAGAACATGCTCAACTTTATTTATCCTTTATAGAGCATATTCTTTTATGATTTTTTTTTTTAGCACAAAACAATACAGGTTACGTATACAAGGCTCAAACATACTTATGCAAACCTTATACATACAAAATATAGCAATGAAGCAACTTACGAACAAATTCAACTTACAAACAATTGTCTGTCTGTTGAATTTGTTCGTAAGTTGTTCCAGTGTTATATTTTGTATGGAATGTACTGTATGTTTAAGGTTTATATAAGTATGTTTAAGGCTTGTATAAGTAACCTGCATTGTTTTGAAACTGAAAAATAAATATTTCATAAAATAATATGCTCTGTAACATGACAAAGCAGGCTGAATTATATGGCATAGTACTGAAAAACAAAGCTACACATTAGGCATTGACATTCTGTGGTCTGTGAAGCCATTTGTGACTCCTTCTGATTAAGGGCGTCAAAAAAAAACATGACTTGACTATAAAGATAAACAAAGTTAAGTTTAACTTACTTTTGGAAGAGTTAGGTGACTTCCTCATACACAGTTAAAAGTGGAGGGAAAAAAAACAATCCAACTATTTTCTCAACCACATCAAGCTTTCTTATTCCACTTTCATTTGAGAAAAAAACGGCTCACCTCTTTAAGCTTCACACCAACCATACCGAATAGATGCACGAGATATTACACCCAAAAAAAGTTCTTAGTGTGCTAGAGATACAGTGCATTCATGGGAGTGAAAATCCACTTTTTTTTAAGGGTTATTGTTCTATCTACGTTATTCATTATCCATTATCCGTCAGTTCATAATACGCTACAAAGCTACTCTCAGCCAAAAGGCCAAGCTAAGGTCCTAGCCTTAAAGCCTTGCTGCGATCATTGCGAATGCACCGTTCCCGGAGGTACAGTAATACAGGGCCGATGCGTGGAGTGGACAAAGCAAGCTCTTTATCCATCTCCGGATTGCAAAAATCAATGATCATGGCTACTACACTTGCATATTGCCACCACTGCAGTCTACTACATATCCTGACACATGCCGACGCTCTTATAGATTGTGCTCCCTCCACCCTTTGTGCAATGGTATGCCCCAGCGGCAGTGTTATGTTGTGTGACATCATGTCACACAGCGGAAGTTTAATACAGTTTACTTGAGTATATGCTACAATTCTTTGCCTCGTTAATATTATTACAGCTCATACGCACAAACATACACCTGGGTCGCTATTTGTTTGACTGTACTTACTATCTTTTTTCATAGTTATCTTTTGTTTACTCCACTTCAGTCCTATTACTCAGGGTGCAAATTGAAGCAGTCAGTTCACATTGATGATCGGAATTATAACTTAACAGTAGAGAAGTTGTTTGAAGAAAATGAAGCAATTATGAAACACAGAATAGAATGACCAGTGTTGACCTAACACTCACAGATAAGGACCATGAGTTAGTGTTTAAGGTTTACCATTTAAGTGTTCATTTTAAACAGTTTATATTAAGGGACTTAACATATGGTTCTTACCTACGAGTGTTAAATGAACACTACATATTTTGCCGTGTAAAGTAGTTTTATTTGTTAAACAAATTGCGATTGAGCCTGTCAATAACATTTGTCTTTTGTATTTTTTTGTATAACTGAGAATTTATTGGATACTAATAGCAAAAAAAATAAAGGTTTCTATTTCATGGATTGTGCCTACTATGGGTTCTTTTTGAAACGTTTACATGTAGACATCAAATTAAGCCTAATTTAGCCTTGCTTCATAATAACGTAATTATAACATCATAGTTGCATTGTACTAACACAATAATAAAATAATAGTAAGATAAGAATACAGTAATTAAGAAATGCACATTAAACTGGTAAACGATGAAGTAGCTTTGAGGCCCATGATCGCTGATGTGGTGTGTGGTCTTTGATATCATAGCATGTTATGTTTTGTACACAGGCCATAATGAGAAGGAATTATATCCTATGTAAGAGGACAAGAATATGACAGACCCACACCGCCGTACGCATCAAAGTGCTGTCAGAGCGAAAAAGCAATTAAGATTCACAATAACGCTTGTCTTCTTCTGGTGACTGATTACACCTCATATGCAATAATAACATGTCAAATAAATGGTCCGTTTCCTGAAATCTGTATATCTTTCTCGCCTGCTTCTCCTTGTCTCCACTTGTCCACAACCACCAGATAAAGAAGTGACAAGCTAAAGGGTCCTTAAATTACCGGCTTCTTAAAAGAGGCAATCTCTGCCAGAAGAAATGAGGATTTAATGTTACAGTGGTAGGAATACCTTGGGAGAGTTATAAAGCCGAATGAAAAAGTTAAACTTGTGTTCCCTTCCTAAATCAGATTCCATCTGTTCATGCATTTAAAAAAGCAATAAACATTTGGTCAACCCTTTTATTTTAAGAATCAAGATAACAATTCTGGCTTTACACAAATCCTTTAAGAATGGACAGCCTTTAAAGATATCCCTCATATGCTGTTAAACAAACGTTTAAAAGCCTTTTTCTGAGAAACTGGCTCATATAAATGAATAGCACAGTATTGTAATGGAGTTTCAGGCGATATGTTACGCCTTTGTAAGGAAAAGATTAATTTCCTTTTAACTTAAAGAGACCATTTTTAATGAAGCAGCTCATTTGATGTCCATTAAGAATGCTGCTATGGGTACCCCCATAAACCCAAAATCTTTGTTTGAAAAAAAAAAAAAAATTAAATAGGAAAATGTAGTGTAAAAATGAGCATGTATATGCCATCTGTTCATAATTTTAGATTTTTTTTTTAATTTTTCTTATATAATAATAAATCAATTAATTAAGGAATTAATCATTCTACATTAATACTTAAAAAAAGTTATGTGCCATTTTGTCTACTGTCATGTGAAAAAAAAGTGTATCTCTATTTTTTGACCTTTTTAAAAATGTTTTCACTGATGGACTATTAACAGTGCAAACAATCTATGAATGCAAAAATTAAAACGAGAAGTGTTTTTCACATGACTGTAATGATATGAAATATTATTTTCAACTTTAAGTCAGTTCACAACAAATATACAAAATATTTCTCATTTTAAGTATAATTTTCTTGTTGGAAAATAGTTCAAATATGGTTAAAAGACAAATATTACTGAAACTGATAAAATTGATTAGTCAAGTCATGTGACGCCCTTAATCACAATGAGTCTCAAAGGGCTGCACAGACCACAGATTATTGCAAACTACAGACGATTATGACACCATCCCCTGATCTAAACCCTACGTGAGGGCAAGGAAAAACTCAAAATACACAGATATTGTCAACATGAACTATAGGTCATTCATAAGCTATAGAATAGAAGTGTGTTTTAAGCCTGGATTTTAAACAGTTCCATTGAGGTTGCAGATCGACTCTCAGGGGCAGCTAATGAAAGTTTTTTTTGTTGGTCCCACTTTTGAACCAGATTTGGCTGCTTACATTAACCACCCTGCAAAATAAATTGGACGGATGAATGCCAGAACAACAATCAAATTACTCATTATACAATCATGTGCGGTAATCATAGGACTGGACTGGTCCATGTTTAGGAATTGGAATTGCTTTCAAAATGTTTAGAAGGTTTAAGGAATATGCAAACTGAGATATAACGGCAAATTATTTTGGCCCCCAAAAAGTCAAGTCAAGTCATTTTTATTTGTATATCTCTTAATCACAAAGAGTCTCAAAGGGCTGCACAGGTTATTGCACAGACTATTATTTCAGACTATTATTACACCATCCCCTAATCTGGAAACAACATGAGGACAAAGAAAAACTCAAAAACCTCAACATGAGGAAAATGAAGAAAACAAATGAATAAATCTTACCGAAACGTGTTTGACATTTTCACCCCTTTGTATTAGCAATTACCCCAAACTCTTGCTTATAAATACAGGAAGAATCACCAATTTGTGTGTTGCACGTTACTGCATTTGATATGGCAAGCAAAGTCAATAACAAGGGACTAAATCCTAGACATGAACTCCTGTAGAAAAATTACAGACAGACGTGGCCTGCATTGACAGTGATAACTCTGACTGGAGTGTTGCTCTTCCTTATGCTAGCTCTGTAAAATGTGATTTTTTACAGCCCTCTGGAAGCCAATTACAAATGTGCAGTGGCAGAAGGCACCGGATTTGGAAAGCAAACTACTCATGCGAGAAGCTGGCATTGCTTTGGGAACGAACCATAGAGGTTGGCTTCGACCACAACGTGTATGTGCTTTCTGATTACCAGGTACTTTGCTCTAATACAATGGTTCCCAAACTTTTGCAGGCTGGGGCCCCCTTGGCACCCAAGTAAATCCCGAGCTAATTTTAGCCGTTTTTAGCACAAGCGTGTCAGGTTTGCATAACAATGAATTTAAAATAGTTATTCTTGTCCGAACCGTTTGCACAAGATTCATTTAGAAAAACACAATACATAGATTAATGTTGTGTGAGGGTTATTATTCAAAGCTGATTAAAATCATAATCATGTAAAAAGCTGATGTAAAACATTTATGTTATACCATAAGCTCGATACGATTGTTTAAATAACAATATAAATAGTTGTGTCTGATGTCTAAGTTGTCACATATTCTAATACAATGCTCTTATGACACAGTATTTTATTTAAATATATAATAAAGTTTATACGAAAAAAAAAACTATAAAAGATGACTTAAGTTAAAGGCAAATACCAAATATATTCGCACAAAAAAATTCAAAAAATAAAATATAATACTGAATGCAGGGGGTCGGCTTATATGTGCATAAACAAGTCAGGTTTTCTTGTTTTCTTTCTGTTGGTATTACTTGTTTACAAAAAAATATCTACACGTGCATATGATTATTGTTGTTAAGGTACATGTCTAGTTAATATTTAGAGTATGCTTTTCTTTTAGTATCTGACTATTTTAAAGTAGTTTTAGTGGGTCATCCTTAATTACGATCTAGGGCTAATATGCGAAAATATACAGTATTGTTTTTGTATACATATACTAGAAACCAATCACATATTATTAGGCAGACATGTAAGCCTTGAGTTTCAGAACATATAATCACTATATGAGCTGAACTGAAGCTGGTATCGGCTTTAGTCACGGTATCTGTCAGATACCAGGAAAAGTCACAACCCTAACCTAATCTAACCTTTTATGAGAGGTGAGGTGCAAGTGTATTTTATAAGCATATTCCCCTTCCTTTACAATTGGCAGATAGTTGGAAGTCAGTACCAATAATAAATCTATACAAATATTTCTGAACATATTTAGAAAGAATGTTAGATGTATCAGGGTATGCATTTAAACCACATACTATCTTTGACCACAGTTTAATTGCGGACATGACTTTACATAATACTGTTGTTGATGTACAACCACAGCAGTGTATTTATTTTGGAAACACTAAAAGGGTACGACCTCACAAAGAGGTCAAGCGAGAGCCACAAACAGGAAGCAAACAGAAATAGTCAATTGGCCATTGCACTGGGATTCATGACATCATGA
Source organism: Urocampus carinirostris (assembly GCF_059441175.1). NCBI lineage: Eukaryota > Metazoa > Chordata > Actinopteri > Syngnathiformes > Syngnathidae > Urocampus > Urocampus carinirostris. Next base: position 19,161,957 of record NC_142360.1, on the reverse strand, counting down.
CAGTTCACACTCTCATGACATTTGTAGCCTCTTTGAAGAGAACTGAATGTACACTTATGTGGTTGTTAATATAGCCTGTCTCGACTTTGTGGCTCAGTATTTGTTGTCGGGCTGGGCAATACTGGGAAACTGTGCCTTATAGTTCCATGTGCCTTAAATAAGAAAACGGATCTTTCGCAAGGGGGTATTTTTGAAGGTGTGTTTTATAATCGGATGTACCTTGTAGCCTAGAAAATACAGTAGCTTGCATTGCACAATATTATGACGATAAAATTAAGGATGTAAATTAAGTGTAACCACAATTGGATCACATTTGAAACTTATAATGTATGTACAATTTTATGACATAGGAACACCAATATTATAGCGCTAGTTAAAATGAAAGGCGGCACACGGCAGCTGTGTGGTTAGCGTGTTCGCAACACTATCGTGAGGTCATGGGTTCAAGTCCAGCTACCAGCCTTCCTGTGCAGAGTTTGCATGTTCTTGTGTGGGTTTCCTCCGGGCACTCACACATTACAAAAACATGCACGTCAGAATAATTGGCCGGTTCGATTTGTCACTAGGTGTGAATGAGCGAGTGAGTCTTCTGTCCCTGTGTGCCCTGCAACTAGCTGGCAATCAGTTCAGGGTGTCCCCTGCCCACTGCCCGAAGATAGCTGGGATGGGCTCCAGCACCCCTGCGACCCTACTGAGGATAAGCAGTGCAGATAATGGATGGATGGGTGGATGGATGGATAGTTGAAATGGGAATAACGTATTGATTTTAGGACAGTAGCATCGATCCTATCCAAGTACTCAGTATCGATAATAACGAAATAAAGATCGATTCACCCTCCCTTGATTTGTGGGTCACTTCCACTAACTAGTGTGGCCCATTGCCACAACTTGACGACTTAAGGTAGCCTTGTCACTGTTTCTTGCTTTGAAGCAAGATATATATTAAGGTCTGAAATTTGCTAGACTGCAGGCAAGTACAGAGAGCTTGAGACTATTTTTGGACATTCACATAATTCAATTGAGAGATTATCAAAAGAGAGCAGGGGTTGTCAAAAGACAATAAAGAATAGAAAATTACACAAGCCCTGATCCAAAATAGAGAAAATTAACATTCAATTGCACACGGAATATGAAGCACTAAAGCAAAATGTATAGGGACATTTAGAACCTGTCATCCGATACAAAAATCTGTGTCACTGGAAATGAATAGCTGTGGTCATTACAAAGAAAATAACCCAAGGCACCTCCAGTTTAATAAAGCCAATGCTACATTTAATTTTCTGAACAAAATACCTTAAAACACCTAAAACCCAGTTCTGATTACCACTGTGTAAAATTAAATGAATTACTCGACACATTAAAAAAATTGTATATATCAGCGACCCTTGTGTAACCCCCTTTAATCATTGGATGTGTCATGATTACCGATGTCAATCAACTGTGTCCGCTCATTTAGCTCCATCCGCTGCGGGCTTTGATTCGCTCTCTGTCCCTATTTAACCCAGTCCTGTCAATCCCCTGTTGTCAGTCCGTCTGCAAACCTCTGTTTAACAAGGCAAGCCTTTTTCGACCCTGACCCTCGCCTGTCCTGTTTTTGCTCTTGTTTATCCCTGGCTACAACTTGTTTCGATTACGACCACGTCTGCTCTCCCATTCCTGCTTACGACCCATTTTTGATCCCGACTACGTCTACTCTCCCGTCCTGGCTTATGACTCGTTTCCGACCCCGACCACGCTTTGCTCTCCCAGTCCCAGCTACCGACCAGTTTTTCCGTCCCTAACACTGCCATCGCTTGCTTTGGAAGATCCGCTTCTGTGTTCGGATCACAGCCCTTCCTCTTTCTTTCAATAAAACCTTTAAACACAATTGGGTCCTGGTTCCGTTCTGGTCCTGACAGGATGCATAAGTGGGGTCGAAAATGACCCCATGAGTTGTTATTCTTCAAAACATTTAAAAAAAAAAATGTAATATTGGCATATTCTAGGTAATCTTCTTAAAACATGTTTATGACATGATGCCATTAGTATTTTTTATTTTTTGCTCTACTAATTTTCGACCCCACTCATGCAAGACTGCATCTACTGGTTGGTCATGCATCCAAAGGTTAAAAAGGGAGTTCAAAATGAATAAAATACATAGGAGAAATCATAGCGAATGCTGATAGCCAGTCTTTTGTTATTGCTCTCTGTGGACAGACAGAACCTGCGATTATGATGGGAAGACCATTTCTTGGAATTATAAATCCAAATATATAATTTTCTTCCTTGAGTCCACCTGTGACATTGTGATGAAAAATGAATGAATGAAAAACCGTAACTAGCCTTTAGCCTTTTCTTATCTTTGTTTCTCTTTGAAATATTCATTATATGTTTACCCTGGAGTTCCATGTCTACTCTTGTTGCATACAATGTTTTACAACTTTGACATCTTTGAAAATAAAGACGATTCAATTCACGGTTGTTTTCCCTCCGGGGAAAAGTCCTTGATCCCTTGGACGAAATCTCAGTAACCCCAGTGGTCAGCCACCCCAGATCAAGAATCCAGCTAGGATCTCAGTCATCATAGAGCCCTGCATTAAGGTCACAGTAGGAATTGGATGATCCCTGTAATCCTGACTGTGGACTCATAAACTTTTGAGAAACCAGCAATAGCAATGGATTTGAAATCCCCTGAATGGCAAAACATCGGACTTGTCCTTTCTTTGCTCATTCTTTGCCTATTTGTTAAACTTTCCTGCCATCCATTTCAATCGATATTGAACCTTAAAGTGTGTTCTTGTGATTTTAGGTTGATCCAAAGTCCCAATATTGCGCATACAAATTTTGCGACTCATGATCAGTGTTCCCTCTAAGCTGCACGCATGCGCAACTGCGCACTGCTCGCACATTTCAGCGCACAAGAAAATCTAGCCAGCGCACAAAAATGAGGGCTCAAAATGACTAATTAAGAAGCGACTCAAGTCAAAGTTACAGTGCATGAAGGTAAAAATACACGGGTTCCCCTGACGTTGTGTCCTAAATGCGGTATTTTGAAGTCGAATCGAAGGAGAACGAAGTTGAGTAAAGTTGGTAGTTTGTCGGGGAACCGGCTTCTTCAGCTCGGCTCACTAAAAGGAACCGGCTCTTTCTGGTCCTAAACGGCTCTTCGGGTTGTTTTTGCTTCTTTAATCCCAACATGACCAAATATTATGCACAATTATGCACAACATGACTTAAAGGAAGGGGGGAATAGAACAAAAAAGAAAAAATACCAAAATGAAAAATTAGTGAAACGCTGAGAAAAAAAGAAACAAAAGGAAGAGAAAAAGAAGAATTTTTTTTTAAAAAAGCCAGAAAAAAAAGAAAAGAAAAATAGGTAGGAAAAAAGTAAAGAGAACAAAAAGAAAAAAGTAACAGTTCGGAAAAAATAAACACAATGAGATTTTTTTAAAGGAATTTAAAAAAAGTAGAAAAAAAAAGGGAAAAAAGAAGAAAAAGTTTGTGTTGCATTCAAATACTTTCCAATTATATCGAGTGAATCTTGTTGCCAACATTGTACTTCCACTTAAAAATGTGATTAAGTACAGTTCTTTATCTTACAACCGACTAAATAAGCCCCCAAAAATGTTAATATTATGCGACAAAATATATCAGGAAATAAAAAGAAATGGATATCTTGTGAAAGAATTGTAAGAACAAAAGACGTAGGCAATAACCTTTGCAATAGTACATGAGTCAATTCATTCAAAAGAGAAAAATAATTTTGCATTGCCGGAAACTCAAAATGTAACTTGATGTCAAGTTTTGGACATGATTGATAATTAATTATCTTGCCACACTTGGGATTATGGTTGCTCACTGTTGTTTCAAGCGCTGCTCACCGACTTTGTGTGAACGCTCAGACCCGTGGAAAATTAGAAGGAACATTGCTCATGATAGGTAATCAACTGAAATTAGAGTGAATGACCGCTCATCAAACTGAAATGAAAATAAAACGATTAGTAAACCAAGAATAACCAAACTAAAGATTCCACGTCCAACATCTTAAACCATGTAATTTTACTGTAATCTATGTTAAACGTTGTATGTTGTCTTGTCCATTGTTCATTGAAGCTTCTGTTCATATAAATGTTGACTCTTGTGTTTCCCCTATTCATTTTACCACTTGCCAAACCTTAGAACTATTCCTATAGCTTTTCCTCCCTTTCCTAACAGCAAAGGTGCTACACTTGCAAGGATTGGTGGTTCAAGAATGAATTTCTCCATCCTGTTATCAATGAAAATAAAGACCATACTATTCTATTCTATTCTATTTATTGTTACGCAACAAAAAGAGGGTTTAGCAACAGGGCATTATGTTGGAAGGTGTGTAGAAACGTGTGCATGCCAAAAAATGGTCGATAAACCACATGAAGGAGACAGATATAAGAAAATGGAATAGTGAACAAGGCAGCTCCTTTCATGAGAGTCAATTTACTTATAATTACATTTTAGCGGATGTTGCTTCCATTTGCCTCTGTTAATTGTGGTCTGTGATGTATCAACATGCATCCTCTAATAGCTTTGTTGATATACTATGGTCTCCTTCTTGCTTTTTTTCAACAGCCTATTGTCTGTCTGGATAAAATAGAAACACTCTAAAACAAAAAACTAATTTACAAGAAAATTGAATAGTAGTAATCCAAACTATAACCTTGGCCAGCTACAGGAGAAAGGGTGGAGTAGCATTGCAATGGAAAGCCGAAGTTAATCCGCGGGGAATGAGAAAAAGGTCAACTACACATAAAACATTGATTGGTTGCCAGTCACTTAAAGGACACCTGTAGGGAAATAAATCCGTTCACAGTCACGTTCACACCGTGACAAAGTGGGAACAAAACCCATGTGACTTGCACAGAGGGCACATGAGCCATCTATCATCATACAACACACATCAACTTAATGCAATGACCTGTGATTATTCACATATTGGAGGGAACCATATTTGTCAGTGTCCACCAAACATGGTCATTATTGTATGCATTATTGCTGTTATGTCACAGTCCTGGACTCAAGTTCGGTTTCCTCTCTCACTCCCCCGCTCGCTTCCCCTTCATCTCAGAAACAAATATACTATCGATTTACTCAAGATCTGAATATATCTTAAAATGCGCACACAAGATTACAAATTGAATTTGTAAATCAAATATATACTCGTGGCTCTGCAAAATACATAATTAGCACCGGATTTTTTAATGGTACTGGAGAATTTGGAAAATTTGAATGTCCTTAAAAAGGGCTTGGATTTGACTATTAAAAAGGCGTACGAACCCTGTGAATATTTGTAGTTTGAGAAATTTGCATTTATTTTACATAACATACTCTTAGGGATCATTTCTATAGTTTTTGACTTGCCTTTTGGTGACTTTGATGTGCTAGGTCCTTAGCTTGGCCCTTTTGTGTACTTTCTATGAAGTCACCATCTTTGATTTTTGCATTTCGGAGATGGAATATGAGCTTGCTCTGTCCACTCCACGCATCGGCCCGGTATTGCAGTACCTCCGGGAACGGTGCATTCGCAATGATCGCAGCATGGCTTTAGGACTAGGACCTTAGCTTGGCCTTTTGGCTGAGAGTAAGTGTCCCGGCTCCTAGGCTTTGTAGCGTATTATGAACTGACCGATAACGGATAATGGATAATGAATAACGAAGATAGATCAATAACCCTTAAAAACCCCAAAACCCCATAAGCCTCACCTAGAGGCAGCTGCCATTATTGTCTGCCATCTAGCTGCTAAGGGTACCTGGTTGGTTTGTTAGATCCCTTAACCATCAGGGTAATAGGAGCACCACTTCCTGTGGTGTGTCTTGGTGCCTGGTGGCGGCCATCTCAGTCCAGGCAAACATATGTTTCCACCCAGACTTGAACCGGGGACCTTTTGTGTGTCAGGCGAATGTGCTAACCACTAAAGACCTTAAAAAGGCAGGGCAAAAAATGAGAGTAAAACTGTGTATTTTGGTCACTTGAGCCTTCTTCATTTGGGATGGAAGCACTCGTTTTTGATTGCACTACAAAATACAGAGACATCTTGTAGTCAAATATTACATAGTGTCCCTTTAAATCAAGCGGTGCTCAACAACCCTTTTTCAGTTCCTCCATATTGTTAAGATTTACAATGAAGTATTCATTATGAATGGAATTCAGTGGGATATCATGGCATGATCTCTTCCATCATTCCCGCTTTCACTTTCCCTTTAACAGAGTCAATAAACCTACATTGGACAAAAATAGCCTGTAAGAAACAGGGAGGGAAATATCAGCCCACCTTCAGATCGGGTTTGTGTTATCTTATACCGAGGAGTGTGTGTTTGCATGTTCTGAGGTGAGGTCCCTATGTGAAGGTGACAAGCACATGATGTCTAGAAGCACGACTATCCACAGGATTAGGTTTTAATCAATCTAAAGCTACAGCATCCTCTCTCCCACGGTGCTAATCCTATGTAAGACTACAATTTCAGAATGTCCTCTTGCCTTTTACCACTATTGTTAAACATGGAACAAAGCGTTTTGTCAAACGAGGGATGTAAAACCTCCACTTGGCGGTAATGGATTATGACTGGCATGCAACACTGCTCTTGAAATCTAATGACGTTCAGTACATGGGCTGAATCAATAATTGTTTCACAATGTCAATAGTTTTGCTACTGTTATTGAGAATTAGAATCCTTACAATAATTGAGCCGTAGGGTCCAAATTACAACTCTGCGGCCATTTGGGATCCACCATTCAAAAGGACAGTGTGTACTATTTGACCACTAGATGTCACAGTATGGTGTAGTACAGCTAAAAATAGTGCAGAAAAAGCATACAGAGGAAGACAAACCACAGGGACTTAAAGTAACCAAAACGCACCATTTCATCCTGTTTTTTGGCCTAGCCTTTTTGAGGGTTTCGGGTACCTGTAGCAGCAAGATGCTCATGGTATGTAAAATAAATGCAAATTTCTTGACCCATGAGTATTGTGAATGACTATTTAAACCAATATTTTTTTTTAATGAATTATGTTTTTTACCTATTGGAGGCACTAAATAATACACGCTGTCCTTTTAGGTTCCTGTATAAAACGAAAACAATCAACAAACTCAGACAACAAGTATTAAATGTACATGTACATGTCCGCATGTTTATATATACATGCATGCATATTGTCGCTGCTATTATTTTTTTTTTGCATGATGGGATGATTACATTGGGAAAAAATGCTTTGTAAAGGAAATATGTATTTTTTTAATACAGGCGATTACCTGTGAAATTGTATAGGCCTATCAGGCAATCCATGTATTTAATCATTCTGGGTACAGCAATGTATAAAATCACTAATATACATTAAAAATTGTAAAAGCCATCACATTTTGTTCACCATTGTTTTGGGAAATGTGAATGAATAAATAGATTATTTTGTAAATGTAAATGTTCTGCAGCGCTTTACAAGTCAAAGCACTTTACAATGTGCTTTACACTTTCCCTTTTCACACACACTAACTAACCGATAGCAGCGTCTACCATGCAAAGCACCTACCTGCTCATCAGGGGCATTGGGGATTCAGTGTCTTGCCCAAAGACACTTCGACATATAATTTGGAGGAGCCGGGAATCGAACCTGAGACCTCTTGATCCCAAGACGAGTGCTACTGCCGCCCATTTTGTAAGGCTTCCCTTTTTCATTAATTAATGAAACAAACAGTATACTATGACCAGTCGTGTCAACTTGTCAAATCAATGTTACTTTTTAATTATCTTTTTTAATATATAAAGTATTATGCAGACTGGAGGTCAGTGTTTTGTTCCGCCTCTCGACAATATTTTCTGCTTCTCGTGCGGCTCCATAGAAAAACATAATAGCCCACCCTTGGTCAAGATGGTATTAAATTCCGAGGGATGAAGGATACAATTTCCGAATTTAATAAAGAAGACGAATGGTCATAAACACATCCGCGCCGACACCTATAAAGAGAACTCACTTAAATCTCATGGCGAATAAATTGCAGAGGTAAAGGTTGTGTCGAGTGAAACTCTTTCATTTTGATATAGCAAACCAACAGATGGTCACCTAATGCTGACAAGCCAACAAAGTGTTCCAAACATTAAAATGCTCTGATAAAGAGACAACATTCCTGGACCAAAAACACAAACAATACACTATCCATCTGCAAGAGCCTTAGTGTCAAATTGGCTTTATTATTGATGGTCGTTTTTTTTTTGTTTTTTTTTCCCCCATCTTACTACGTTAAGCCACAGTTGGCACGAAAGGACTTACTGAAATGGTTTCAAATAAATCTGGGTCTCTGGATTGCTGCCAGTCTGTGAACTGCGTGGTGGGGATTCCAGCAGCTTAGTCGCCTACAGACATTTCACATTGTGGCATCATAACAAAGAAAAATAAAGTGTCAGTAGGTCAATTGTGACTTGGCTTTGGTTAAAATATCAAACGCTCAGATTTTGACGACTGGACCACACAGTATTATTTTCCTGGGTGTTGGCAGATCCATATTAAGAATAAAACATCTAGTTTAAAATGGAAAAAATAGATTACAATACATTTGATTGTCATTGTAATTTGTTAAATGCTTAATGAAATGAGAAAGTGCCACCCTGATGGTGCAAGAAAATTTATATCAATATCAAATTCCCCACTTAAAATATGTTAAGGGTAATCATTTGAAAAAACGTCATATTAAATAAAAAATATAAATAACTGTTACTGAATCATCCCTTGTCATTATTGCACAATCCCCATCTACAGCATGGTGAACTAGTGTTTTATTTTGTAGCATTGAGGGTGATTATTGCCTTTGGGTAGAAGCTATTTTTCAATCTATTAGGTATTTGCTTGAATAACCCTGATTCAACGTCTTCGGCTGCTGTATCATTTATACCATTGGTTGACTGACATAAACAAGATATCTTAGTTGCCGGGGAGAAAAGAACACTCAGCAGCATCGACAGCACTTGTGAGAGTGCAAGGATCAACAAATAGTCTCAATCAAAGAGTGCTGGTGCATGGCATGATAATATTTATGCAAACTCAACAAGACTTCCTGCTCGTCAGTCTACCTCAGGCCATTCCTCATTTCAACTCCCACTCTCGTCTGACTCACAAGACCGACAAATCAACGCTCGATCTTGAAGGAAGACTGTACACAGATGCAATCATATCTTGGGATCATTTGGACTCACCCATAAACGTGCAATGCATATTTTGTAAGGAACTATTGCTACTTTACATTCTTTGATTAGCATACCAGGGGCGTTCGGAAATGTCAGTCACCCTTAAACTCAAAGGACTATATGATGCAGATAAAATCATCGGCCTACCAACACCCAACCTCTCAGACTAATGGGCCGGTCACACAGACATTTGCGGCTGAATCACGGCCAGAAATTTCTGCCTTTGAGGCGGACGCTATTAGACGCATTGAGTTCGCCATTAAGACGAGATACAGCGGTGCTTAACACGAGGTCGGAAATACGCGCGCGGGTGGCAGCGCGAAAAAGTTTTGCACTGCTTAATTCTTCAGAGCGCGGGTACACAGCCTTTCACGAGCGTATTGAGGCTGAACCACGGCTAGAAATTTCTGGCCGTGGAGCAGATGCCGTTGGGCGCTGTTGGACGTATTGAGACGGCCATATAGACGAGATAGAGCAGTGCTTTACTCGCGGTCGGAAATTTTCACGTGGTTGGCCGCGTTCAAAACTTTTGAGCTGCTCAAAAGTTTGAGCACGTGTTAAACCGCGTGCCGCACACGTGGTCAACACGAGGTAATGACGCAGAAATGACGCGGAACGACGTGCTCTGGCCGCGGCCAGGGCGTGCTTACACATGGGTAGGACGGGAAATTTCAGCGGGTAATCGTGGGTGGAGCATGGTAATAGCATGTTCTGCGCCTGTATCGCGGTGTTATTACGTGAAATTAGCGTGTTACATGTGTGACAGTCAAACGCCTTTCTCCTCGTATAAACAGCGCGAATGCCGAGCATGCTCGTGACGTCAAGGGGGTGAACATGGATCCCCGTCAGCGTAGTTTCTCTTCATTTCGAATAAATCTTTCGGTGCATTCGCAATGGTCGCAGCAAGGCTTTAATGCTAGGACCTTAGCTTTGCCTTTTGGCTGAGAGTAAGAATCCCGGCTCCTAAGCTTTGTAGCGTATTATGAACTGATTGATAATGGATAATGAATAAAGGAGGTAGACCAATAACCCATATACCCCCTGTACAGTTGGGTAAAGTGAATTTCCCTAAGGGCACTAATACATCTAAATCTAAATAAACATTTTTTAAATTAGTATCCATGTTTACATGCCTTTCAAAAATCTAAATTAGCAATTATTCATGTTTTGTAAGTCATTATTTACTTCAGTTTATGTACAGGTAGTCGTGTTAACAAGGGAAGCGGTGTCTCATAAAGATAAGCTAAAAAAAAAATCCTAATAGAAAAATAAATTTGTTTCTCATCAACATGATCCATGAAGAAATCATACCGAGAGATAATTTGGACTCACCAGTGTCACGAGGCGTGGTGGCGTGGAAGGTGAGACCGGACCAGAACGGAAGCAGGAGGCATGAAGGGAGAACTCAAATGCGTTGACAATCCATAAGTTTTATTTTACAAAATAAAAGTCGCCCAATACTCCGGGGCAAAACAGAACAACACAGAGTTCCTCCGGCACGAACTCAACAGGACATGGCATAACAGACTAAAACAGGACAAGCATAACAGACCGGGATTGTGTATATAAGTAGTAATGAACCCGCAACCGCAGAGCCCACCATGCAGCCTTAAATACAGACCCACCATTAGTGGAACTGCTTTCAGCTGTTGCCCAGGGGGCGGGGCAGACTGGTCACCAAGGCGACCGTGACAGAGCCCCCCTCTTAAGGGACAGCTCCCGAGGTCCCAAAAAAGAAAAAATTACAACCTCACGTCCCGGAATGGTTCGACGCTCACGATTGGGGCAACCCCGCTCCCTCCTCCGAACACGCAGGAACGGGGAGAGGCAGGCGCCATCTGCGTCGGGCGGATCGGAATCGGCGCTCGGCAGGGGGGGGTCCGGCGGGCAAGCTGGACAGCGGATAACAGACAGGCAGAACCGACGAGAACAGGACAGGCAAAATCAGGGCAGAATCAGAACAGGTAAAATCAGAACGGGTAAACAGGACAGGCCTCTACAGAAGAGTCGCACTCAGGTCAGGCCGATGCAGAAGAGTCGCACTCAGGGGGTTCAGGTGCAGAAGAGTCAGACTCAGGGGGGAACAGATTCAGAACAGACAAGACAGGACCGGAAAGACTGAACAAAATCAGTACAGGGAGACTCAAGGCAGGCATAGGAGTCGAACAGGCAGGCATGGGAGTCGAACAGGCAGGCATGGGAGTCGAACAGGCAGGCTTGGGAGTCGAACAGGCAGGCTTGGGAGTCGAACAGGCAGGCTTGGGAGTCGAACAGGCAGGCTTGGGAGTCGAACAGGCAGGCTTGGGAGTCGGAGTCGGCCCGACGGGCAGCGGAGTCGGAGTTGGCCCGACGGGCAGCGGAGTCGGCCCGACGGGCAGCGGAGTCGGAGTCGGCCCGACGGGCAGCAGAGTCGGAGTCGGGCTGGCACGCAGGGGAGACGGAATAGCAGGCAATCGGCACGGGAGTCGGGCAGGCAGGCATGAGAGTCGAACAGGCAGGCGTCAATTCTTCCCGGGAGTCGATTCGAGGCACAGCAAGGGCCACGACGGGCGGGGCCGTGGTTCGAACGAGCAGGGAAGGCCAACTCAGTAGGCGCCTGCCGAACTGCGCTCTCCAGCTCTCCCCAAGTCGCGCTGGGATCGTTCGCTGAGTTCTCTTTGTGGGCTGGTTCATTCTGTCACGAAACCTGGCGAAGTGGAAGGGGACCGGACCAGAACGGAGGCAGGAGGCATGAAGGGAGAACTCAAATGCGTTGACGATCCATAAGTTTTATTTAATAAAATAAAAGTCGCCCAATACTCCGGGGCAAAACAGAACAATACAGAGTTCCTCCGGCACGTACTAAAACATGACAAGGCATAACAGACTAAAACATGACAAGGCATAACAGACTAAAACAGGACAAGCATAACAGACCGGGATTGTGTATATAAGTAGTAATGAACCCGCAACCGCAGAGCCCACCATGCAGCCTTAAATACAGACCCACCATTAGTGGAACTGCTTTCAGCTGTTGCCCAGGGGGCGGGGCAGACTGGTCACCAAGGCGACCGTGACAACCAGTGAACATGCAATCCATGTTTTTTTACAGAAATATGATAAGTTTACCTTGTTTAACATAATGAACATATTTAGGTTTGTATCCATATTCAAGCAAACTTTATAAACTTGAAAATAGCCATTTGGCAGTTTTTTTTAAAACCATTATTTAGAGCAGTTAATGTACAGGTCGTTGTGTTAACAAAGTGAAGTTGGTGTGTCATTTATATAAGATAAAAGAATTTAAAACATGTCTAGAAATAAGACAATGAAAAGCACACAGCAATTATCCTTGAGATATCCTTTAATCACACCTGGGAATTATTTTAATTGCAGAGAAAATGTGAAAATGTCATATTTAATTAGTGTCTATGAAATGAGGTGCTGTAATTACTTCGATAGTGTTCCCTTTTTCTGTGAGACATTTGAAGCATCTCTCAAGGGGGGACATTTTTTTTCTTGAGTTGAATGATGCCACAAATGAGCATGAAATGGCTAGCCGAAGATAGCAAAAACATGTGAAAATATATATAAAAAAACAAGTTACATAGCAATTTACGATAGATAATCTATTTGCGATACGCTTGGAACCGAGTCAAACTCAACTTCAACTATGATCATGATCTTACACCAACACAAGATATTCCAATATAATCAGATAGATAAAGCATTGTTTACCTATGACTTTATCACCCAAAAATTAGGAAATGAAATGCAAAAGAACTTAAACCCTGAATAAATAAAAGCTGACTGCACATTATTGCTAAAAATAAACAGGAAAAAAGCTCCGATTGTATTCTTTTAAAAATAATATTTTTAGTTTTGTTTTATATTTTAATAGGAATGTATTACGTTGGGTAGTGTCATTTCACAGCATTTGTGTTTATCATGAATGTAATGCTAATTTCTTGCTACCATTTTGCTCTGGTAATAGGACTAGTATTGGCACTAGGCTTGCCAGGTTTAAAAACAAAGCATGTTTTATGTTTTCAATATAGAGCAGACTGAATTCTTCTTCCTGTATGTTTAACAGGAAGAGTCAGACAAGAACAGTTTAACGGATGAATAGGGCAAGCAGAAGGATTTGCAAATAGGTGCAACTGAGAACTTACGGGACTGTGATGTGTCACTTGTCTCATTGAATATGTTTCTTCAATTAATATTTTTAGAGCTAAAGAAAAGTTGAAATTGAAATCAGTTCTTAATTATCGATTATTCTATCCATTCATTATCTGCAAGCTTATCCTCAGTAAGGTCACGAGCGTGCTGGAGCCCATCTCAGCTATCCTCGGGCAGTGGGCAGGCGACACCCTGAACTGGTTGCCGGCCAGTCGCAGGGCACACAAGGGCAGACAACTCACTCGCTCATTCACACCTAGGGACAATTTGGACCAGCCAACCTCATAAGCATGTTGTTGGAATGTGGGAGGAAACCTGAGTGCCCGGAGGAAACCCAAGCAAGCATGGGGAGAGCATGCAAACTCCACACAGGAAAGTTTGATCTCATGCACTCAGAACTGTGCTGCAGACGCGCTACCACTCGGCCGCCGTGCTGCCCTTATTATTCTATTTAAATTACTATTTGTTCAATCTAATTCATTTATTAATCTTATAGGAATTTTGTTGCCGCTAAATGTTATTGGGCTATTTTTCATTGCACTATATTTATCGGTGCACTTATTGGTCCAGTCTCCAAGCACTACATTGTAAACAGGGTTGGGTAGGGTTACTTTAACTGGATTACTTTCAATTACTTTTGGATTACTCCAATACCAAATATGCTAATAGAAGACAAAAGAAACTAAATATGAATAAAATGAACGACTCACAACACGTGGTGAGCTTTCTCTCCTGGCTTTGATCTCTTTGATCTCCGGCAAAATTAACATAAAATGCGAAACCAAATGAAAATAAATCCAAACAGCTTGCCAACATCATTTTTGGCGTTCCATGTATTCCGTTACTCCCCAAGCCTGCACAAAATTTAGTAATTTTATTCATATTTACTTTATTTTGTCTTTTATTAGCATATTTGGTATTGGTAATTGAAAGTAATCAAGTTAAAGTAACCATACCCATCCCTGATTGTAAATATTCGTCCTAACATTCTTTATCCTTTATTTCTCTTTTAAGTCTTTATTACATGTGTACCCTGGAGGTCCATGTCTAATCTCTTTGTAAATCATGCTCACTATGTTGTTATCAATGGCAATAAAGAAAATTCTAAAATCTAAGACTTACAAAATTTAACCAGGAGCAAATTGCACTTTAGGCAATCGCATCTTTGGCTGGCTCACAGAATATGTTTCTAATTATTCCAAAACAAGGCCTCAAGCACCAAGCGCGAATAAAACGACACGATGCAATCTGACTAATTTGAGTCTGAGCAGTTGGAGAGCTGCATTCGAGCTTAATTGTCACAATGACACCTGCGCCTCATCAGTTGCCATTCACTCTCCTTTTAGAATCTTCGCTGTAATTTGCAGTTAAGTACTTGCAAGCATCCAGTAATATACAAAAATAGCTTTGCAGTTCTCTCCTCTAATTGTACGGTGTGATATGTAAACCGAACACTGGCACGCAATTATTGCTCTGATGGATGAAATAGTATTTTTTGTAATAAACATTGATCGGTTTAAAGTTTCGTGGACACTCACAGTAAAAAGAGAACATATCAATGGGTTCTGAACAAGGAGAACATGGCAGCAAGCCTTCATAATTCCAAAATGTTCTAAAAGCCATCCCCTTAGATTGTTACTTTGTTCTTTGCATCTTCCATTTTACCTTTTTTTTTTCCATTTTACGGTCATTGTTTCGGTTTTGTTTGAACATGTTGTTTTGAGAATCCTTGTTGGTTACGCTTTACCTCCTTTTGTTACGATGTACCATCCCCCTTTTTGAGCACCCGTGCCTCTAGTTCCTACTTCCGCCACATGGGTCTATCACCCCCAAAAATTGAACAGAATAACCCAACCACCAAAGGACCCAGGGTAAGGCCTTCCACATCCATCTCCCTGCAGCAGCTTTTGGTTTCCTTTAATGGCAGTGAGGATAAGACACCTTGGACGTGCCTGGTTTCCTGTCCTGGCGGCGAAAAGAAGGCCCCTCAGCCACATTTGGGTTCCTGTCCTGGCGAGATGGAGAAAAGCTCTCAGCCACTCCTGGTTCCCTGTCCTGGCAGCGGGGTGAAGGCCATTCGGTCCCACCTGGTTTCCTCCAGTTCCTACTCTCCCCGCATGGGTCCATCACCCCAAAAAACTTAACAGGGAGCTTCTATTTAAATCCATTCCAATAATCTTCTTTCCCTAAAATATTCTTCGCGCTTTGTGGCACTCATTTCCGGTTACACTACACAATACAGCAACATTTAGTGAGATGAAATGTTGCACATTGTCCTTTTAAGTACAAAACTTACAACTCATTTCCAGTGCTAAACACTCACAAAAAAGCTACACGTGCGCCTACACTTGAAGTAAAATAACTAGAGTTGAAAAATCACTATACTTGAGAAGAGCTACAACTCCACAGAGGCTGCACAAAACTGGAAAGTGTGTGCATGTGCGTGTGTGAGTGAATACAGTAGAGGTGCATGCAAGGTATTCATCAGTTGATCTACATTCCTGAGATTCATGAAAGCCATTATTGTGTGGTATCTTGCACAGTTTTTTTTGAAAGATGGAGCATCAAACGGGATTTAAGAACAGTCCTCCATGCATACGCACACACACAATTTCATGGAGGAATGCACTTTCCTCAACAATATGATATTTCTTCTAGGGCAGCACGATTTTGGGAAAAAACGATTTTTATTTATATATATATATACATATATACATATATATGTGTATCTATATCTATATATGTATCTATATCTATATATGTATCTATATCTATATCTATATCTATATATATCTGTATCTATATCTATATCTATATCAAGTCAAGTCAAGAACACATTTCTGACTCTGGGAGAATAACACAGAGGAGGGGATTCCCAGCCCCTCGCTTGACCCAACTGATGTGTTGGAGTCATTACGTGCCCAAACCCCCTAATTCCAACCCCTAATGCCGAGCGTTAAGCAGGGAGGCAATGAGTATCAATGTTGTGGGTCCTAGGTATGACTCGGCCGAGGCTTGAACCAGCGACCTCCCAGTCTCAGAGCGGGCGCCCTACCTCCAAGGCCACCGAACTAGTTGATTTATAAATATAAAATATATAAACTGTGTGGATGAGCATAACATCACTATCCAGCACTCCTCTAAGGCCCCATTCCTCAAACCAAAATTGTTCCGCCTCGAACAGCTCTGACAAAAGTGAGCAGTTGGCGCAGTAGAAAATAAAGCATAGGTGCTCTTTAAATTCAGTTATTGCATTGTTAACGCATACTTAAAAGAGAAAATATTTAACTTTTCAAAGACACCTCAAATGACGCACTCCACCTTTTGTCATGATTACTGATGCGGGACTCCTGAGTCTGCTTCGTTGGCGCCAACAGCCATGGACGCTGATTGGCTGCTTCCTCTTTTTTAAACCCCCGCCTTCCTGACAACACTCGTCAGATCGTTTTGTGAACCTACGCTACACGCTAGGCAAACTTTTGTGACTCCTGACTCTATCCTGCCCCGTTTTCTGCCTGATACCTGTTGCCGACCTCTTTTCTGGACCCGTTTATGTTTTTGCTCCTCCGCCCCGGCCATTGACTTGTTCGTTCTCGCTGTCAACGACTACCTTCGCTCGACACGGAAGTGCCACTTCCGCATTCCTACTATCTGCCACCCATGACCGACGATCATCGGATCGTGGATGCAAGTCCTGTTCTCCTTCTTAATAAAAACTGAGTAAAACAAACGCAATTGGGTCCCGTCTCCGTTCCTGGTTTGTGACACATTTAAGTTTGAGAAATCACTAGGGTAGTCAATAAAACAATTCCAAGATGTTCAAATCCACATCCATCCAAATCCAATACTTAGAAACAATCACAGAATAATGAAGGACAGAACGGGGCAAATTAGACAGACTTAGTTGACCACCTCGCAGATAATACTCAACGGCACCATTTAAACACACAGTAAGAAAGCCAGAGCTTATTTCAGTACACAACAGACAGCATTCTTCCACATGCACACTAAAAACATTTTGGACCTCCAACACTGACCCATTTCTGCCCCCTCGCTCAAGCCAATGAGAAGGGCAGGTTCTAAGGCGAACAACTAAGGAAGCCCCAAGTTCCCTGCAGCTCTCACTGCTCCTCTTCTACCACACTGTTTTTTCCTGTCTGTCAATGCCAGGAACACATTAAGAATTGTGTAGGATACAGCAAAAGAAGACAATGAGAGGATGGGCCACCCTATTGTTTCTCACTGTTGTTTCTTGAGAGACGTCCGGCTTTGTGGAAAAAAAAAAAACCTCTTAAGTTACGCTTTTTTTCATGCCTCAGTACTACAAAATTGTATATAAAACCCTTTTTTTAAGAATGCCTGAGCAGGAAATAGACCCGCCAGTGATGCCTGTTAAAAAAGGCTGTGGGTTGTTGCTATCCTCTGTTTAGTTTTACTGCTGTCAATCAAGAGAGCAGCCAGATCTTCTCTTTGACAGGCAGCCCGCCTCCGCCTTCGCTTACTGCAGCAGTGAGACAAATTGGCGAGCTATAACGGAGCTTATGGGGATGTTCTCCAAAATTACCGATCGGGTGTGAGATAAGCGGTTTTTAGTCCAAAACACAACTTTTGAAGAAATAGTCAATGGATATATGCGCTACACATGTCATGTCAAGTATACCTCTCATATGTTTCCAGTTTCGTAGACATTCAAAATAAGGAGAGAAGACTCAATGGCTTTTAAACTTGTTAGAACAGGAGAGGACCTCACCCTCAGATAAAAAAAATACAACCTGTTTTAAAAGGTCCATCCCAAAACCCTTTTATTAAATTATCTAGGTTACAATAAACAAATCTGCCTCAAAGAGTGTGGAAATCAAAGAAAAACAGCAACATTATTGTCCGATAGTGACAATGGTGAAAACAGTGCATAGTAGTCAAAGTAATGAACTGTTATCCTATGCAATCTCCTATGCAAAGTGTCCAATATTAAAAACAGAATAAACTTATAAGCCCCTTTTTTCTAAATGCAGTGTTGGCATTTTTACATGAACAGCGTCAGAGTATTTTGAGATTGATACGTAATTTTTACACTTAAAAAGCTTCATGACAAGACAGTAAGATGAGAGCAAGATACCGGACAAGACGGGACAAACGGGATCGATACCAGATGCTGGATACACGAGAAGGATACCAGACAGGACAGGGCCAATACCGGTTACTGGATACTGGAGCAAAATACCGGACAGAACGGGACAGACAGGATCGATACCGGACACTGGATAAAACAGCAAGATACTGGACAGGACAGGACAGACAGAATCGATACCGGATACTGGTTACACGAGCAAGATACCGGACAGGACGGGACAGACGGGATCGATACCGGATAATGGATACACAAGCAAGACACCGGACAGGACGGGACGGACGGGATCAATACCGGATACTGGAGCAAGATACCGGACAGGACAGGACCGACGGGATCAATACCGGATACTGGATACACAAGCAGGATACCGGAGTGACTCAAAATACATGTCATGCAAATGCAGAGGTTCGTTGACGGACTGACAAGGAGTGAATGAGAGCACTGAGTTTAAATAGGAGGGTAACCAATCAGGCAACGAGCAGCAGCTGGCGCCAAATGAGCGGGCCCAGGTGAGGGCAATGGCCAATCGTGACGGTTCATTCATTCATTCATTTTGCTTGATCCTAGTATATTATCGTTATTATCAGTCAAACACACTTTTTTATTGTGTGTGTATTTTTGTGTCAAATTTTATCCTGTAAAGCTAAAAAAGTATTATTTTTGACCAAACATGACCAATCGGCTCGCTACAACGGGTCAGGTGTATCGACATTTCGTTCTGTGTACATTGTTACAAAGAATGACAATACAAAGGAAATTATTATTATTATTATTAAACAATCAAGACCTTTTGGGGTACTGATTTGAAAAAGACTTAAGCAATGTTAAAAATACCGAATAGGTACAGTACCAGTATCGGAATTGCACAACTGATACCCAACTTAGTAAAAAAGTAACAAAAACAAAACAAAACACTTTTAACACTTTTAAATGGAAGCAAGTGGCAATCTAATTGCTGTTTACATCCTGAACGGATTAAACGTCCCTTTGTGTGTCATCGTTAGACTAGGATATAGGACATACAGGTCAATGCTAGCCTGTGGTTCGACAGCTTTAGATTACTTCATCCAACAGTACAGAAGTTCAATGCACTTTGGTGTAGCTAGATCATGCTGTTAGTAGTTTTTGGCCTGCTGACAGCGCTTAAATTGCAATTGTGCTTTCAGAGCAAGGACGAAAATCTGCCTACTTTGGCAACCGCATCGACGGTGGCTGGCTACAATCCAAAAAATGGGCGGAATACAATCCTACTACAACACAACAAGCTCGTGCCCTGCTCGTAGTGGGTTGGCGAATTGGCATTTTTCTTTTAGTCATTACAATAGAATGAAAAGGGTAGTGATGTTGGAGAAGCATTGATTTTGAATTAGAACTTTCTTGTAATAAATAACTACGTTGTGAACATTGTTTACAACAAGATTGATCCCTAAGATTCATCCGAATATGTGTATGATTGCGGTCCAAATGACAATGAGTATTTTTATTAAGCCCCCCCCCCCCCCTTTTTTTTTTTTTAACAGGCATTGCTTGGTAGCTAAGTACTAAAAATAAATGGTCAAATAATCCAGCTTCAATGTTATTTCACTTTGAGGATGATCTGGTGTCAACTGAATTGAAGAATACAAGGCCCACATTGCTAAGCCTTATCTTTATTTTAGATAATTAGTTTTTGATTATTTTATTTAAATGTTTTACTTTAATTTCCATTCACGGTTCATGGATCACTTGACCTTCTTGGTCGCCGGGGCACCACTTCCCGTGGTGTGTCTTCGGCATGTACAGCCTGGCGGAACCCCTTCCTCTCCTTGCCAATTACTAATTAATGAATTCATTATTATGTTGTCTTCTGGGGGCATTTTGTGTCAGACGTTCGGATCGTTGTGGAAAGAAAATAACAAAAACATTTGTAGAAAGGTACGACTGAGGAAAACTTGGGCTTTTTATGCCGTAAATAGGTGATTGGCACTGAGCCCAACCCAAATTCCATCGACCACAACATAGTAAGTCAAAAGTGGGGCTTCTGCTTTTTAAAAGCTGTAAAAACAAATAAACCCATTGATGGCTTTGCATATTCATCGTACATATTGCACATACAGACGCTGCCCGACCTACGATCGAGTTAGGTTACAGACAATCGTTCGTAAGTTGAATTTGTCCGTAAGTTGCTCCAGTGCTATAGTTGGTATGTTTAAGGTTTATATAAGTATGTTTAAGGCTTGTACCTGTATTGTTTTGTATGAAAAAATAAACATTTCATAAAATAATATGCTCTATAAAGATAAAGGTTAAGTGTAACTTACTTTTGGAAGATGAGCTTCAAAAGGTCCTCCTCTGTGTTGGGGAGTGGCCAAAAAAAAGTGATTCAACCATTTTATCAACCACATCAAGCTTTCTTATTCCACTTTCGTTTCAAGAGAAACAACTCGCCTCTTCCTTACACTTTACACCAACCATCTTGAACAGATGCACAAGATATTGAACAATAAAAACGCCAAAGTTCTTAGCGCGCTAGCGATACATTACAAATTGTTATGATTACACACGAACCAGGAAGCAAAAGCCTGATTTCTTCTTTGGTGTGGATTCTGGGTGACCTCTTACAGTGCCACTCGGTGGAAAGAAGCACTACAGTACTGTGCTCTACTCGGAAAAAAGGTGCACACAATAGAAAATCTAACTTACAGCAACGTCCAGATATTTTTCAACATCCCGAAAAAAATGTTCGTATCTTTTGCGTAAGTCGAATGTTTGTAAGTAGGGGAGCATCTGTACATAAGAGTCTTTTTATTTTGACTTTACGATTATAATTTTTTTACAGTTTATGGTGATAATTGTAGCTTGTTTTATGATTTTGTCAATTTTTTATGGTGGATTTATTCCATTATGTGTATTTATTTATTCATGTATTTATTTATTTACTGACTTACAATTATTCATTCTGTTTATGCTATGATAAATATTGCATTGCTATTATTGTTTTAAGTTGCCTCGCACCCAAGACTTCACAAAAAGAGACATCCAAGCCTTAATCATTTCTTCACAATCTGTAAATAGGTGACACTTTTAAAGTTTAGTACAGTTTATCATTAATTGACGGATTTCTAATTAATCATTTAAAGGACTTATTTGCAAATCAGTCCTTGACATGCAGAAAGTGGAATAAAACAACATTGCTTCTGAAACGTTCATGTTTTCGGTCACAAAGGATAAGAACACGAATATTATCGAGACACTGTTGTTGGATATATGTCAATGTATGATGCTAAGCACAATAGTATTAGTACGATTTCATGATGTCACTTTCCCTGCTTGGGCACATTTTAAGAGCTGTCAAAAAAAGACGCAGGACGGAAAGCAATGACAGCTGTTAATTGGATACCGGCAGAAACAAAGACAATTCTACAGATGAAGATTAGACTATAATACCAAGAGACGGCATAAATGCGAGTAACTAACCAGCAAAAGTACCCTTGAGCCTCTCAGTACACAACTCTCACCCAACATCTCGATTTCCCAATTTTTCTTATTTATGTCCATTGAGGTGCGGTTCTATTTTCCAAAAATTGTGCAATGGAAGATTGCTGACAACTGAATATATATATATATATATATATATATATATATATATATATATATATATATATATCATCTCATCTCATTAGCTGCACCGCTTATCCTCAGTAGGGTCGCGGGGGTGCTGGAGCCCATCTCAGCAATCATCGGGCAGTGGTCAGGGGACACCCTGAACTGGTTGCCAGCCAATCGCAGGGCTATATATATATATATATATATATATATATATATATATTATATATATGTTCTTATTAGCACTTATTAGCACTTATTAGCTGCACCGCTTATCCTCAGTAGGGTCGCAGGGGTGCTGGAGCCCATCCCAGCAATCATCGGGCAGTGGGCAGGGGACACCCTGAACAGGTTGCCAGCCAATCGCAGGGCACACAGGGACAGACAACCTGCTCGCTCATTCACACCTATGGACAATTTGGACCGGCCAATCCATCTTAAATGCATGTCTTTGGAATGTGGGAGGAAACCGGAGTGCCCGGAGGAAACCCACGCAATCACGGGGAGAACATACAAACTCCGCACAGGAAGTCCGGTATTTTCTCTATCATCAGTCTATAGAATGAATACTTTTTCCAACTGGAAAATACAATGATTATAAAAGTGATTCTGTTTCTGATTTACAGACGTAATGTTCTCCACGACTAATAAAGACAAAATTACAGACTGGAAGTGGTCAGCAGCTTCAGGACACAGACATTTGACAAAGGAAAACACAGCTGTGAAAAAAAAGTGTCAACAAAATTCGATTAGCACTCCTATCCCTGGGCCTTTGCTCCAGTGATGTGTGTCCATGAGTGAGTGCACTGCAAGGCGTGTGTATTGAGTGTTTTCAATGAGCGCTTCAGAGGTTTTTTGACTGACAGAAAGCGATTTGAGGGAATCCCCCATCATCCTTCCTACAGAGGCGCTTTGGAAGCCTTAAGCGCCTTAGACAGTCTCCAACACTTGTTTGATTAAAAAAAAACATCACTTTTAATAACTCCAAATACGGCTGAGATGAACTAACCCACAATGAATCTGAGCTAGTGTAACTCATGCAGCTTTGCTGGGACACAATAGTGGTGGGTAGAACTAGCAGCGGCAGCTTAGCTGTCGGACATCCCCCCCCCCCCCCCCCCCCCCCAATACTGTCTGTTTATATCAACAATAAGACGTGAGTAAGCAGAACCCTTCACACTGCCCTCAAGTAATCATACTAACTACCATAGTTTCCGAACTCCAAGCCACACCTGATTATAAGCCGCACCTGCTTATCTACATAGTAGAAACAACTTGGCCATCTGCTTTGTATTCACCCAGCCTTCAAGAACATGTTCCAGTTTGCTTTTGTTACCCCTAAAAGTGTTTTTGGACTTCACATTAGTCTAGCTCTTCCCTCTAATTTTTTCAGCGGTTTCACCACCGAGTCATCAATGTGAAGTTTAGGTATAGCAGCTCTGTTCCCTTCTTTATCGGCCTGCTCGATTCCTTTTAACTTAAAAGCCGCGTCATATGCTATTTTGGGGGGATTTTCCATGATGAAGGGCCGTTAACGCTAATGTTATTTATGTACAAAGTGTGTTTTGGTATGTTAAACTACTTTGTCTACGTTGTTTATTGGTGGTTGTGACTTGTGGCTACCTCAACATCACCTGTCTCACCCTTACCTTTTCTGCTCAAGCTGTTAGAAAAAATGTATAGATTTTTCCTATCTCAAAAGTTGCGGTTTTGACTGTAGTCCAAAAATTACGGTAATCAAAACACGTGCATACAAACACTCTGGTCTACAATTATTTTCACTCAGAAGCATTATGTCACTACTGAATGTAGAATGTGAGCTCAGGTCAAAAAGATAGCAGAGGACAAGAGTCACATCAATTGAGTCTTATTTGATCACAAAACTTTCTCCCATGACTCCTCTGTATCATCCAAATTGTCATATGCAAACTTAAGACAGCCTTGAAATGTGCTGGTTGAAGCAGGGGAACCTTTCGTGCCATGCATGATTTCAAATCATGACGTCTTAGTGTATTACCTACAGTAATCTTGGAAACGGTAGTCCCAGCTCTTTTCAGGTCATTGACCAACTCCTGTTGTTGTAGTTCCGGGCTGATTCCACACCTTTCTTAGAATCATTGAGACCCCACGAGGTGATATCTTGCATAGGGCTCCACTCCGATTTAGATTGGCCTTCATATTTAGCTTCTTCCATTTTCTAATGATTGCTCCAACAGTGGACCTTTTTTCACAACGATGCTTGGCAATTGCTCCGTAGCCCTTTCTAGCCTTGTGGAGGTGTAAAATTTTGTCTCTGGTGTCTTTGGACAGCTCTCTGGTCTTCCTCATGCTACAAGTTAAAGTCTTACTGATTGTATGGGTTAAACAGTTGTCTTTATGCAGCTGACGGCCTCAAACAGTTGCATCTGATTCAGGATGATACATGGAGTGCAGGTGGAATAAGAGGTCTTTCAGGGTCAGAATTCTAGATGATACACAGGTGTTCAAATACCTATTTGGAGCTGTATCACACAGATAAATTGTTAAAAAAAACATGCATTAAGATTTCTGGATTTCTCTTTTTACTTTATCTCTCTCACAGTGGACATGTACCTACGATAAAAATTTCAGAGCCCTCCATGATTTCTAAGTAGGAGAAATAGCAAGGGTGTACAAATACTTATTTTCTTCACCGTAATTACGATAAACACAGGACAAATATTTTAAGCATTAAAACTGTATTTTTTTTTCTTAAATAACTACAAAACATACTTTTCCTTTTTCTGCACTATGATGTCTATGTTTGCACCAATGCATATGCTGACTATTTTTTGCACTATGATGACTTTGCACCAAATGCAATATTGCACAACCCTTACGATACCAATGGTATCACGACAACACTGTATGTAACATCCCACATGCCGACATTTCTTGTGTAAATACCATGTAAATTATAACTATAGCCTTATCCCCCTTGTTTTATAACCTTATCTTCCTTTGTTCCTTTATCTTCTTGGCTCATACCTCACTGTGAATGTGTAAAACTGGAGTGTCATGCCCAATTTCGTTGTCACAATATGTTAACCCATTTTGTAACAATGACAATAAAGGTATATTATATTCTATTCTATTCTATTCTATTAACTGGACATATTACAATTTACTATTTATAATCATTCAATTATTATTTAATGCCTTCTAGTGGTAAAAAAAACATAATTAGTTCAGGAAAAAAAGAATATTGGTTTTAATTATGAGAAAATATGCATGAACTGTCAAATAAACTTGCAATAATTAAATACTCATAAGTTAAGATCTTTTATTTAGTTGACCTAACATGAGCTGCACTTAGATGGAACTGACATCATTGCTGGCCATTTTTCTGCTACGGGTACCCAAAAACCTCAAAAAGGCTTGCCGGAAAAAAAACGAGAAGAAATATGGGAAATTTTGGTTACTTCGAGTCTCCTTAGGTGGTGTTCTTCCTTGTGCTTTTTAGCCATTGTTTTCTGTTCCACAACAGTACATCGACATCTAGTGGTCAATTAATACACACAGTCCTTTTAACAGTTTAAAAATGAATATAAATAGTTCTATTACAATCGGTTTCAAAACAAAAGTCAAGAGAGACAAATCCCAAAAAATCATCAATATGAGAAATACAAATACAGTATAACAATGACAACAGTCCAACTAGAATATATCCAATCGAACAATGTCTTGAAAGTAAAGTCAGCTTTGTAAACACAAATGATCCAATTTCAAAGTTATGATGAATGGATAATCTTCAAATTCACTAACAAGATTATTCCTGTGCTAGTAAAAATGAAAAGACAGGTTTGCTCAACGGAGGGTAGTATCGATCTGATCCAAATACTCGCTCAGTATCGATGGATCCACCCAACCTCATCAGAGGTGGACATTCCACCAGTATTGACAGACTGCTGATAAACTACAAGAGACCTTTAATGAAAGACAAACTAAGCACTAATGTGTTTTTTTTCTGTCTGTCAGTATTATATTCACCAGGTCAAGTACAGATAGACCGTGAGTCCGTGACTGAAGTTGTATCAAACATAATTTTGGTGCTCTAACAGATTATTTGCATTTCCATTTACTTTCGTGGGAACCCAATTTCCTACTCTGAATAAAATTAGATTAGAATTGTCCCTTTCTCTGCTGGTAATCTGATAAGTAATAAACTAATAGTGATTCCCCTTAACATCTCACGGATCCGACTTGCGTCAGTGTCACTCAGCAGATCCCACATCATTGCATCTCTACAGCGAAGGCCTCTAACAGCCGTGAGCCTGCAAGCTACAATGAATCATCTCTCAGCACCTCCCAGGAAATCACACTGACACACAAATGTGTTTAAACACCCAGGGCGAACAGACTAGACTCGGATGTGAGTAAAACATATTGCAAATGGCAGTATGTGTGTTAATAATACAAAGGCCTTTTGACATCTACAGCAGACCAAATGGCGATCGAGTTGGATTGAAACAGAATGGGGTTTCCAGGTAGGCTGCCGATAAACCACAGAAAGTAGCCCACGGACAAGTTCCCAAAATAGACCACCAGTGATGCATTAGTTTAATGTCTAGGACGTTCCTAACGCGATAAAAAAAAGATAGTGGATTAATCAGTTTATCAGTCAGGTAAGAAACCCCTTTTTTCTAGGGCGAAGCTTTAGCGATAAGTAATTATTGTCGTCTGTCATCTGCACTCCTTATAGAGAGACTGTACAGTATTTGACTACTACCGTAAATTCCGGACTATAGAGCGCACCTGATTATAAGCCGCACCCACCACATTTTAAGAGGAAAACCGATTTTGTACATACACAAGCCGCACCTGTATATAAGCCGCATGCGCCCACATTTAAACATGTAACACAAACACAAAATTAACCCAAACCCGACTTCAAGTCCCGCGATTGATACTAAATGTCCTTCATTAAAGTCGTCAGTCCAAAAATCACAGCCGGCAACATGAACGGAAAATGATACCGGTACTTAAGGTTTGATGCAGACCTGCAGAGTCCAGGTCCCGTTGAAAGTAATCCAAGGAAAAAAAGTGTATATTTCCAAAGGTAAGGGTGGGGAAAATATATCAGATGAACACATTTACTCACGCAACTCCTTTTTCTTTAACCAACTTTTTACCCCCTCTTCTTTCCTTGTCTGTCCCTCACCTTTAGCGGTCCTCACTTAAACTCGGCACCCCGCGTTTGTTCCGCCCCTCATTTTTCATTAACCCGTGCAAAACATATCAAAATAAGTGTCTAAAATAAATACAAATAAATACATTACAAAAATATACAGTTGCAAATACATATTACACGTGGGTTACACATATTTACAAAGAAAGACGGTACACCGAGAGAGTTTTCAAAGCTTTAATAATAATAATATAGCTTTGACAGGGCATTTAATGGTAGCAATACTCGAGCGCCGCTAGCGGCCGTTAGAAAAATTACATAAATTGGCCGCATCACTGAATAAGCCGCAGGGTTGAAAGTTAGGCAAAAAAGTAGCGGCTTATAGTCCGGAATTTACAGTAGATGTCGCTGTAATGTGTAGCATAACAGAAAACGAGTGCTATGAAGCACAAAGGAAAATACAAATTACAGAGTGACCAAATCGCACCATTTTCCATTAATTTTTTTCCCCAGCCTTTCCAAAGTATACCAGGGTACCAGTAGCAGCAAGATGGCAGTCACTTCAGCTCACTCAAGGTGTGCCTCATGCTATGTAAAATATAAACAAAATTCTACGAAAATTTCAAAAATGCACAATTCATATACTTCTAATAATTCAGATAAATGTTGTTTTGTTTTTAATGAAAATGGGTTTGTTTTGCCACTAAGAGGTGCTAAAAATACACAATGTACCTTTAAAGATCAAATTGATTAAATGTTAAATCTATAAGGAAAAACTGACCAAGATTAAATAAATATATTAATTTTAAAAAAATGCAGTCATCCAAAGAGTCCCGATGGGACATTTTATAAGATAAATACAGTCATTATCAGAGTAGGTTTGATGAAATTGTGAAATACAATTTATTAAAATGAGCTAACAACAGATTTTTAAAAAATACTCACTTATCCGAGGTCTCTTATTCTTCCAAAAGGTGACAAATATAAACTTTAAATTTTTGTACTTCTGATTTAAATAGGTAAAACTATCCGCTAACGGTGCCAATTGTATATTAAAAAAAGCTTTTATATGAATGTGGTATTCCCCCCCCCAAAATTGTTTTTAGTGATTTCATTTTCTATAAGTTATAATTGTAATAGTTATAACAATATTAACTTTGTAACAACAAAATAATCCCATTCTAATAATAAATCATCAAAAACATGACTTGATCTTTTTTTTTTTTTCAGAAAAAAAACGTGTAGCTATTTGCACTAAACAAAGCCAAGAATTAGCCCTGATCTTAGAAAAGGTTCCCTCAACTAACATTAAAACCTAGACTATCAGCACCAAAAAAGATGGAAGAGAGTGCATGAAGAAATAGCTGTGCATGTGTAATGTATGTGGGCACACATGCGTACATAAGATGGCACTGTGTCTTCCTGCAAACAAGTCTTTTATTATGGGAAGGCATCGGCTTTTTAATGTTGTCTAGCTGTGTTTGCCAACCGACCGTGGACGATTCTGTGTGGCAGACGTGCAGAGTAGTGACCGAGGCTGACTGTGAATACATGCACACGCTGAGCCAAATCTGAGATAGAAGGAGGCAGAGAGATCGCAAATGAGAGAGACACAAAATGCGGGACAAGCAGTGATGCAGAGTCAATGAATGCAGATCTCTGAGAGGCCATGTTATCATCCACGGACCCTCCCCCCACTCCCATATCTGATTACAGTGTGCCTTATGTGTGCACTGTAACTGCATGTTCTGCACAAGCTAGAAGACATTAGTCAGGCCAGCAGGCAGCGGCACTCAAAACTGCCACAGATCACCTGGCATTGCAAGAGACAAACAAAGCAGATTGGATGTGAAAGAATGGAAGTGGAAGAGTTCCCTTAATGTGGGGAGGTATGCACCTGGAGCAGTGGTCAGCAGCATGGTGCCTAGTTGCACCAACCATGCTCATCTACCCCCAAGGACCTCATAAGTAGCCTACAGACCAGTTGACAAAACATAACACCAGTGATCATTTGTTGGGTAATGCAAAAGTTATGATAACAATAATCTAGTAATACCAGTAATAACACGATAAAAACACAATACAGGGTTCATACATCTTTTTGATGGCCAAATTCAAGCATTTTTTAAGGATTTTCAAAAACAATTTTCCAATTTCGCCAGTACAATTAAAAGAAGAGATGCAGTGTGAATCATATATGTTGCAGAGCCATGAATATAGACATGATTTACATACATAATTTTAAATCTTGCGTGGTTATTCATCAAGACATATGATTCTTAGAAATTGAGTAGATCGCAAATAACTGTGGATCTGAACAATATGCGTGTAATTGTTTTGGAGACAAATATTTCGCGATCTAGGGCCACACACCAGCTGAGTGGTTAGTGTGACTGCGGCACAATTCTGAGTTAATGAGTACAACTCCAGCTACCATCCTTCCTGTGTTGAGTTTGCAGGTTCTCCTTGTGCTTGTGTGGGTTTCCTCCAGGCACTCCAGTTTCATCTCACATTCAAATGCGAGTACGATTCATAGGCAAATGACATGAAAACTAATACCAGGTGCCGTTAAGAGCAAGAGGAAATGTAATAGCAAAGTGGAGCCACCAGAGAGCAGTGTCAGCATCATATTTAGGAAGACTTGTTGAGAGAAATGGTAAAAAAGTCAACCATTTACAAGCACTTCACCCAAAAGCACTAAAAAACACAACATTAAAGTTCAAGCATTTTCAAAGATTTCAAGCAGCCATACAAACGCTCACAATAACAACATAACATTTATTAATCATCCAACCGCTTATCTTCATAAGGACTGCAGGGGTTCCTCTAGCCCATCCCAACTGACATTGGGCAGTGGGCCAGGTACACCCTGGACTAGTTGCCACCCAATTACAAGTTAACAATAACATTTTAATAATAATAGTAATAAAACAACTTGAAGAAGGTGTAAAAGAAATGAAATCTTGTTATAATTATTGTTATTATTATAAACATAAATAAAATTAAAAGTTTAACAAAATGTTAACCTTACACATTATTAAAGAAAAGCTGTAGATCTTAGCAAACAGACACTGTTTAAGGCACATCATGGAGCGTTGGCCAAATGGGGCCGGCCATATTATTTTATATGGCCGCAAAAGCTTAAAATGTCCGTGCGTCTAAAAATAAATGGCACAAAAGAGGGCTTTGACCAAAATGTACGTTTCTCCCAATATATGTCGACTATGATACCCGCTAAGTGACAATGTACTGCCATGATATAGATGGATAATGAATTGTATTGACAAATAATTTATCTAGAAAATATTTAGTTGTATTTAGTCTATAACAAATGATATACATGTAGCGCCATTTTTTTCAATGCAACTGTAATGTTTTTCATTTGAATAAATAATACATTTTACATGAAGGAGTAGTCACATTGTTTTAACATACTATTTAATTACATTTAGTTACGGTTATAAATTAAAAAAAGCACTATGTGGACGCAGATGAGGTCTTTGGTAAAAATGGGTTTGACTCCCCTGGTTTATGGTATGAATGCTCTAATGTAAATGTAAAATGGTCTGCATTTATATAGCGCTTTTCAAGTCAATGAAGACCTCCCAAAGCGCTTTACAATGTGCTTCACACTTTTTCCCTTTTACACACTAACTAACCGATAGCAGTTTCAGCCATGCAAGGCTAACAAACTGCTATCGGGGGCATTAGGGATTTAGTGCCTTGCCCAAGGACACTTCGACATATAACACGGAGGAGCCGGGATTCCAACCTGCAACCTCTTGATCCCAAGATGAGCGCTATACCTCCTGAGCTAATGCTAATAAAACCATGACAAACAAAACAAACAAACAAGTAAAGGTAGACCTTCAATAAAATGCAAGACAAAAATGTGTGTGTGTTTTACTAGATATAAACTTAAATACAGTATGGGCTTAGTAATACATATATAGTGCCATTAAAACTAAAGTTATCTGAGTCAAATGTGTTGGCAGAGTGACAAACTATGTGATTGACGGAGCATGAAGTGAGAATTCGATAACAGGCAAGAATAGAGCTGGATAATGGCCTAAAAAAACTGTAATAGTGACAACCGCTGCGACGGGGAAAAAAACCTTAATATTTGATCTTCCCTTACCTGTGCCTTTTGAAATCCTTTGAAAAATGATGGTGGTGCTTGATTCTCAAGTTCTAGCTCTCTCCGCAATAATAGCCGTTGTATCCCAGGTGCTGATGAACAGCTAAGTGAAACTCCACTGGAGGGCAGACAGATGGGCAGACGGAGCAAAACGGTATCGAGGCGAGGGCAGACTGAGTGGGACGAGAGGGCAACGGCTACCTCACATCAGAGCGCCGAGCGGGAACGCCTACCTCTTTGGAGTGTACCGCATGGAGATTTTTAGCTACTTCAAACTATGCGCACAGAGTGAAGGAGCGAATGTGAAAGCTGAAAAATAGTTTGGGCCTTAGCCAGGTTTGAGGAGTAACGGAATACATGTTACAGTGTTACCTAATAAGTATACCAAAAATGTAATTGTATACTGTTGCAGTTACAGAAAAGAGACATAAACAAATAACAGGTATATTTTGTAGAAATAAGGATGACTTTGCGGGATTACAATTTTACGGAAAAGTATATTTATGTGGCACACTTGAGGGAACAATGACAAAGTCTGGTATGCTTTTTTCATTGTTTTCCTCGTTCGCATTTGTTTTATTTACACGTCTGTTAGTGTCTCCCTTTCTCTCTTCCTTTTTCTCTCGCTCTGCCAACACATCCATTCCACAAACACGCACTGATACGCTCACTCTCAGGTCCCCCCGCAGCTGCCCAAGGAGCCTGATTACGCAACATGACTATACTGTATGACCAAAGACTTCACAAAACTAACAGAAAAGTGCCATATGATTAAAGAAAAACTCACAAGACAACTTCAACAAACAAGCATAGCCATATGAATGACTTCACGTGAAAGGATTGCTGCAATTTGAACATAGGGGCTTGTGCCGTCTTCCACATCATCTTTTCAAGCATCCATTCATCCACTTCATTCACTCATTCACGTGCCTCACATTTACATAATTTGAATTGTGTCGATCGTAATTTCAATCGCTGACACTAGAGAGACAGAGAGAGGTTACAAGACATTGCATTTTATTCTTGCTCAATACTCACTATACTACGTGGTTAAAGTTTAAAGACTTTTTGTCGGACTACAACCTACTATTGTACCTGATCTTGCTTTCCTCTTTTTCTTTCTCAAGTTTACATATTTCACTTATGTTAAACAACATTTAGTAATGTTATTTATATTGAATTTACTTTGTCTTTTATTAGCATATTTGCTATTGGGGTAATCATCCAAAAGTAATTAAAAGTAATGAGGTTACATGAATGCAATTTTATGATACTTGGTTCACGTTATTACGATATTTTTCAAGAGGTAACAAGTAACTGTATCAAATTAAATTTTTCAAGAAAACTTCCCATCCAGGCCGCAACATATAGAAAAAGCAGACGGCAACCAATTGAGACCAATATATTTTCAATCACTGTTTATAACAAGGGTGGTGAGATCGATCCAAGTATTGATATAATCAATTCTGAGCAAGTACTTGGATTGGATTGATATTACTGTCTTGGAGTCTATATCGTCTTACCATTTTAACTATCACTTTAATAACGTTGTTAGTGGGTATTAAAGGGAAAATCATGAGCCAGAAATCCGTCTCGTTTCAGGCTTAAAATGTCAATCATTAAGTTGGGCCGGGTCGGGCCAACTTTTCTCTTGCTTTTTTTGTTCAATTTGTTTTTGATTTGTTTCCTTTTGTGGATGATCTGCACAGCACAGACTTACTTTTACTCAAGTAGTTATCTAAAAGACTACTTTTATTTCTACTTGCGTAATCATTTTCTGAAGTAACAGTACATTTACTTGAGTAACACATATCGTCACTGCAGTTCAACACTGAAATTGGGAAATCCAGGTTTACATTGGGCTCGATCCCTCAAATCAAGTTAATCGGTCAAGTTCGGGCATGTATATACCCGCAGGTCGGGTCAGGTAGGATTTTTGAGGCCCAATCTTACCTTATGTTTTATTGGTATTTTCGTTACATTGATGCTTATTTTGGTTTCACTCACTAGATCTTTGTTCTGAAACAGTTGTTTTAGGAGAAGTATTTTATTTTTGATACTTTTCGAAGGTTTTCAGATTGTATTGTTTACACAATTTACTCTTTGACTTTATTTTCAAAATATCGCGCAATGAAAAGGTATAGTTGTGATGTTGACTATGCTATATTTGTACTTTTGTTATATTGCTGCCTTTTTTAATTGTCTCTCTTGAAGTACGTTATGAAACAGTTGTAACATAATTATTTATCTTTATTATTTATACTGTCATAGTTTACATTTTTGTTATTTAATGAAAAAGAGAACAAGTTTGGTGCTTGAAATCTGTGCTGTTTTTATCATAATTAAAAAGAAACAAGTGTTATTTATTCATTTCATTTCAATTTATTCAATGATCATGACATGTCCAAGCAAAAAAATATTGTTATCCATCGATACTACCCTGTATTTACTTGGATCAGATTGATACCAAACTCCCTAGTGTCGCCCACCTCAAGTTTCAAATATAATTTCTGCCACACTATTTGCCACTCCTACTATAGTATCGAGCATGTTGTGAAACTAACAACATTCTTGTCATCATGCCTTCATATCTTCTTCTGAACTATCAACCCTCTAACCTCTGCTCCCCCAGATAATATGGTTCTTCAGACAATGCCTGCCTTGATAAAGTCCAGCTCAACAGTTCTCATCGGTAGGCAAGGTTGACGGTTCAACTCTGTCTGCATGACCAAACACACAAAACAGGTGAGCAACATAGGGACCGGATCCACTTTTTAATTATTATCCAACCCATGAGGTGAGATCTCCAACGTGGTTCCTGACTAGAAAAATACATCTCTCTTTACTGATGAAAACAGGGAGTTCTTGATGTAAAAACATGATCTGTTCCTACTTTGGGGATGTTTCCATCAAAGCAAATTTTACAAATTTCTACATTTTTGCCATAACACTTAAAATCGAGCACCTTAGAACACCTGAGGAGCCAGTGGACAGGTTCTGAAAATAATACATCAGTGATGAGTCATTGTGAATTTCTAGTAAAATTTGATTTTTTAACTAACATGGTTTGTCAGTTTTTGACTTCATTTCATATAATTACAACCTGGTTATAAAGTAAGAAACAAAATGGTAATAACATTAGTAGTTATTTTCGTAAACACTGAGCTCGATGGACAACTACACTTTCCCTCTCTTCGACATCTATAGCCGTCATTGGCATTGATTTCACTACAATCTCTGAAAACGTATATCAACCCACTTAAACTAGAAAATGGAGACTTGATGTTTA
Organism: Urocampus carinirostris; assembly: GCF_059441175.1. NCBI lineage: Eukaryota > Metazoa > Chordata > Actinopteri > Syngnathiformes > Syngnathidae > Urocampus > Urocampus carinirostris. The sequence continues at coordinate 19,127,323 of NC_142360.1, read as the reverse complement.
AAGCCAATTATGGCATATCATTTGAAACTGAAATTGGACCTCTCAAACCATCATTGGCAATGAATAAGTTTATTACAAATTCTGTATCCACTTTCCATGTCATTATTATGGTGATTATTTCTCGCTGTTATTATACGTAAATGAGATACTAAGTGGGACGAATCAAGTATTTAGAGACTACTGAATGTATGTATGTATGTACGTATGTATGTATGTATATACTGGAACCATATCCCCCTAGTAGGAGGTGGCTAGAGTCAAGAACACACTCACATTCTTGCATTCTTGACTCTTTCTGGGATACTGATACAGAGGAAAGGATTCCCAGCCCCCTCAAGGAGGCAACAGTACCAATGTTGGTTGGTCTTAGGTATGACTCGGCCGAGGCTGGAACCAGCGTCCTCCAAATGCCACTGTGCTAGTCTGAACTGACTGAATAGAAGTGAATAACTGAAATCACCCGTTATCCCTTGAGTTAAATGGTTATTCCAACCATTTTCTGCACCGCGTATCCACAATAAGGTCAGAGCCCATCCTAGCTATCTTCAGGCAGCGGGCAGGGGGTACTCTGAACTGGATTTTAGCCAGTCCCAGGGCACACAGAGACAGACAACTCACTCGCTCCTTCACAACTCGGGACATATTTTTGGGGGGATTGTGGGAGGAACAGGAGTGTCCGGAGGAAACCCACGCAGGCACAGGGAGAGCATGGGAACCCCACTTGGGGAGGCTGTGATAGCTGGAATAGAACCCTCGACCTCTGCACGTGGGGCTGCTCGCTAACCCCTCATCCACCGTGCCGCCCTAAATGATTATTACTCAGTTTGAATAATACACAAACCATCTAAATTTTTGTTTTATTTTGTAATGAACCACAACTCTAATGGCAATATAAATCATTTGCAGAGAGATGGGAACTCTATGTTCTAATGGTATGTGGTATCTCTATTAATGCCTACTTAAGATTTGTGTTTTGGTATTCAACTGAAAAAATGTGGTACTTTTTGGTTAATCCTATAACCAAAAATTTGAGATCAACATGAGATCAACAAGAACAACTAGCAAAAGCTTTTTTTTTCAATTTCAACTGACAATTTCGTAACAACTTCCCATAATGATGTACTCTTAAAAGAATTGGGTGGAATATACCCTACTTGGGCGCCACGGTACATGAGTATTTAGTGTGTCAGCCCCACTGTGCACAATTCCAGGGTTCAATTCCAGCTACCTGACTCCCGTCTGGAGTTTGCATGTTCTCCCCGTGCTTGCGTGGGTTTCTTCCCGGCACTCTGGTTTCCTCCCACATTCAAAAGACATGCATATCAGGTTAATTGTCCGGTCCAAATTGTCCCTAGGTGTAAAAAAGCGAGAGAGTTGTCTGTGTATGTGTTCCCTGCGACTGGCTGGCAACCAGTTCAGGGTGTTCTACCAAAAAACAAGGGCTGAAGACCACCAGAAAAACTACAAACTACGGAGACTCAAAGTGACTAAACAGCAACATATTTCTTCTCATTATCCTACCAAGCCTTTCTCGAGGTTTTTGGTTTTGATGGGTAAGTGCAGAAGGAAAATGGCAGACAGTCATGTCAGCTTCCTCTAGGTGGGCCTCATGTTATATCAAATAAATATAAATTCCTTGACATGTAAGTATGTAAACAATTTTATGTTTAAAGGGTAGTTAATATTTTTTTTTGCTTATTATTCAAATGACTAAAAAAAATAATGAACGTTTTTTTTACCACTAGGTGTTACACAAATTATCTTTACTGGGCTAGTATAGGATATAAATACCGTATGTCTACAAATAGAAATAGTTGAACTACATGGATCTACAGCCTTGGTTTTTAAACAAACCAAAGCACATATTTCATACAGAAAACCATTTTTTTTTTCTTTTTAAAGCGAAGTCAGCTCTTTATCCTCATCGAAAGACGCCCAAATGGTTTGTCTAAACTGCTTATGGTGTGAATGAGGACTTTGGCAAATTCAATTGAGAACAAGACCTCACATTCTCACTTTTGGACATTTCAATGCCTTCAGATAACTACATTCACACAAACTCATAGGAGGAAACCTAAGTTCTTCAGGGAAGATGACAAATGCAGCACAGTGACAGTACTTGATAAAACACCAGGTGGCCTTCACGAGAATGCACATTGCCAAATGTAATTTACTACTATGGTAGTTAATCACAATCCATGACGTTATACACACCGTGAGCTATTCCTAGCATGACTTTATAGTGTATTCCTCTACCACTCTAGGGATACCAAAACTATATATGATGCAAGTTTTGTTATCTCCACCACATGACTTACTGGTCCAATTCAACATCACTTGGTGACCACGCAGTTGATAACCGGTTAAGGAAGCTGCAGCTTTTCCCAGTCCATCGATAAATGGAGTTGCAGGTGACCACGAAGCTACTGTGCATCAGCAGCAGCAGCTCAAACCGAATTTCAATTTTCAAAAACATGCACGTGAGACATGACATATACAGCATTTCGTATCTGTCCGCCTTCGAATGTATTCAAGTGATGGCATCACATTCGGAAAACATTTTTTTTTATATCTCCAGCCTCGTCTGCGGATCAGCGATGATAAAAAACTGCTGCACGCATGTGAGCAACTCTGCATGGTTTAAATACGATATAAAAACAGACATAAAACGAAGAGAAACGTGAAAGGTTTCTTACCGTCCAAATCGAGGAAGGGTTTTCCGACTGACTGTCAAATGTGGAGATGCTCCAGTGTTTGTTGGAGGGATGGTGTCATCGACAAGACTGCCCCCTGCTGGCTATCATGGCGCCTTGCATTGTTTGCATGCCAACATCAATTTACAGTGCTGTACTCTCTATTTCAGGGGCCACAAACCGTTTGTACCTGAGAGCAGGACCAGCCCAAGCCTTTATTGGGGCCTAAGCAAAATTAGATTTGCGGGCCCCTATTACTTGTTAATTTTCATACCAACCAGAACTCATTCTGTGTTCTACTCTGGGGGTGGGCAACTATTTAGAGCCATATTATTATACTTCTTTTTAAATACATTAGTTTCATCAAATTGGTTCTAAAAAGACCACAATTAGGGAAAAATAATATATTAGATCACTGTTTTAAGCACTTCATTTGTTATTTAGTTTTTTTTTCCATTTCTTATTTTTAGAGTATTTCTGAAGTCGGATAACTATTATGGAAGTTCTGTAGTTTATTTTGTGGTGTTAATGTAGTTTTATTTTTGTGCTTTTTTGTAGTATTTCTAAAGCAATTTTACAGTGGCTTCCAAAACTATTTAGCCCCCATGAACTTTGTGTACTTTTTCCACATATCAGACTTCAAACATCAAGATATAAAACAAATTTCTTGTGAAGCATCAAAAATAAGTGGGACACAATCATGAAGTGGAACACATTTTATGGTATATTTTAAACTTTGTTAACAAATAAAAAAACGAAAAAGTGGGTGTGCAAAAGTATTCAGCCCCTTTACTTTCAGTGCAGCATACTCTGTCCAGAAGTTCAGTGAGGATTTCTGAATGATTCAATGTTGATCTAAATGACTGAAAAAATGTTGTTAATTTGGTCGATAAATTGAACTTGTTTTAGACCAATTATCTTTGTTTTCCCCGTACATAGTCTGTCTTGCTATGACTAAATAGGTCCCGCGTTATGTTAGTAAAGTTTGTTATAATAATAATAATAATAATAATAATAATATTAGCTTAATAAGGGGAATAGCTATTGTTAATAAGGGAGACAATTTCCTAAGGTTTACAGTATGGAACCAGTCCTTGGGCTACTCAGGCGCACATAGGAGGCTACCTGGTGTCCGCGGGCTCCGCTTAGGAGAACCCTGTTTTATTTTCACAATCTCCGGCTTGTTTGGGTTGATTTTCCCTGTGGATTTTGTCATAATTGATTAGGGTTGGGCAAACTTTTTGAGTCGCGGGCTGCATTGGCTTAAACATTTTTTGAAAGGGCCAGGAGGAGAAAAAAATGTTGATTACATTTTTTTGTATATAGCGATACAGTCTCGAATACAAACCTCAGTAATACCTGAGTGTAGCTCCAATGCTGTTAGACAGGGGAAAGAAAAGCTACTGGACTTGTTCTAGGTTTGAGGAGTGGTAATATTCATTTTGTCAAATATGTTTAATGTCGGGCAGCAAGGTGGGGCAGTGGTTAGCGCGTGTGCGGCACAGTTCTGAGGTCTTGAGTTGGAACCTTCCTGTGTGGAGTTTGCATGTTCTCCCCGTGGGTTGCTATTAAATAGATTGGAACACCATTCTAATACCACATTATTAATATTAGCGTAGTAATGTGACACTAGAAAAATACAATATATTTTACATATAAATATATATCGTCGTTTTGAGCAAACAGTTTGTATTTGTAATGAACAGTAATATAAGCATGGTGTTACAATGCAACGTCATCCAGAGGATATCATAGGAGACTTAGCCTTTCAAAATGTAGTCCTTATTATGTTCTTAATTTTTTTTTTCTTGAAAACCAAACTTATTTTTCAAGGCTGGTACTTGACGTGCAAAATCCTATTCGTTCCTTGTTTGTTGCATACTTCAACAGAACAGAGGCGTGTTCAGGAGAGTGAGTGATTGCTATCGCGAGCTATCGCTAGGTTCTGAACGGCCAGTGATTATTGAGCACTCGCGTGCCCGAGTAATCACGGGAGAAAGACCGCTTACTTTGATTTCCAACATGGCGTCGACAGTGCAGAAGATGGAGGATCTCACCCTGACGAGTGCTGTTGGCGATGTAATATATCGTCTTACATTGCCTGGTAATGTTTGTGAACAATGCAAGACAGGTATGACCCCTTTTAGTCTATTTTCACTCATAATAAACACTCATTCATAATGATACACTCAACACTGATACACATTGACATCTCGCACACAAAATTTGTGTCTTCATTAAATGTAGACAGTGTGTATATGTTTTTTTATTTCACCGTTTTTCTGATTATTAGGAACTAGGATTATAATTACCACATGGGTTGCAAATCAGCAAGCTGATATCTTGTTATGTCAACTATTTGTTATTTGTAAAGAGGAAAAACTAAGGAATCTCATAATGATTATATATTTCAGCTGCCTGTGGCAGTATGGAGCAACAGAGAGAGGAATCCTTGTCACCTCTACCAAACAGTCCTTCATCTCCTACTGCTCTCCCTGATGTACCACCTTCTACACCACAGGCAACACCAGTTCTTTATCAAACCCCACAGAGTAAGAGGAAGAGAAATGGAAATGATGACATCCTTGTACAGTTACGACAAAATTTAATAAATCAGCACGAGGACAGAATGGCCATCGATAGAAGAAAGGTTACTGCCCTGGAGGGAATTTTGGAGGCCATCAAAGAGAAATCTAATAGAAAATAAATACCCCAATCTACTTAACTGAACACAATTGGTTTCTTTTGAATTTCGGGAATTTATATGGGTTGTTTATTAGGTTGAATACGGTATACAAACTATACTTCTATGTAAATACTTAGCTCAATAAGTGTTTCAGTAATTTGTAAATGTTTTAACAGTTTTTCATATTAAATTTCGTTTCTCAAGGATGTAGAATTGATTAAACTGAATTTCAGTTGATAAAATTTGTTGGCTTTAATATGCATTACGACAATAATGAGAATCAGATCTTATTTCAATATTCAAATCCATGTTCAGTAATGTTAAACAAGAATAACAATATAAGTGTAATAACATGTTCAGTTCTCTGTTATTGATGTTATTAAACCTTGAATTTGATAATTCATAACCAGTTATTGTCTTTCTTCCACCAGTGGCCATTCCTTCAATGTGAACACTTGTTTTAGTACTTGATCTACGTCTTTGAAATAATGCCATTTAGATAGTGAACAAATGCAACAGAGTATTAAGAGTAATAATTTTTTTACTGCCAGGGACGAGTCCCATGCAGGATTCGGACCCGCACCCTTTGAGTCAGGTTGCCCATAAACAATACAAGCCGGATTTTATAACTGAATAAAGAAGATCTTTTACTTTCGGTGTCTATGTAACTGTCAGACTCATCTAATGATTTTAACTCTTAGAGTGCTGAAGTAAATATCAACAATAGAAATGATGTATCCTCATTTGTTGTAGTTGGTATCAAAACAGCTTTCAATCAGCAGCGTATTTAACAGACTGCTAAATTAGCCTCAAGGGTAGTTGTGCAACCTATCATGTGGCCATTTCTTGAAATATTTCTTGAACATATGATGACAAGCGCTGGTGTTAAACTGTTTTAGCACAATTCTACAAATACAAATGATGCCACAAATTCTTATTACTCTTCATATTTATTACAAGATATCCAGACAGTTCATGACACCAAGAAAATTCATGCTAAAAGAAACTTGATGTGATCTCTCTTATCAAGGGCATGTTTGTCTTGGTGTTTGTTTTGAACACAACATGCACTTGGCATTTCTTCCTCTGGGGCACATTCCTCAATTTCCTGGTCCAGCTCAACATTTTCATACTTAAGGATGAAATTGTGTAGTACGCAACATGTGATGACAACTTGTGGAATGTCTCTAACATTTCTCATGTCGAGATACTTCAGTTTTCTAAATTTACCCTTAAGAACAGCAAAACATCTTTCAATATCAACACGGGTTGAGCTGTGTTTGAAATTGAAGGTTTTTTCCTCACTTGTCAAGTGACCATTGTCTCTATATGGCACTATCAAAGATGTTGAGAGGCCATAAGCAGAATCTCCCAATAGATGGTATTCCGGAGGTAAGGGATCACGCTCCAACTTCATTGCCAAGTAGCTGTTTCTGAATACCCGTGCATCATGCACAGATCCAGGATAGGCACAGTACACATCCAGGAAACTTAAACTACTGTCGCAAACACACTGGAGATGGAAGGCAGGATAACCCTTCCTACAAATATAGGAGTCTCGAAAGCTCTTAGGTCCAGGTATGGGGATGTAAGTACCATCAATAAATCCAATGGCTCCTGGAAAGCCATTCCGTGCTGCATTTCTTGTAGCTATGGGCTCCAAATCCTCCTTTGTGTGACGTGGCCACTTGATAAAAGTTTTCAAGATGTCATTTTTTGTAATTGTTCTAGAAAAATTCATCAAATAGTAGTGTAAGGATCCCTTACTGAGCCCAAATCTGTCTGCAACACTGCGGAATGTTTCTGTATTACTTAAATACCATATACAGGCCAAAGTTCTCTTCTCCAGTGACATGGTCCTGACTTCAGTGAAGGGTCCAATAACTTCTAACAACTTCTGTAATGTTCAAAATGTCAGCATTAAAAACAACATTGGAACAATACATATGAAATACATTGTGTCTCAAATAAAATAAACTTCACTCTCTCAATTCTTGACAAAAATGGATAAATTATAAATTATCAACGGGTAAATAATCATCACACATTTTTAAAATAACAGTGGTCCACATTTCCCAAAGTGTATATTTTGAAGAGATAAGGGTGCAAATTTGATTGTTCAAGAATTAATACATTAATGAAATATGTTTACATGATTTGTTTGACCCTATACAAAAGGCTTATACCTTTGAAGGGAAATTATATGCTTGACATCATTCCTTAGGCTGTTTCTTTAGCATAAAACATTATAGGCAACTATTAAATCCTCGCAATGGAAACCCAAATCAGGCCATTAAAGATCTGATCGCTATTTGAAGCTTTCGAATAAAGGCACTATTACATGTGTACGTTAGATCTACCTGAATCGACGATCTTGATAAGCTGAAGTGAGCACGAAAGAGTGGGTCACTGTAGGTCGGGACAATGTCCTCCACATAGTTTGTGATGCGGCCAGTCCCCAAAGCCTCTTCTTGACTGTTAGATGCACTCCCTTCCACTGCGTTTAGGATAACCTTAACTGTGTCAATATGCGAACTGTCGCTCATATCAGCCAACTCGCTCAAAGCAAGCTGTAGAACGAAATCCATTGTACTGTCGTCGGCCATTTTGGATCAGTAAGGCAATCACAGTGAGCGATTACATCCGATGAAGGCTAAAGTTAACAAGGACTACAAAAATGGCTACCGAATCATCCGTGTGGTCCTACAAAGCTATTGGTGCCTAAACTTGTCGCCAGACAAAAACAGAAGACAAATATTCGTGTTGTAATATTTTTCACTACATATAATATTCATAAGTTTGGCTTGAGGCACTAAATAATAGTTGTTAAAATGTTATTTTTTCACAGAAATAAAATGTTTACGTTTATTTAGGGTAGTGAAAGTGGGCTGGCGATGCAGCCACCAATGGTCCGTACAGTGGAGAAGAAGCGCCAAAGTCTTGTGCTGCGTCGATTAAAATATGGCTTTAATCGCAAAATACGTTTGGATTACGCCTGGAGTGGTTTGTGATGGTAATGAAATGAGTCCATGAATAAATTAGGTTTGATAACAATATTTGGATGTGAATATAAACTTATAGAAGACTTCCTCGCAGTGCTACCGGCGATATAGCGTGCTTCTTGCTTCAAAAACATCAAAGCCAGTTTTGTAATTCCTTCGAAGTCGGCAAATGACTTTGATGGTTATTCGAAAAGAATAGTACATTTTCATTTAACCTATTTGCATAACGATTTTGTATTTGTAGCGGGTTTACTTAAGACAAGCATGTGGGTTATGGCGTTTTTGTTTAAAGTTTTATTTGTTTGCAGTTCTTTGAAGGTAGAGACAATATTATGAAGTGAAAAGATGCCCGGTCTCCAGAGCGAACATGTGGAGAGCCCCGTCAAGAGGAACAAACTATCTCTGAGGTTCTTTCACAAGAAGGAAACGAAACGAGCCCTGGATTTCTCTGAACCCGAAGCAGACGAAGTCAAGTCAGTATAAAGACACGTTTTTATTTTAAAACACGAATAAACGCAATTGATTCCACCATCAAACCAAAACACCGTGATTGGTGTTTGAGATTAAAAATCATCTCCAATGGTGGCCATCTTGAGATTTGCTGTCGCGTGAAGATGACGTCACAATTCAAAGGCTTCAGCTAATACTGCATTCCATTAAACTGGGAAGTCGGATTTATCTTACTCAGAAGGTACCAGATATGACGTCATGGTTATTCAAGCGAATGTAAATTGATAAGATGTCTGATCGTGTAAAAAATGTTTTTTTTATTTTGCTCATTAAAAAAAACAAACCTGCCATATGCCAAGGGCTCTAATTGTGCAGGCAAAATGGCGGCTGAGGTCAATCGTACTCACTTTAACCATGTGAATTGTGTATAACAAGTCACTGTGTTTCCATGAGCAACGTCTGTTTGAAGCAGATAAATGAAGTCGGTACATATCTTTTATGCTGTTTCGCGACTAAGACCCCCCCACCACGAGTGTCACTCCAATTACATTTTTCTGGTCAATATTTGGAAAACTCAGACATCCCATGTTTGCCCGAATGCAGCATATTAGCCAATCCTGGATCTTCAGAAAACAGTAACTCTGAAAATGACTGACCCAGTGATGTCATGCTCGGCCTTGGATTTTCTTTTTTGTTAGTGTAGCCTGAAAATGGTAACGGTTGATTGTGCTTTTTAACTCATTACACAGTCGTAAGAATTTTCATGTTAAAGGGACGCTGAGCAATATTTGACAAGTATATGTCGCAGTATTGTTAAGTGCAACAAAATTGAGTCCTACTAAGTACAAGAAAAATAAACACCACAGAGACTAAAAGTGACCAAACCGTAAAAATTTTCTAATCTACCTGGCAAGCATTTTTTTGGACTTCTCCAGCATGCAAACATAATTTCATCTCTCACACAACTTCCGCTATTCCCTCAAGGGTTGAAGTAAGTCAATTAATTGATTCATCCCTGCAAAATTCACAAGTTGAGTTGCAATTTATTTTCATATTCGACAGGTTTGGGCTCTTAAAGTGCCCGTGCTAGCTAGATGGTGGATACGATCAGCAACCTCTAGTTGAGGCTCATCCGTCCATTATTTGCACCGCTTATCCTCAGTAGGGTCGCGGGGGAGTTGGAGCCCATCCCAGCCATCCCCAGGCAGTGGGCAGGGGACCCCCTGAACTGGTTGCCAGCCAGTCACAGGGCACACAGAGGCAGACAACTCTCTCTCTCTCATTCACACCTAGGGACAATTTGGACCGACCAATTAACCTGACCCGCACATTTTTGGGAATGTGGGAGGAAACCGGAGTGCCCGGAGGAACCCATGCAAGCACGGGGATAACATGCAAACTCCAGACGGGAGTCGGGTAGTTGGAATTGAACCCTGGAATTATGAACATTGGGGCTGACGAACTAACTACTCATGTACCGTGGCGCTCAAGTAGGGTATATTCGACCCAATTCTTTTAAGAGTACATCATGCAAACTCCGCACAGGAAGGCTGGTAGCTGGATTTTAACCCATGACTTCAGAACTGTGGCGCGCACATGCCAACCACTGCTTTGCCGTGTAGCCCTTAGGTGAGGCTCATGTTATGTAAAATAATCTCTTGACCATTGGCTATATAGGAAACCGCACGATTTTATAATAGTTTATATATATAGTTTTTTTGCTAATTATTCATTGTGTTAAGGCGGTAAGCAATACACAATGTCCCTTTAAGGCTAGCAATGGGGATTTTAAACTTGGTATAAAATGTCAAAAGGCATTATTTAGAGAAATAAAATAAACAATGCATTATTTAGCTCCTTCTAGAGGTAAAAATAAAACGCCATGAACTTAATAAAAACAATATTAATATTAAAAAAAAAAGCAAAAATGCATTATCATATAAGCATGCGTTTTTAAATACACTTTTTGGTTGAGAAATGTGCATTTAGTCACCTAGAGGGAACTGACACCCTTGTCCGCCGTCTTGTTGTTATGCGTACCAAAAACTTCTTGAAAGACTGGGCAAAACGACTAGAAGAAATATTTTGTCACTTTTTAGTCTCCGAAGATCGTAATTTGAGCTGTTCTTTTTAGGACTCTTTTTCGGTTGCAGTACACAACACAGACATCTATTGGTCACATAACACACATTGGCCCTTTAAGCTTAACCTCTTCTGTAAGTGATTGTAATCGACATTAAGGTCATGTTAATAAAAATATCCTTGAGCTAATGATATGCATTTTTTGCGCTTTCCGAGCAGCTGCGATCAAGTTGTGCCTGCACCATCTTCAGGACCGAGTCCCCCTGATGACCCTTTGCTGACATGGGAGAAGAGAGGGGATGTTTTGCCGTTTGTGGGCTTCAGTAATGGGGGCAACACCTGCTATTTGAACAGCATATTACAGGTAATTTTGCCATCTATAAGTACCTAATTTATTTGAGAACAGCGTGCATATTTGTGTAACATGCAGCCATATTTTTTGATTAAGTCTACACCATTTTCTTTCACTTTATTTCTGGTCAAACTAAGCAGTAGAAGTGACACATGTTAGGGTGAGGTTAGCTAGAGTAGCAGCGGGACACATCCATAGGAGACTTTCCAGGCAAAAAACACTGCTGTCACAAAAGAATAGGGGTGGGACGATGGTCACAATTCAACAATATCACGATACTCACGCAATAATTGCATTTCTACAAGTATTGCTACTCGGTATAATTGATTGAATTGATGAATTGATTGTGATTTAATTTACTAAAAACAAGCAACTTAAATCATACACTTCTGGCACAATAAGCCAGGAATTATGTTCAAACAGTGCACATTAGTCTGTGTCAGTCGCTCTGGAAGCTATCATTTATTTCAACTGATACAATGAGAACATGTACACTGTGCAGCAGGTTTACAGCCACAAATTGTCATTTAGTGAAATGTCAACATAACAAAAATGTGGTCATTTAATGATCCTATTAACAGTTCACTCTGTAAGTTGGTAAAACAAAATAGAGCCCCTTAAAGAAAGAAAAAGCAGCACGTGTAAGCCCTCAAATTCAACTCAAGATCCTTCAAATTCAACAACTTTTTTTCGAAACCCTTGGCTGCAGGTATACATTGCTGTCCGATACAATGCTTTAAGGTAGTAAAATACATCACATATAATGTGCAATTGACGTTGTAATTCGCTTTGCCCTGTGTGAGCTGTTCGGAAGTTTGCTCTAGGGTCCGCTGACATGCAAAAGGTGCGATGTTATGTTGGTCTTTATCACCGCAGCAGTATAGGGGTCTGTGACAAAGTTTGCAAACAGTTTTGGTCATGTCTAGCTCCGTCTTCCCGGTAACTGTATAAAAAACAATATGTGCCCATGCTTTGGATTTAAAATTCATAGGCGCCGGCCTTAGTTCCCATTGCTCCCTTTCCTTCTCCTTTCTCCCCAAAATAATAGCCAAAAATAAAATCACAATATATAAATGAATATTTTTTGTCCCACCCATACAAAAGAACAGAGTTGTCTCACATTAGCCAATAAGTATCTTTATTATCTTCAAGACTTTTAAAGAAACATTCTGTGAACTAATAAGTCCAAATGTAAACTTTTTGAAAGGTATACAGACCGTTGCATGTGGTGTAAAAATGGCACAGCATTTGACAAAAATAACATGGTGGCGGCAGTGCGGTGGTCTTGGGCTGCTTTGCTGCCTCAGGACCCGGACTACTAGCTGTGGTTGATGGAATGATGAGTTTTGCTGTTTACCAGAAGATCCTATAGGAGAATGTCTGGCTATCAAACTCAAGCACTCTTGAAACATGCAGAAGGACAAGGATCCAAAACACACCTGCAAGTCCACCTCTAAATAAACAAAATAAAGGTTCTGGAGTGGCCAAGTTAGAGTCTGGATTTACATTCTGTTGAGGTGTGACCTTAAACGCACAGTTCATGCTAGAAAACCCGTTAATATAGCAGATTTTATAATTTTTTTCAAAAAAGAGTGGGTCAAAATCGCTTAAAGACTCATTGCCAATCATCATGCACGTTTGATATCTGTTATCGCTGCCAAAGGTGTCCCAACTCTCTGTTAGGTTCAGGGGGCAAATCCTTTTTCACAGAGGGACAGATATGTTTTTTTTAAAAAGTGCCTTAAATGCAATCAACCTTTCAAAACTGCATTTTGTATTTACTTGGGTTGTCTCTTTCTGATATTAAAATTAATCATCTGAAACCTTTTGTTAGTTCTAAATATGCAAAAAGGACAGAACTCAGGAAGAAGGCAAATACTTTTTCATAGCTCTGTAGTACATAACAGGTGCGAACACGACTTCATTCAATATTTATACGGTACATATAATATTTAAACTTTTTCACCTACTAGTGTTTCATTCATTCATTCCGAATTTAAAAGCAGTTGAAGTTATCTATCAAAAACGCAACACTTCTCTTTCCTCATTGTCTACAAAAATGTCATGTAACTGAAGTTTTCTTCAAACCTTGAGGAACAATAATAAGCAAATGCAATTTTAACTTCCAATAACAACGAAAAAAGCAACGTCTTTGTTGCAATCTGGCATTATTCTCCACAGTGAGTGTGACATGATTTTAGACACCCCAAAACTGCCATTGCCAAAAGAGGTGGTTTCGCACTCCATCTAAACAAATGTCACCCCTGACCTTGTTAATAATTCACACTCAAACTTTGAGTGCATTATTTGGATAAAAAATATATTTCTGTCATACGCTAATAGAGTACTGTAATCCCTCGTTTTTTTGCTGTTCTGAGTTGAAGAGATAAAAATGTGTAATTGTTCCTCCAGGTGCTCTATCACTGTCCAGGTTTCAAAGAAGGCATCAAGTGTTTGTACAAGTTGTCAAAAAGGAACGCAAACCACACAGATGAAATTAAACAAGGGGACGAGGTTAGATCGTCCTCCCCACAATCCCTAAAAATGGTCACATGAAATATTTTCAGCATGATCATCTTTTGCGGTTCTAGTCATCGGAAGATGTCGCAGAGTCCTTGCCGGCGCATGTTGAGCTCCTTGAGAACTTCCACGGTTTGATAAGATCGGTAGAGCAGCTGCAGTCCAACTTCCTGCGGAATTCTGCCAGCTTCAATGGTCGTGAGCTCGACACTTCACCTCATAAAGTTCTTAACACACTCAGGTATTGTTAGTAGGAACACAGTGCTACCAAATATTACGTATCTTCTGTAGTTTATCACGTCAGGTTGTAGCAACTTAAGAAATATGCCTTTTTTATGACAACTACAAAAAATGGGAAAAAAATCAAGCAAGGCCCATTTTTGTTAATTGGCCCTGGTTATATATGGTGCATTAGGGCCTTCTGTTGGAGACCTGCAGTAAAAGCAGGTTTTATGTATGGTCTCATCTTTCTCCTAATTTTGATAAGTGTAGACCCAGAGGAAACGTATTAACCAAATAATTGTTTTTAGAAATACCATAATCATAATATATATATATATATATATATATATATATATTTGTTTTTATACAGAAATAGGCAACGACTCACACTTGTTCCCAAATACTTTTACCTATTTAAATCCGAAATACTAAACTTTCTCATTTCTTTATCCTGTAACCTTTTCTTTTAGGAGACTTTGGATAAGTATGAGTGTTATTTATCGCATATAGCTGATCATTTTGATCATTTTATATATAAATTTTGCACCGCTACCAAATACTTAAAATCTTGCATAGTACCATAGCAGTTTTTGGCAAATTCCGAAAGACACATTTTCAATGAAGTCTAGGATCTAAAAAACAACAAAAAACAAGCAATGCCATTTAGTAGTCAAAAATTACACATTAGACCTTTAAGGCCAATTTTGCAGTCAAAAATTGCGCTCTGAAATAATGGAAGGAAAACATTTTCTAATCTGAATTTTTTTTTTTTTTCCATTATGAAAAATGATTTTCAGTGTTTGACACCTCTGGGAATTGGAAGTTTTGGAAATCGATGTCTTAAATGTTGTTTAATATGAGGTATTGTTTATTTTATTTCTCTAATGGCTGACTAAGATGTTTTTTACCATTCTTGTACTTGAAGGCAACTGAACCCCATGTATGAAGGCTTTCTTCAGCATGACGCTCAAGAGGTTTTGCAGTGCATACTGGGAAACATCCAGGAGGCCTGTAACACTATTGGGAAGAGGGAAGACAAGTTGACACAGGTTGAAGCGGAAGATGTCAGCAGTTCAGCGTCACAATCTCCAAACGGCGCCGAAAATGACGGGCAAGTAACCGGAAAGAGAAAGAGCGATACTGAGATTGGAAACACCAAAAAGAAGCCCAAGTCTGCCTCATGCCAAGTGCAGGAGGAACAACTGTTGAAGGCACCCATCACCCGCTCCAAAAGTAAGCTGTCCCGTGACATTGAAACTGCTGCAAATACGGATGACAAAACTGGAGAGAATGAAGACGTGAGTCAGAAAAAGGAGGAGGAGGAAGAAAGCAGTAGCGATGAGAAAACATCTAAAGAGGCTGATGGGAAAAAGAAGAAACGAGGCAAACTCGGCTGGCTGATGCCTTCGGGCAAACAGCCCAGTATCATGTCCATGTTTCGCACCGTCGGGAAGTTCACCACCTCGTTGGCCAAAAGCTCCAATAAAACGGAGCAAGAAGATGTCGTGGCTGAGGAAGGCCAGACTGAGAAGGAGGAGAAATGTGAGGCGCTCACAAACGGGGCGGCGCGTAGTCAAGGTATGAAATCAACACACTTTAGAGACTAGTGATATCAATTCTATTTCATAGAACTGGCTCTTTTTGGTTCGACTCACAAAATGGAGTCGGTTGTGAAAGGGTCTTTGAATTTATGTTGTGACTTTAATCCAAGGCTCACCAACCTTTTTGAAACTGCGGGTTACTTTTTGTTAGTGATTAGCTTGAAGGGCTTTAAGTTGGATACACATTCATAAAATAACTATTTATGTGTTTACTATGTTATTACCAGGTTGTATTTTTAGAAGTAAAATACGCCCAGTCAACCACTAAAATATAATGCCAACTAGAAATTTATTTTCTAGAAAATTACAATAACCCATCACTGGTAAGCTATGTTCAGAACCTGTCAGTTGTCCTTGGGAGGCTAACACACTGGGGAACCCTGCTATAATTTATATACTGTACTACCAATTATGAAACATGCTCAAAATGTTTAGTTTAATATATATATATATATATATATATATATATATATATATATATATTACATTTATTGTTTGGCCAAAATGGATTCTTCTAATCAATAGTATCCATCAAATCACCATGGGTCTTCTTATTGTGCAAAAAATAATGATTAAAATGGGAAATATTGTGGAAGTTTAATTTATTTCCAATGTTCAACTCAAATGTGAATTTACTGCAAATGTTGGCTTTATTTGGATGATTTGGATAATTACAACCTACAGAAAATGAAATAACCAACTGATTATTTTGTAGAAATGTATTCATAAGATAAATGTAATTGTAAATGGTCTGCGTTTTTCTAGCACTTTTCAAGTGAATGAAGACCTCCCAAAGCGCTTTACAATGCGCTTCACACTTACCCGTTCACACACATGCTCACACACCGATAGCAGCGTCAGCCATGCAGGGCAACTACCTGCTTATCGAAGCATTAGGGATTCAGTGTTTTGCCCAAGGACACTTCGACATTTAATACGGAAAGGCCGGGAATCACCTTGCGACAAGCACTTCACCTCCTGAGCCACCGCCGCCAGTTTTTAACAAAGAAATTAGTTCCAATCACCACTGTTAGCAGATCTGTTCACCTATTTAAATCAGAAATACAAAACCGTCTCAATTGCTATATTTTGTAACATTTTCCTTTCGTAAAATAGGAAACCTTGTATGAGGGTTATTTTTCTGACATAGCAGATCATTTAGCTTATTTTAGTATTATAAATTTTACAGTGCTACCAAATACTACGGATCTTCTGTAGTTTACACCGCCAGTTTATGGAAAATTACTCATTTTTTGTCAGAAGTATGAATATTGGGGGAAAAAAATGAGCAACGTTTGTTTTTTGCACTTACAATGATCGTTCCTTGTTTATTTATGGTAAACTAGTGCCATCGGCTGGATGTTTGCAGTGACAGCATGTTAGCTATTTTTTGAATTGTTTAAGTACCATTTTCAATATAAAAAATGTATTAAATGATACTACGAAAATATTTTTTAATATTTAGTCATAAATATTTGGCAGCTCTGCTTTTATCTTACAATCTCTTTGAAAGCTAAGCCTGAACATTTTACTTAGATTAATCTCTTTGCCAACCAAATGTCTGTACCTATTTTATAACATTTTCCCAGGTGGAGTTTTTGTTCCGTGACTAAAATTGTTTTGCATTTATTTTCATGTGAAAGTTTTGTCAAGTTTTTATTGAGAATCGACGGGTATGTGTTTTTCAGGGCCGATAGTTATTAGGAGACCGATAATCGATATTTGGAGCCGATATTCATTTGCTGTAAAATATATTTTTTTAAAATGGTGTAAGAAAGGTTTAATAATACAAAAAGAAACTAAGAATATTTATTGGGAATTCAAATAAAACTTTATTAGCTCCCTGAATTTTTTCACTGTAAAAAAAACGTGAATTTTAACACTACTAATATGACTTATCTTTCACTCTAACCAAGTCTGTTTAACATTTGAAGGCAAAAAAAACCTCATAAAACCGTATTGCAAAATGTAATAACATTTTAACAGAGCTGGCGAATTGCAAAGTGTGGGCACTACTGTTTTAGAGCCTGATTGACAAACGAATGTTATGGTAATAGCTAATCACTCAGCCTTCCACTTGACCGTGCTTTTCGTTGTCTCAATCACAAACACACGCTTGATTGACGAACTAATGTTACAATAAGAGGTAACATATCGGTCTCCATCTGAACCTGCCTCCTGAAAACGAGTTAACTATACTTTCTTTTTTTAACTCTTGATCCAAGTCAAGTCACAATTATTTTTATAGCCCTTAATCGCAAAATGTCTCAAAGGACTGCACAGGATTAGAATTACACTATCACCTGATCTTAAACCAACATGTGGGCAAGGAAAAACTTAAAACCTCAGCGTGAGGAAAAAATAAACTTTGAGAAAAGGCCTCACAGGCATGTCGGGACTCAAGAGTTAGCTGAGCTGCCGCTGATTACTCTGCTTTAATGTTATCCTGCTGCTCATTGGAACGTTAGTACTAGTCGTGAGATGTAGAGCACTGGAATGTTTATTACATTATCGCAGTAGTTTTCTGTGTTTACTTTCTACACGTCTTTACTACTCTCGCTCCAGTCTGCAGTGTGTGACTGCGGAATCGGGACAGTTTTGGATTCAATGGCTCTGCCCCCGGTCGCTTATCCAATCAAAAAGCGTCGGGTCGGTATCATCCGAGACAGAAGGCAGGAGAGAGGGAGAGAGAGGCTCTGCTGCATCTGAGCCTAAATAACCCAGTATTTAATATATTATATTTGCCCGTCCCATCAATAAAAATAACGATACTGATATCTATCAAATTCCCAAGTATCGGTGCCAATAATCGTCCACCTCTAGTTTTTATAATGGCCAATAAAAGATTAGTTTAATAATGCTGTTTGATCAAACTTGACATGTTAAATTCTAAACACATTTTATTCGATTTTTCTATCCTGTTGTTATCATTCAACCAATTTTTGTAAGTCTTTGTCACAATGACTTTGCAGATGGTCTGGATCTGATGGAGCGCCTGTTCCACGGCCAGCTGGTTCTACGGACCCGATGCTTGGAGTGTGAGGGTTTTACCGAGAGGCGGGAGGAGTTCCAGGACATCAGTGTCCCTGTCCTGGAGGAGCCCCCTTCAAGCCCGGATGACCTCTCTTCAGGTAAGAACCCACCAGAATGTTCACACTAAGCAGAAACGAGACTGGGGTAGGTCTGTAGTAGGGCTGCTTTGGAAGAAAACATAAAAAAAAATTTCAGACCTGAATTGCAATTTCGATGCGATTTTCGATTTTAAACGAAAATAAAGAATATTTAGTGAGCACTTAATCATAGTGACAAGTGTTTCCCTTAGAAATTTGTGGGACCCTGCTGGGTGGACACTCTAGGGCAGGGGACTCAAACTTTTGTTGTTTGATGGCTTGACGCCGTAATATGAAAGTTTAAAGGGACAGTTGTATTATTCAGTGCCTCCGAGTGGTAGAAAGAAAAACCATTTATTCAAAGCAAAATTGATTTAAAAAGCTGCAAAAACACACAAATTATGAAATGAACACGCATTTTTTTAGAAAATACTTGTAGCTCGAGAAATTTGCATTTGTTGTACATAACAGGAGCTAACTGTCAGCCATCTTAATGCTACGGGTTAGCAAGAGAATGGGAGGTAAAATTGTGCATTTTGGTCACTTTGAGTCTCCATAGTTTTTTTAATCTTCCTTGCACTCGTTTTTGGTTGCACTACACAATATAGCAATATCTAGTGGTCAAATAATGCACAGTGTCCCTTTAATGTGAATCAAGCCAATGCAAATTGCGGATCGATTTCTACTTTTTCATGTTAATTTCTTTATAGTTTCACATTCATTCTTAATGTTTTTTGTAATCTCATTTGCGTAGCAAATTGAAAAAATATACAGTGGAATGTTTTTATCCATTTTCTCCAGCCATCTTCGGGCAGTGGGCAGGTGACACCCCGAACTGGTTGCCAACCAGTCGCCGGGCACACATACAACTCACTCACTCATTCACACCTAAGGACAAATTGGTCCGGCCTATCAACCCGTGCAGAGTTTGCATGTTCTACCCGTGCTTGCATGGGTTTTCCCCTGGTACTCTGGTTTCCTCCCACATTCCCAAAAGCATGCATGTCAGGTTGATTGGCCGGTCCAAATTGTCCCTAGGTGTGAATGAACGAGTTAGTTGTCTTTCTCTATGTGTCCTGCGATTGGTTGGCAACCAGTTCAGGGTGTCCCCTGCCCACTGCCTGAAGACAGCTGGGATGGGCTCCAGCGCGCCCACGACCCTACTGCGGATAAGCAGCACAGATGATGGATGGATGGATGGAAGGAATGTTTTTAATCAGAGCCTGATTTGGCCCAGTTTCACCTGGACCCGAGCTCGAGAGCAGCACTAGGAATCAAATGGACTAAACCATTTCAAGGCAGTGGAGTCTTATTGACGCTACGTTTTTCACATTTTTTTGGTTTTACTTTCCGACTAGTGTTTTTCATATATAAGCCTATCCTGGCCTTTATTAAAGAATAGAAATGTTAAAAAAAAATTCTATAATTTTTGGGGGTGATTGGGTTACGCACAAAGGTAAAGGTTTATTATAGAAAGATAACGCAATGAGGATTGCATCATTCCGCACACCCCCTTATTCGACAAATTATACAACACTAGACTTAGAAATACAAGAGAAAACATTTGACAATATACACAGTAAATTAGTCGGCCAATGTTGACATCTATGCACCGTTCTTCAATCGGCGTTACAAGCGATGAGCCCGAGACACATTAAGAGTAGCACAACGGATTTCATTATTACCAAATAGGTTTGAGATTATTGTTACAATATCGATACTTTTTAAGGTTGAAAGCAGAAGTGTTTCTCTATCGAGTATGTGTTAACAATGCCCTACCTGAGTTCAAAAATCCACTATCATTTATTTTAACCGCGCCCATCTTTTTTACGGTCATTTTCCTCATGTTAAGGTTTTTGAGTTTTTCCTTGCCTTCATGTAGGTTTTAGATCAGGGGATGCTGGAATAATAATCTGTATTTTGCAATAATCTGTGTAAAATGACAGGACAAAGTACTTCACATGATACTTCACAAAACAAATGGCATAAACAACTAAATTAATGGGGAAATGACAAAATATACGGCAAAATTAATGCAATAATACACGACACAATACTGAACACAATATTCGACAAAATACACAACAAAAAACTCAACAAAAAGTGACAAATTGCACGACAAAATAAACACTGAAATAATTGACAAAATGCACGAATAGATAAGTAAATTGCATTTGCATCATATGTTTATGTATCATTCATATATTTGCATGTATTTATTCATGCATACATTTGTTCCTCATACGGCGATATTGGCCCTCCATACCAGGGGTCACGCTCCTAAAATAACCAGCCTGATAAACTTAAAGGAACCGTACGGAATTAGGAACCCTATTCTTCCTACCTGGTGTATTCTGCCCCGAACAGCTTGGCTAAAAGAGATAAAAGCAGATAGACTGAGTGGAAAATATGCATAAGGGCTCTTTGAACTCAGTTGAGTCAAGTCAACGCATATTTAATCGAGAAAATCTCGAACTTTTAACAAGGAGACCTGAAATGAGGCCAGTCCAGATTTGTAAGGGAACGCTTTTGCCTCCAGTGTCTCCGTACCCCAAAGCGGAGGAGAAGACGCTGAAGTGGGCCATCGGGCAGTTTGCGTCTGTTGAGCGCATCGCCGGAGAGGACAAATACTTCTGCGACACGTGTCTCCATTACGCCGAGGCCGAGAGAAGTCTTCTCTTTGATAAAACTCCGGAAGTGGTCACCATTCACTTGAAGCGCTTCGCCGCCGGCAGTTTGGAGTGAGTCACTCGCCCCCTTTCGCTTTTTTTAACAAATAGTTGCGTATTTTGTCAAATATACTTTCTAACGTTGAGTCGTGTATTTCTGTAAGTTGTCGACTATTTTGTCGTGTGTTTTGTTGAGTGGTCGAGTATTTCTCTAGAGTGTTTTGCCATTTATTTTGTCCCAAAAAAATTCTACTATTGAGTCGTGTATTTCAGGTGTTTGGATTTTGTCAAATATGGCATTGAGTATTTTGTTGGATTTGTCGAGTATTTTTTCGAGTGTGTTGTCAAGTATTTTCTCGTGTATTCCCTCAATTATTTTGCAGAATATATTTTCTACGAGTTTGTCGTGTATTTTGTCAAATATATTATATTCTATTTAGTCGTGTATTTCGTTGAGTTGTCGAATATTATGTCGTGTATTTTCTAGTATAATTTGTCAAGTGTTTTGTCGGGTTGTCGAGTATTTCGTTGTGTATTCTCTCGAGTAGTTTGCCGTGCATCTTGTCCTGTATATTTTATACTAATTTATCGATTTTTGTTGTTGTTGTGTATTGTCTTGAGTTGATGAGCATTATTTCATGTATTTTGCCCAATCTTTTGTTGAGTATTTTGCCAAGTATTTTTTGGAGTTGTTGGTTTTCATTGAATATTTTGAATTTTGTTTTGTATTTTGATGAGATTATTGGCATGTATGATTATGATGTTGAGTATTTTTTCCAGTATTTCATTGTGTAGTTTGTTGTGTATTTTTTTTTGTCATTGTGTATTTTTTCGTGTTATTTCTTGTTGTCGAGTATTTTGTAGACTGTCATATATTACATTGAGTATTTTGTTGAGTTCTCGAGCATTTTGTAGAATATTTTATTGAGTATTTTGTTGAGTTCTCGAGTATTTTGTTGTGTAATTTGTCTTGTTGAGTATTTTTTCGAGTATTTTCTAGCGTATTTTGTCGAGTACTGTGTCGGATTGTCGTGCATTTTATCAAATATAGTGTCTGATTGTCGTGCATTCTATCAAATATAGTGTCGAGTATTTTCTAGTGTATTTTGTCGGCTTATAGTGTATTTTGTCGAATATATCTTGAGGTGTTTTGTCATCTCTTTAGTTGATTTGTCGAGTAATTTGTAGTGTATTTTGTCAAGTATTTTCTAGTGTGTGTTTTTTTTCAGCTTGTGTATTTTGTTGAATATTTTATCAAGTATTTTGTCTAGGAATTTGTCCTATACTTTTTGACTTGTCTGGTCTTTTCTATTATGTTTTGTCGAATTGTTGTGTACAGTAAACCTCGGATAAGTCGGATCCAGATGGACCGGTCATTTTCATCCGACTTATCCGAGGATCCGACTTATCCGAGGTCGCAAAATTTCGAACTAAGAAGAAATTTAACTCTTAGAAAAGTGCATACTTGTATATGTAAAATGAAATACCAAGCAATGATATCTTGTAACATGAACGTGATTTATTATCAAAAAAGTTCTTAAAATGAACATGAACATGGTTGATAAATCAGTGCTTTGTCGACATCTGGATGATCATTTACCCTCTGCCTTTTAGCGGTCGGAGCTCTAAAATCTGTCGCACACATATCTTTTATCTTCTTCTGGCTTTTCAGAATGTCGCTCAAAGTTTGAGGGCTCATTCCAAACTTCGCCGCGATGTCTTTTTGCTTCATGTGCTGATTCTTTTCTTGGAATTCAATGATAGCGAGCTTTTCTTCATACGTTCTAGTCTTGAGACTCCTGCCTTTGGTTTTAGAACTTGAGGCCATCGCCACACCGTAGACCGCACAGACCGCAAGGAAGTCCAAAGAAATTCACACAAATTCAATTTGAATGCTAGCACTACTGTAATAAGAAACAATGGGATTATGATTACGAGGCTTTGTTCTATGACCGCGTGCTGTGATTGAGAGTGCTATCATTCAACACTGAGGAGGAGTTTGATGAATAGCCTCTGCCAATCACGGAACGCCACGTCACATCAAGAAATCTTCCCGGAAAATCTGGGAGGGGTGAAAATCTTCCCGGAAAATCTGTGAGGAGTGAAAATCTTCCCGGAAAATTCCATCGCTTACTGCCACTGGAGGCTGAAATTTAGAGCATTTGGGAGATGTCCTAGGCGACCTGATACCGATCCGACTTATCAGAGGCGAAAACCATTAAAAAGGGTCAATTGTACGGAAAAATCCATCCGACTTAGGCGAGGATCCGACTTATAAAATCCGACTTATGCGAGGTGTAATACTACAGAAAAGCCTAGAGAACAAACGTTCCACGCAATTTGTCCGACTTATCCGAGAATCCGACTTATGCGAGTCCGACTTATCCGAGGTTTACTGTATTTATGTCTGGTGGTCGAGTATTTTGCCAATATATGTAATGGAATATTTGATTAAATATTTCATTTAGTATTTAGTCATGTATCTGTTGAGTTGTAGAATATATTCAGGGTTGGGTAGGGTTACTTTAACTGGATTACTTTCAATTACTTTTGGATTACTCCAATACCAAATATGCTAATAAAAGACAAAAGAAACTAAATATGAATAAAATTACACATTTTTGTGCAGGCTTGGGGAGTAACGGAATACATGGAACGGCAAAATGATGTTGGCAAGCTGTTTGAATTTATTTTCATTTTGTTTCTGTCGCATTTTATGTTAGTTTTGCCGGAGATCAAAGCCAGGAAAGCTTACCACGTGTTGTGAGTCATCATTTTATTCATATTTAGTTTATTTTGTCTTTTATTAGCATATTTGGTATTGGAGTAATCCAAAAGTAAAAGTAAGTTAAAGTAACCCTACCCAACCCTGAATATATTGTCAAATGTCCAATATTTCATCGATTATTTGATCAAATATTTAATTTAGTATTTTTTCGTGTATTTCGGTTGGGTTGTCGTGTAGTTTGTGGAGTAGCTTGTGTCTCGTGTTTGTCACAGCGAAATATTATCCAAACGAGTGCCTCTCTGTGTTTCTTTCTCCGAGGTAGATTGGACCCGTTTGGCGGTTTATCCAAGGTCAACACGCCCTTGCAGACGCCCTTGACGTTGTCACTGGAGGAGTGGTGCACGCCGCGTTTGTCCAATCAGGGACACCTTTACGAACTCTTCGCCGTGGTCATGCACAGCGGCGTCTCCATCGGAAGCGGACACTACACCGCTTACGTACGCGCGAGCCGCCTCAAAGACACACAGCTCTCGCCGAGCTCAAGCGAGCAGGAGTCGCTTGAAGGAGGGCAGGAGTCCGAGGGAGACGGAGTCCCCGATGGGCGACGCGCTAGCGCGTCTTTTGGCAGACCGGAAAGTCGGAAACTTTCGGAGGGAGGACTCTTGGGAGGCCAGCGCGCTCGCAGCCGTGAAGAGAACGCCGTAATAGACGGACAGGAGCAGATAAAAACTTCCGGGGCAGAAGGAGAGGAAGGCGGTATAAGCCAAGAGGCCTCGGAGCAGCAGGCCTTAAAGCGCCTGCTCCAGTATGAAGGAAAATGGCTCCTTTTCGACGATTCCGAAGTGCATTTGTTCCAGGAAGAGGATTTCCTCCGGGCCTGCTCCCCGCAAATCTGCTCCTCTTCAACACCTTACTTGCTTTTTTACCAAAGAATGCACCAGTCGGAATAGTGAACACAGGCACGCGTTCTACCCTAATACAGACTTGATGTTACTTATTTAGAACCATCATTTGACTTTTCAATCATTTTCGATAGCAAAACCATCCAGGATTTCTCTTTTCTTTGTCATTTTTGGACATTGGATTTCATTACTTTTTGGGGACATTTGGCTTTTAATTTGTCTATGTACTTGATGAAATTTGACCAATTACGGTACAACTTTTTACTGTAATAAGCTACACAGAAATCAAATTTATTTACATTGATAAACTTGGATTGTTGTTACAATGTTTCACAAAACTGTTTTGCTTTTGTCAAAACGATATCAATGATTAAAATGTCTTTTGCACAAATCCTTGTGTTTGCTCACCAAATAAAATGTCCATATTGTTTTACACTAGAAGTCACCAACCTTTTTAAATCTTTAAAAAAATCGGAATACAAAAAAAAAAAAGCAAGAGGGCTGATCGAAAAAACCTGGACAACCAATTGCAAGATCTTTGTTAAAACCAAAGGCTGAAATCCAGAAGAACGCAAAAACAAGCTTGTCCAAATAATTGAAGACCTGAAAGACTCAAATGACTAAAAAAAAAGCAAAAACACTCCACAAGCGTCTCATATAATATTTACTACTCAACCTCATCTCCAAATAAACCTCCAAAACAAACACTAAAGGATCTAAAATGACTCAACATGATAAAGAACAAAGTAAATACAAACTCTTGACCTACTTGAGAAATCAAATCGTCATTTCTCGTTAAAATGACATTGGCACCCACTGTCCCTGTCATAAAAATCGTATCCGCTCGATGAATAGCTACCTAATGTTGATTATTCACAAGTTAAAAAAAAAAAGAATAGTATTTTTTGAAATCTGAAAAAAAGTATCAGTCTATATGATCTATATAATCTTTCAAATTTGAAAACTAATTTGAAACTACTTTATTAGTTTTACCTGGTTATATCAGTATCAGAAATTATTTTCCCCCCATTTTATTAACACTCCACTTATTGAAACATGAATATTTTGTTTGTTTGTTTGTTTGTACATGATTCAATTGTTTGTTTGTTTGTACATGATTCAAATTGAATCTTTTCTTCCGGCGCCGTCACGAATGGCAGCCACTCCAGCAGCTCCCGTGTTATTTTTCGATTGTTCTCGATTGTTCTCAGCTCAGGGATGCTGCTGGAAATGTGAATTTCCCTTCGGGGATGAACAAAGTATCTATCTATCTATCTATAAATTCTGATTTGTGTGTTTGTATGTGACTTATAGGCTCCAAGTCGGCTGAATTGATTTTGGTGAAAATGTAGTTTTACTTTAGACCTCTGTGAGTGCTTTAGCTATATTGCCCCTAAAATAAACATCTGGTCTGCTTTCGCAGGGTTTCTAATTCCTTCTGGTGGCCAAATAGAGTACTGCAGATCCCAAGCATTGACCACTCCAAGCAGCCCAATTTACTCCTGGCGGCCCATTTTACCTTTCTATCGGTGTAGTACACAAATGAATACACAAAAAAGCCGAACATTAAAATATTTATTTAGTAAAATATTTAAAATAACAAAACAACAGAAAATCATACATTTTCCGTACCGTACTTTAAAACGTTGTTTCAACAAAAACGTGATAAATCGATATAGGTTTTTTTTTGTTGCACATTTCAATTTTTTCTCTTTCTCCCAAATAAATTTATATTTCAAGTTGTGAAATGCTACACACAAAAAAACAACCCTAAAAAAGTGCACACATTAAATACAATTTTAAACATGATTAAAAAGACACCTTGACATTTCTCGTTGAACCATTTGGTCGGAAAAAGTCTTTTTGGCACTTTCCTTGAAGTGTTTACGGGATGGGGACATTTCCCGGTTCGGTACGTGAAGAGAGGAGGCTGCGATTATCCCGACGCCGTCAAGGTGTCTCTTTAAAAGCCCAGTCGTGTAAACATGTTAAGACACTGGAATGACGTGGCGAGTGCATTCGCTTGAAGCCTTTTTTCAGTAACAAAACGTCGTGAGCCGTTTTTGGGATATTTACACTCGAGAATAAATTAATATTGCATCTTTGCATCTCCGTCTTCAAACGTCGATTTTGCGAAGGCTCAATCTGCTGAAGGAATCTCTGGAAATGGAAAAGAGGAAGAGAAGAGATTTCAACTTTTGTGAAAGGGACAGTGTGTAGTATCCCAACACTAGATGCGATATAATGGAACCTCTCAAACAACCCTGTTAGAAATTGGCCTGTACCACAGACAAACTTATACATAATCCTTTCTTTTTTGTCAAGTCACATTTAATCACAAAGTGTCTCAAAGGACTGCACAGGTTACAATGACACCATCCCCTGATCTTAAACCAACATGCGGGCAAGGAAAAACTCAAAACCTCAGCACTAGGTAAATACAAAATCTTGATAAGGGGCCTCACAAGTGGTAATCCTCCTTCTAGGATTACCAGGGTGCAATAGATTTAGCATTGGGTAACCATACCAAAAAGCATTGGTAAGATGTAAAAATGTGTCCAGAAAGTGCATGACGGGAAAGGAAAGTTGGTCAGGACTGAGTTAGACCCCAGTTATCAGTGCCAACTCCTAACACGACGTGAAGGTTTGACTTTTGACTACGGCAAGAAAGTTTGACCATATCACTCTTAGATTAGCTAACCTGCATTGGCTCCCTGTTACTTTAAGGTTCTCTTACTAACATACAAACGTTTGCATGGACTTGCGCCCTATTATCTCTCTGATTTGATCTCCTCCTATGTTCCTGCACGGAGCCTGGGCTCGGAAATTGCCGGTCTACTTGTGACTCCAAGAGCCAAGAACAAGTCTGCAGGCTCAAGAGCGTTCTCAAACTGGGCCCCAGCGCTGTGGAATGCTCTGCCAACAGAGAGAAGCTCAGCGACCTCAGTGGAAGTTTTTAAATCTAGACTTGAGACCCACTTCTATTCAATGATTGATTGATTCCCACCTCATACTTTTCTTGTCTTTTTCCGACTGCCTGTCTGGTGGTGATACGAAGAAGGACGATTTAAGATGAGTCAGTGGACCTGCGTCTGGACCCGAAGCATGTCAACGCCTGCATAGACTAGTCGTCAGAGATGGGAAGCTGCGTCGTGGCCGTCATAGACTTTCTGGACTATTTTACAGGCTCGAAACGTGGTTCCTATCATGCTCTTTCTGGACAAATTTCAACATACTACCTATTGTTTTCTTTTATGGATGTTCACTATGTTTCATGTACTGTTACCCAATGCTAAATCTATTGCACCCTGGTCATCCTGGAAGGGGGATTACCACTTGTAAGGCCCCTTCTCAAGGTTTCTTATTCATTACGTGCTGAGGTTTTGAGTTTTTCCTCGCCCGCATGTTGGTTCAAGATCAGGGGATGGTGTCATTGTAATCCTGTGCAGTCCTTTGAGACATCTTGTGAATAAGGGCTATACAAATACATGTGACTTGACTTGAAGTCAAGAGTTCTTGAACAGTAAAGAAACTGCACATCCAATCTGCTGTTACTGCAAAAGTCCAGCAGATGACACTAGTGCACCATAAATAACCAAAGAACAATTGACATTGTCAATACGAAGTAGTCAAGTCAAGTCAAGTCATTTTTATTTGTATAGCCCTTATTCACAAATAGTCTCAAAGGGCTTCACAAGTTATTACATATAAGAAGTTTAGGTTCATCGTATGCTATAGAGTAGAAGTGAGTTTTAAGCTTAGATTTAAACATTTCCACTTAGGTTGCAGATCGGATCTCAGGGGGAAGAGCATTCCACAACACCGGTGCCCGGATGAAGAACGCTCTCGAACCGGGCGGAACACTTCTTGGCTCTTGGGATCACCATGAGACCGGCGCTCACGGAATGAAGGCTTCGGGCTGGGACATAGGGGGAAATCAGATCTGAAAGATATGAGGGGGAAAGTCTATGTATGATTTTGTATAGTAATAGGAGAACCTTAAAATCGCATCTTAGGCTAACAGGGAGCCAATGCAGGTTAGCCAAAATTGGGGTGATGTGATCGTACTTTTTTGTCCTAGTTAAAAGCCTCGCTGCAGCATTTTGTACCAGCTGAAGACTCTTGAGTCTGGTCATCGGAAGACCTGAAAGTAGTGCATTACAGTAATCGAGACAGGAGGTAACAAACGCGTGAATTATGATTTCCGCATCCGACTGAAAAAAGTATAGGACGAATTTTAGCAATGTTACGAAGATGGAAGAAAGCGGTTCTAGTAATTTTCTTCACATGTGTTTGAAAGGAGAGATCGGGGTCGAAAATGGCACCTACATTTTTAAGTGAGTCGCTCTGTGTGATGTGGCAATTGTCGATGTTCACAGCGGTTTTAGAGAATAAGTCACGGGACTTAGATGGACCAATAACTAACATTTCAGTCTTTTCAGAGTTAAGACGCAGGAAATTGAGTGACATCCACTCTTTTATCTCAGTGAGGCAGGCCTCCAAATTTCCACAGTTTAGTGTGGCAGATTCCTCCATCGGGAGATAGAGTTGAGTGTCATCTGCGTAGCAATGGAAACTGATATTATACTTGCGAATAATATCACCTAGTGGAAGCATATAAATGCTGAAGAGAAGGGGGCCAAGCACTGAACCCTGCGGAACACCACAGGTAACACTAAATGGCTCAGATGTCAATTCGCCATATTTAACGCAGTGTGTCCTATCTGAGAGGTAGGATCTGAACCATAAGAGGACGTTTCCTGGGAGACCAATCCATTTGTCCAACCGTTCTAGCAAGATATTATGGTCCACTGTGTCAAATGCAGCACTAAGGTCCAGCAGCAGCAAAAGTGATGATGCGCCAGAGTCCATTGCCCGTAGGAGATCATTGGTTACCTTAATCAGAGCTGTCTCAGTAGAGTGGTTAGCCCTGAATCCTTAAGATTAACTTAAAAAAACACGTGAAACTAAAGTACAAAGCATGAGCAGCTAAGAAGCATCCAGATTTTTTTTTACCCTATACTGTTTATAGATAATGTGTAATTTGCTGAAAACTGACACAGTAAAATACAGAAAAATCATAGTATTTGATAAAACTGAAAGAAGTAACCCCAACACTTTTGTTTTTATTTTTCCACTGCTGTCTAAAAACACTTGACCAAAAAAAAAAAAAAAAGGATTTTTTTAAAGAAAAAAACACTTAATCCCTGGGTTGTATCAATTTGATAACCCAATGTGTTGGGTTGTTTAGAAAAACACAGCCAATGGGAGATTTTTTTCACGACAAACAGCCCACTATTTAGGGTTTTGGACCAAAGTCAGAACTGCCAAAGACTAAAAATCATAATTCAGAATGGCTGAAGAGAATTTTCTTTTCAGAGTTAAGGGCGCTTTTTAAGCTCAAAGTGGTTCTTAACATGGGCGTAGCAAGCCCATTTTATGGGTGCTAGCTCACCCCCCCCAAAATAATAGCATTTTTGAAACTCTTGGCAGCATGGCAGCACAGTGGTCAGCGTATGCGCGGCACCATTCTGAGGTCATGGGTTTAAATCCAGCAACTAGCCTTCCTGTGCGGAGTTTGCATGTTCTCCCTGTACTTGCGTGGGTTTCCTCCGGGAACTCTGGTTTTCTCCCACATTCCAAAAACATGCGTGTCAAGTTAATTGGCTGGTCCAAATCGTCCTAGGTGTGAATGAGCGAGTGAGTTGTCTGTGCCTGTGTGCCCTGTGACTGGCTGGGATAGGCTCCGGAACCCCGCGACCCTACTGTGGATAAACGGTACAGATAATGGATGGATGAAACTCTTTTCCTTAATAAAGGACCGGCCAGGCTGAAATATGATAACAAACGCTACATTAAAAATGTAAAAAATAAGAAAAAAAAATGTGAACAGCGCAACGTTGAAAATACTCCACTGCCTTGAAATGGTTCAGTCCATTTGATTCCTATTACCGCTCTTGCCCCCTGCACACTCCACTTTTGCTCGGCTAGTCTTAATCCGCTAAGTGTAGGGTAGAATTCTAAAGTGTTGAATAGAATGTGTCAATGTCTGATCAGTTTCATGCTTCTTCTGTATGTGTTCGTTGGTTGGTTCCCTTAACCACACGGGTCGTAGGGGCACCATTTCCTGTGGTGTGTCTTGGGCAAGCACAGCCTGGTGGCGCCCATCTCCAGGCCAACATATGTTTCCACCCGGTCTCGAACAAGGGTGCTTTTGCATGTCTGTGTACTCTATTTGAAATAAACAGGGCGGAGCATAGTAAGTGTTTCTGCAAATCACAAAGAATAATGTGATGTCCAGAAATGGGAAGTGACAGTCTTGATCAGTGTTAAATGATCCTAAACTGTAAGTAAAAAAATATTATTATTATTTTTTTTTATCAGCCAGACACTAAAGCTTTGAACCGATTTTATCACCCCAGTTCTTAAAGTCACTAAAAAGAGTCCGCACAAAAAATGCTAGTGTCCAGCAGAGAGCGCTCATGCCCCATTAATAACCACAAACATTAGAAATTGTCAATCCAAAATTGAGCATTTGTTGTAGTTTTCATAAAACTAGCTTAGTATTTCACAGGAGAGTCTTAGTATTTCAACCTTGATTAAATGAGTTAAAAGTTAAATTGTGTTAGGCTAGCCTCGCACACGTACCTGTGCGAGTTGACCTGCAGCACGGGTTTGTAAAGCTGAGGAATTTTTCGGTTGATGAGGGGCTGCAGCGCCTCCTTCAGGCGGTGATAGTTCCTCTCCAGCTCTCTCTGATACTCCTTCTGATCCGGACCGATCAAACTCTTGTTCTTGCGTAGGGCATCTTCACACCTATGGGGGAGGGAGTGTGGAAGAGTTTTAATGAAGTTGCTTGAAGCACATTGGACACATGTAGAATATACAGTGGCTTGCGAAACTATTTGGCCCCCTTGTATTTTGTGATCTTTGGCCACATTTCAGACTTCAAACATAAAAATATAATACTGTATTTTTTTGTGAAGAATCAACAATAAGTGGGACACAATCGTGAAGTAGAACACACTTTATTGGATATTTTAAACATTTTTAACAAATAAAAAAAAATAAAAAGTGGGTGTGCAAAATTATTCAGCCCCTTTACTTTCAGTGCAGCAAACTCTGTCTAGAGGTTCAGTTAGGATCTCTGAATGTTTCAATGTTGATCTAAATGACTAAGGATGATAAATGGATTTCAAATGTCTGTCATCAAGTCTCTGTATAAATGCACCTGCACTGTGATCGTCTCACAGGTCTGTTTAAAGCGCAGAAAGCATCATGAAGAACGAGGAACACACAAGGCAGGTCCGAGATACTGTTGTGGAGAAGTTTAAAGCTGGATTTGGATACAAAAAGATTTCCCAAGCTTTAAATATCCCAGGGAGCACTGTGCAAGCAATAATATTGAAATGGAAGGAGTATCAGACCACAGCAAATCTACCAAGATAAGGCCGTCCCCCCTCAACTTTCAACTCATACAAAGAGAAAACTGACACAGTGATGCAGCCAAGAAGCCCATGATCACTCTGGATGACCTGCAGAGGTCTACAGCTGAGGTGGGGGAATCTGTCCATAGGACATTTATCAGTCATATACTGCACAAATCTGGCCTTTGGTGGAAAGAAAGAAGCCATTTCTTAAAGATATCCATAAAAAGTGTCGTTTGAACTTTTTGTCAACAATGCGAGACGTTATGTTTGGCGTGAAAACAGCACAGCTCATCACCCTTGACACACCATCCTCACAGTCAAACATGGTGGTGGCAGCATCATGGTTTGGGCCTGCTTTTCTTCAGCAGGGACAGGGAAGATGGTTAAAATTGTTGGGAAGATGGATGGAGCTAAATACAGGACCATTCTGGAAGAAAACCTGAGGGAGTCCGCAAAAGACTTGTAACTGGGACGGAGATTTGTCTTCCAACAACACAATGATCCAAAACATAAAGCAAAAGCTACAATGGAATGGTTCACCAAAAACATATCAAGGTATTAGAATGGCCAAGTCAAAGTCCCGACTTCAATCCAATTAAGAATCTGTGGAAAGAAATGCTAACTGCTGTTCACAAACACTTTCCATCCAACCTCACTGAGCTTGAGCTCTTGTGCAAGGAGGAATGGGCAAAAATATCAGTTACTCTTTGTACAAAACTGATAGAGACATACCACAAGCGACTTGCTGCTGTAATCGCAGAAAAAGGGTGGCGCTACAAAGTATTACCTCAATAGGGCTGAATAATTCTGCACACCCACTTTTTCGTTTTTTATTTGTTAAAAAAGTTTAAAATATCCAATAAAGTGTGTTTGACTTCATGATCGTGTCTCAATTATTGTTGATGATTCACAAGAAATTACAGTTTTATATCTTGATGTTTGAAGTCTGAAATGTGGCCAAAGGTCACAAAGTTCCAGGGGGCCAAATAGTTTTGCAAGCCACTCTTACTGGGTGCACAAACATTATTGTCAACTGACCCGGTTATTTGTGTCAGACTCTATTAAAACCAGTCCAAAAGACGGATGTCATTGCTTATACCGTATTTTCCAAACTATAAGTCTCACCGGTGTATGAGTCGCACTGGCCAAAAATGCATAAGAAGGAAAAAACATGTATAAGTCGCACTAGGCGTATAAGTCCCATTTTTGGGGTATATGTATTTGATAAAACCCAACACCAAAAACATACATGTCATCTTGAATGGCTATTTAAAATAAAATAAAGGCCAGGCTGAATACGTTCGTACAGTCTATGAACGTTACATGATAAACATGCCTGTTCATTTCAGTAACGACGTAATATATTGAGGGTTATTCCGAAAAATCCAGCGTAAAGAACATGCTTACCAAAGTTCCACTCCAAATGATTAATTCCAATGCAATATTCATCCTCTGTGTCACTTTTACCGGTGAACAACTCCAGTTCAAAAAATGTCCAGCCACAACAGGGCAAGGTTCAATGTATCAATGAACGTCTAGAGC
Organism: Urocampus carinirostris; assembly: GCF_059441175.1. Taxonomy (NCBI): domain Eukaryota; kingdom Metazoa; phylum Chordata; class Actinopteri; order Syngnathiformes; family Syngnathidae; genus Urocampus; species Urocampus carinirostris. The sequence goes on along the minus strand of NC_142360.1, from coordinate 19,093,334 downwards.
GCCCTCTTGCGGTTTAGTTTGAGAATAACAGTTTAAGTGATCTGTGATTGATAATAATAATAATAATAATAATTTCCTTGTATTGTCATTCTGTGTAACAATGTACACAGAACGAAATGTCGATTGCACCTGACCCGTTGTAGCGAGCCGATGCAGCCGCAGCCAACAGAGGGCGCCGCCGACCACTTTTTAAGTCTTAGGAATGACTCGGCCGAGGCGCGAACCACCGACCTCCCAGTCTCAAAGCGGGCGCCTTACCATCTAGGCTACTGAGCTGGTTAATGAAATATATAGTTATAGTGATAAGATTAAAACATAGTACTGGTAATAAAAATGTGTAAATAAGTCTCAAACCAAACTATGAAAAAACGGTCTTATAGTTCGAACAATACAGTAGTCATAATTGTGGGAGTGTTCCAGTTATATCCATTTTATTATCTTAATTGTGTTAATCATTTAGTAATGAATGCACCTCATGATTTTTCGCATAAACAGAGTGTAGTTGTTTACTTCATTTTATACTCACTAGACTCCTTGATTCATCGATTCGTTCAGTTGTTCAGTCACTACAGTGTTATACATTGTGCTCTTAGTTAAGAGTCCTTGCATTTAATCAGCGCTAGTAATGTGTTTATTCGGTTTTAAAGTCCTGCAATGGAGATCACATAGGATGATTGTTCATTATTTTGATCTTACCATTACCTTATACCAGGGGTCAGCAACCTTTTCGGTGCGGAGTGCCACTTTCAAATTTCCTTGTGCATCGGTGTGCCACACCAAGATTAATGACTCGCACAGCATTTTCTTAATATCCAACAGAGCTGTCATTTTACACCACAGGTGTCAAACAGACGGCCCGCGGGCCAGATCAGGCCCGCCAAGGGATTGAATCCGGCCCGCGAGACAACCCTCAGAGAAGCGCAAGAGAATAAATATTAAAATATGTCAACTTGATGTTGCCAAAGCCAGGTGCCTCTCACAAAGACACTGTACTTGTATTTATTTCTCTCTCTCTCTCTCTCCCTGTCTCTCTCTCTATTTCTCTTTCTTTTCCAACCCTTTTCTCCCTCTCTGTCTCCTTCACTCTGTGTCTCTCTTTGTCTCTTCCTTTGTTGCTCTTTGTCTCTTTCTCCCTCTGTGTCTTTTAACCTCTTATGTTTTAACTTCCTTTTTTCCTTTTCTCTCTTTTCTCTGTCTCTCTTCCTACCCTTTGCGCTTTCTTTTCTCTTTCCTCTCCTTCTGTTTTTCTATTTCTCTTTGGATTTCTTTCTTCCTCTCCCTTTTTTTCCCCCTCTCTCACGACTTTTTATCTTTCGTTTTTGAGCTCTTTTTCTTTCTTTGTTTCGCCCTCTCTCCTTTTCCCTTCTCTCTTTCTCTTATTTCTTTATCTCTCTTTTTCTTTCTCTTTAATCTACTAGTCCGGCCCCCGACAGAATGTTTGTTCTATCATTTGGCCCCTGAGTTAAAATGAGTTTGACACCCATCCAAATATGCAACGTGGATAGACATTTTTATCGTATAACTCAGTGTTTTTCAAGCCTTTTCGAACCAAGGTACACTTTTCTTTATAATAAAGTACTGTGGCACACCGTCCGTCAAAAATGTTTGAAAATGAAGTTATGTCAAATATTTTACTGTACTACCTCATTAGCAGTTAATTACTATATAAAAAGAAGAAAATAATACTTAAAATAAAAAAGAATGATGTGCTTTATGTTTTTATTTTTTACAGTGCAATCTTAAACCGCTTTGTTAAACAAATTAAGTTATTAAATGTACTGTGCTACCTTAAGAGCAGATAATTAGTACATAAAAAGTATATCAAAATCTACTGATATGGACTTTTTACCACAAAAATTAACCAGAATCAACCATTCTTCATCAACTATAAACTACAAGCAAAAAACAAGTAATATGGTCAGCTACTATACCATTTATCAACGATATTTTGTTGCAGAAAATATCAAAACTTGAAATAACAGCAGCAATGCAGAAGGCGCACACACATACACTTCTCTAAAATATTCGCCATCAGTCAATGGTTTTCCTTTGCTATTCAGTGAGCAATTTGTTAAATAGCTTCAGTGGTGGTGTTTTTAGCAGCGACAAAGGTTTTTAGGGTCGTAACGACGTTTAACACTCTCGAGGCATAATGCACAAAACAGCACGGTCATTTTTTGCACAAAGCCCCAGTCATCTTTCCACGCTGGCTGGAAAGAACGAGACGTTTTCGCTCGAGGAGCTGTCATGATTCGTTTATATATCGCGCGCGCGTGTTTCGTTGGCTGGGTTAAGACACAGAGCTAGGGGCGCTAACGTAAATGGTAAATGATCTGCATTTATATATCACTTTTCAAGTAAAGCTTTTAAATAACACGGTGCGCAACTGAAAATGTCTAAATTTCAGGTAAATGCGCTTAAAAAAACAAAAAATCATTATTATTTTGCCGTTTGCTCGCGTGCCACTGGTTAACCTGTCATAGGTTGCCGACCCCTGCCTTATACCACTGTTCGTTGTTTTGACTATCAGGCACCAGTTGCATCATTCATCCATTATCTGCACCAAATATCCTCAGTAGGGTCGCGGGGGTGCTGGAACCCATCCCAGCTATCTTCGGGCAGTGGGCAGGGGGCACCCTGAACTGGTTGCCAGCCAGTCGCAAGGCACACAGAGACAGACGTCTGGCTCGCTCATTCACACCTATTGGCCAATAATGTTGCTGTTCTTCGGTTAACACACCCTTTAGGCCAGATCTGCTTTTTTAACCGAGGAGATTCAATCTAAAGAAGAAAGCTCAGGGGAGGGCTTTACAAACAGGTTGGAATTTATGATCTGAGGGTTGGGTTCTCTCCTGTTCTACTTGTTGAAAAACCAATAATGTCTTCTCTCCTTATTTTGCATGTCGATTTTGCGAAGACTCGATAGTCATCTACATTTAGTGTGCGCGGAGGAACTGTCCCGCTAACCTCTCCAAAACGATGTGCTACAATGATTTGACAATTCATTTCAGCTTAATAAGCTTTATAGTAGAACAGAAAACACTTTTCAATACTTAATATTCGAAAGATTACGGTTTTGAACCGCTAGCTAATTTCAATAAAAGCAGCTTGTTTACTGTACGTGTCCACTGATTGGTAAGAAAAGGCGGTGTCATTTTGGCAAAGTTAATATTTTAAGCTTGCTCAAAACTGATTTCTATACACGGTGCATATCCGTTGAGCTTTACTGTTCTATAACATTTCCCCCAAAATGAGATAAGATGTCATATTAGTGACACTTGCCTGTGTGCCTTAAGCTAAGGGGAGGCGATTTCCGGCAAAACACGGCCCGGTCGAAATGATCAGCAGAGGCCTAGAGCGCCCTCTTGCGGTTTAGTTTGAAAATAACACGTGACATTTTGAATGAGTTACAGCTCACTGGAGAGTGAGTCGCACCCCCAGGCCAAACTGAAAAAACGTATAGTCCAGAGAATACGGTACATTCATTTCCCTTCTTCTTGTTGTTGTTTACACATTACTCCAGCAATATAACTGTTTCAAGTATTTTTGAAATAACAGCTTTATAAACTGCTGACCTTTTTGTGAAGTCCTTGAAGCAGAGACGTAGCTTATTATGGTGTCTGTACAGTTTTGGGTCACTGGGGATTTCTGACAGGAATACCTGAGCAACCTCCAAGGGACCCTGAACGGTACACATAAGAAGCGTAATTTTAAGAACTTTTTAAACACATTTGACCTAACGCCTTTGCTAAAGATGTTGACCTGGTTGACAGTGGTGCCCACGGACCCCTGCAAAACCATCTGCAACATCTTGGCGTCAGATGGGTCCTGGTTGGTAGCAAAAGCCAGTTCTTGGGTCTTCTTCTGCATGTCCTCGATGGCCACTTCAATGGGAGTGGAAATAATCTGAAAAGGGCACAATGATAAGCAGGGTTGTTCACACCACTGGACCCTGGATGAAAAAGCACCGCCTCCCACAATCTATATATCAAGTCCAGGGGAGGGCAAACTACGACCCGTCGGCCACATGTGGCCCGTCAGGCTTCTGGATTTGGCCCGGCAAAGGTTAAAAATATGAGAATATTGGGAAATAAAATTGTAAGAATAAAAAGTACTACTAATAGAAATATGTGGATTGGGTGTCATTCTTGTTCCCAGTGTCCCCAACATTCAGATAGCTGTCTAAATGTTTCTTTACTCAGGGATCAGAATGGAGATTTTCATTTTCAGCTGAAATAGCCAGGGTCCAGGGCGGAGCCCGGGGCGGGGCTCAGGGGGGCAAAGCCCCCCTGAAGTCAACAGCATTTATCTTATTTGCTATGTGAAAATTGCACTAGAATGAATTAAATCCAACAAAACAGAAACCATGTATTATATATATATATATATATATATATATATATAAATTAAAAAATAATAATATGTTGACATTAAAAGCATTTGTAATATTGAACATGATCATGATGATACAAAATAATTTATTTTAATCATGTTTATAACAAATTTTAAATTTTGTTTATCCTGTTCTAAAAATTGTATAAACACAAAAGATAAAATCATTTCATAAATAAATAGATTTATAAATACCTCAGATTGGGATTTTCTGTCACACAGGGGAACCAGTGGTTGACTGCTGCTAGTATTTGAAGTGGAAGGATTTGCAACGGCCAATAATGTTGAACCGGTGGTGTTACTGTTAGTTTCACTGCCGATTTTAAATGCGGATCCGAGTGCATAATTTGATCGCCGGCAAGCTATTTTTGCTTTGTGCTTGTTCATTTTAGCATGATCGATCAGTGCCACACAACCTCGCGTACCATAATTGATCAGATCGACACAGTATAGACACTTTGCGATGAACTGGCTCAAAGTTTCTGTAACTTCCTCGATCTTTGCGCCGATTTTAACGTTTACTGTGACAGTCTTCTCCAGCCATGACCACTTAAATTTATTCTTGATTCCTTTATCAATCTCGGAGACAAAAGCCTCGTCTTCTTTTCTTAGTATTTTCATATTTACTTTTTCAAACACTCATTTCACCGTTTGAAAAGACCGGAAGGAGCGCCATGTTTGAGAAAGCCAATGCTCTGAACAAAATGGTCTAAATGCTAACTTGGGGTGATGAAACAGTCACGTATCATACCTCACCCCCCCAAAATATTTTCTCATCGAATTTAGACGATTTACGGGAATGACCTTTGGGGTTCAAAAACAGCGGAAATCCGCGGATCCGCGGAAAATTCTGATCCCTGTTTACTTGTTAATTTTCATTACAGTAATCCCTCGATTTTTGCAGGGGTTGCGTATTGAACCCAAAGAACAAACCCAGGTTACAGGCTGAAGAATGGATTTAAAAATTGTCCTGTATCCAACTAGATTTATTGGAAACCATATATTTTTCCATTATCAAACGCTAGGGAGCGACTAGGGATCGCCACAAAGCCACACAAGACTCCAGAGCAAGCTTTGTGGGTCGGAAGTTCAACTTAAGTCGTGAGAGAGAGCATCTTCCTCTGCCTTTTGGTGTTTTTGTCGGTCCAGAGTGTTTTGTCGACGTAATGGCCTTTAGAGAAACTCAAAGTTAAAAAGAATTGTGCGCATAGGTAATGTAGGTTCGCCAAGCTGTTTATGTAAACCTCAGACCGCAATGTCATTGATGCACACACAGACTGTTTAGCCAATCAGGATGCAGAACACAATGCACAGTGAAAATCCACAAAGTAGCATAACCGCGATAAGTAAACCGCGATACAGCAAGGGATTACTGCATTATATATTTTTTTCATCTATCAATATTTCATGATATATTTCATGCAACAAAAAGAAAAGCAACTTTATGAGCTAGCACGGTCCCATTTTGAGTTTTTCAAGAAATACCAAATTTAGTACTTAAAATGTTTACGTAGATGTAAGCAAGTTTTATTAATTACAGACGCTGCCCGACCTACGAACAAATTAGGTTCCGGATGATCTTCATAAGTTGAAAATGTTTGTGAGTTGTTTCAGTGCTATATTTTATATGTTTAAGGTTTGTATAAGTATGTTAAAGGCTTGTATAAGTAATATGTATTGTTTTGTACTAAAAATAAACATTTAATAAAATAATATGCTCTATAAAGATAAATAAAGTTGAGTCTAGCTTATTTTTTTTACTTGCGCTTCATGAGGTCCTCCTCCGTGGTAAAGTGTCCAAAAAAAAGCGATCCGACAATTTTCTCAACCGCATCAAGCTTTCTTATTCCACTTTCGTTTCAAAAGAAATGGCTCGCCTCTTTCTTACACTTTACACCAACCATATTGAATGGATGCAAGAGATATTACACAATAAAAACGCCAAAGTTCTTGGCGTGCTAGAGATACAGTGCAGTGTGTATACACACAAACCAGGAAGTAGAAGCCGGATTTCTTCTTCGGTGTGGATGCTGGGTGACCTTTCACAGTGTCAAGCAGCGGAAAGAAGCACTACAGTATTGTCCTTTACTCAGAAAAGGTCCACACAATACAAAATCTAACTAAGATCATTGTCTGGATATTTTTCGACATCCCGAAAAAATTGTTCGTATCTTGTAAGTAGAATGTTCGTAAGTAGGGGAGCGTCTAATAAATGCATATTGTCACTGTTATTCTAAAAAGACTCATCTCCTTTTTTTTTTGTCAATTTTCATTTATTTCATTAATGGAATGCTTCCAATAAAATCGCCTAAATATTGACATATGTGTTTTTGAAATAGCAGCAACGATATGATAGTCCTACAGTATCCTTTATTCCCCCTCGTGTATTGCCTTGGTATTAGATACCAGACAGCATCAGTAGAAAGAAAAAAAAGTATATACCGTAAATTCCGGACAATAAGCCGCTACTTTTTCCCCAAACTTTCAACCCTGCGGCTTATTCAGTGATTTATGTTATTTTTCTAACGGCCGCCAGCGACACTCGAGTACAAGGAAGTGGGGTCAAGGTGAGACCTGTTTGATTTGGCGGCGGACATTAGTGGATATATATTTTTCCCACCCTTACCTTTGGAAATATACACTTTTTTTCCTTGGATTACTTTCAACGGGTACCTGGATGCTGCAGGTCTGCATCAAACTTTAAGCACCGGTATCATTTTCCGTTCATTTTGCCGGCTGTGATTTGATTTTTGGACTGTGTACTTCAATGAAGGCCATTTGGTTTCAATCGCGGGACTTGAAATCAGGTTTGGATTAATTTTTTGTTTGTGTCACATTTTTTTAATGTGGGCGCATGCGGCTTATATACAGGTGCGGCTTGTGTATGTACAAAATCGGTTTTCCTCTTAAAATGTGGTGGGTGCGGCTTATAATCAGGTGCGCTCTATAGTCCGGAATTTACGGTAGTGTTGCCTAGTCCCAGTTACCTCCTCTTTGTGGATGATGTTGATGCGTGTTTTGATGTACGGGAAGGCGTGGGAGGTGGTGAGGATGGTCTTTCGTTTGAACTGCTCGTGCAGATCCCCGTGCGCCCGGCCATCCAGCGTAAAAGGGGTGCAGTAGACGAATCGCCGCAAATTATAGTTCTTGTCGAAGTAGGTGATGCGGTCTTTCATCTCGTACGTGTCAAAATATGGCTCCACGTATGTGATCTGAATGAAGGCCTGAACAGATGCACGTGTATTCATTTTGCATTTTGATGGTCATGGCTTCATGAGTGTGTATATTGCCAACCTTGTTTGTGTCAAGCTTGCACTTGTCTACAGGATTGGAGTCTTTAATGACTTCAACTTGATCCTCTCCAAACTGTTCACCGTAAAATCCCTAAAAACAATCAAAATTGTATACATCAAATAAAAAGATAGCTGTAACTCATTAAGTGCCAGCCGCATTTCTGAAATTATTATTATAATTTTTTTGCATCAATTGATTTTTCTTTGCATCGGTAACACTTAAACATTTGATTTTTGCCATTAATTAACACTTAACACCCGAAAATGTACTTTCAAAGAACTAGAACATTGAGTTAAAAAACAAGACTGATGCATGAACATTTCCTCAACTCATTCATTCATTCATTATTTGCGCCGCTTATCCTCAGTAGGGTCGCGGGGGTGCTGGAGCCCATCCCAGCTATCTTCCAACAGTGGGCAGGGGACACCATGAACTAGTCACAGAGCACACAGGGACAGACAACTCACTCACTCATTCACACTTAGGAACAATTTAGACTGACCAATTAAGCTGACACGCATGTTTTTGGAATGTGGGAGAAAACCGGAGTGCCCGGAGGAAACCCACGCAACCACAGGGAGAACATGCAAACTCCACACAGGAAGGTTTGATCTTATGGCCCAAAACTGTGCCGCACAAGCACTAACCACTGCGCTGCCGTGGTGCCTCCTTCCCTCAACTGTTTGCATTTTTTAAAAAAAATCACGCATTGAAATGGATACAGAATTTCCATATTTTTGAACTGAGGATCGACTGATTTGGCTTTTTTAGGGTTCCTATAGCTTAAGGCAAGTTCAATTCAAGCCTTTTTTTATTGCCTTTTGAAATCAAATTTAAGAAAAAATCAACAAAAAACACAATTGAAACAAAAAAAATGCATGAATTACTGACAACTTTAAACAAATTCTTATTTATTTTTTAAATCATATTTTGGTTAAGTTGAAAAAACAGCACTTTCCAATATTCTATCCACGCAAAACAATAAAAAATGGATGTTTACAATCCTTCATGGATCCTCAGTCAAAATTGGAAGAGAAGAACTACTTATCCAAATATTCATGAAGCGTTTTTTATCATGATGCGTGAAAAATGAATTCTTGGTCCAATGTGAAATATTTTGGAAAAACATCACACTGCTATATTCATGACCAATTATCTGTGTAGCATCATAAAAAACATGCTTGGAAAAAATCTTTGTACTCCTTATACAAGTACAATTGATAAATATTACTAATTCTTCTTATTTAAATTTTGAAGGCTTTCAAAAATTGAATTTAAGACAGTATAATGCCAATTAAGGCCTTATTTTTAGAATAATTTATTCAACGACTTTTAAGACTTTTAGGATTCGCGGGAACCCTGTTTTTCAGGGTCGATACAGATTATTAGAATTAAGTGGAGGCCTTTAACTGATTATATCTGATATTCATTTGCTGTAAAAGCTTAAAAAATGACGTAAGAAATTGTTTATAATGCAAAAAGAAACAAAGAATATTTGTCATCCACTCAAATAAAACTTAAATAGTTCTCTGAAACCTTTTACAGCAACAACTAACGTGACTAATCTTTCACGAAACCAAAAACGAACAGTGCAGGGAATAAAATTAGGCTTAGCAGCAACTTGTATCAAGATCCATACAAACTTAAATGGCTCCCTGATTTTTTTCTTTACAATAAATAAAAAGGTCAATACAATCAACTTAGATTAACATAAAACAAAGAAGTGCATCAAAATTTCAATGGAACTTGCAAATGGAAAAGTGTGGGCACTCCTGTTTTAGAACCAGATTAATCAACTAATGTTATGATAACGGCGTATGACTCAGCCTTCCACTTTAGCATGCTTTTTATGCTCTCTTAATAACAAAAAAACACGCTTGATTGACAAACTAATGCTGTGATAAGAGCTAATCTATCTTGCTCCACCTGAACACGCTTCCCTAAAACAAGTTAGCTACACTTTTTACACAATGTCTTGATCAAACACACTCACACACGCTTTTCAAGCAAGGACATTTTAAAATATCAATATTGTGAGCAGTGTTGATTCACATGCATGGGGGGACTCAGGAGTTAGCAGAGCTGCTGCTGCTGTTTACTACGCTCTAACGTTATTCTTCTATCCCCGGTAGCATATTCAATTCGAAGGTGGGAGAGAAAGGGAGGCTATGCTGAATTTGAGCCTAAAAAAAATCAGCTCGATGAAAAAATAAAATGCCGATACCAATCTGTCAGATAAACAGCAATAATTGGTCGATCTCAAGTAGTAGCATTCAAGAACACAATATTTACCCCTTAATGTTCCAGTAAATATTGCCTAAAATCCCAATCCAAGATGTACCCAAATTAAACTGAATGTTGTTCTTGAACCTTTTGAAGAATATGGACAGTTTTGGTCTCTTTTGAAAGGTAAGACGTGCCAAACTGAAATAATTACTGCAAGTGCTACTAACATTGACCAATGTGAGTTAGAACATACAGAAATAGAAGGGTTTTATTCTCGCCTGAATTCAGATGCCTGCAGATGAGTGTAGCGTGAGCATCTTAGTTTACAAACAGGTGAGACAATAGCTTGAAGCCTTACCTGGTACCTTGTAAAATCTGAAAAACTAAATATTGTATTTAACACATTGTTCTAAGGGTAGGTTTAGGCATTTCCAAAAGAGGCCATCTGGAGACTACCAGTTTAAAGCAGTAAATCCTTTGCAAATGTCTATTTTAATTTGGCCAATTTCTCAACATTGTGAAAAAGTTGTAAATGTTTAACTCCTCTTTCCAAAGTCAATTATTGATTGCACACGTGTGATGATCGCGCATACAAATGGATCCAAGGTTCCATTTACGTTCAGTCATTTTCAGCTGTGATTAGAATACAACCCCAGAAAATGTCATAAAATTATGTTGGGAATTTTATTGGCTAACCAATGTGTCAATCCGCATTTTAATCGGTTACTACTCGCTGAAAAAAATTCAACTACCGTAAATTCCGGACTATAAGCCGCTACTCTTTTCCCAAATGTTCAGCCCTGCGGCTTATTCAGTGAAGCGGCCCATATATGGAATTTTTCTAACGGCTACCATCGGCGCTGGAGTACAAAAGGTAAGATTGAGACCAGTAGAATGTGTGCGCCAATAAAAGCATCAACATCTAAGTTTAAGAATACATTGTCTGTAAAATTAAGATACGTTCCGTTAATGAGTAAGACACCCTTGACGGCAATAATTATGAGAAGGAAGTTGAGAACGATCCACCGTGAACTTCACAATTAAGGGATACTTTTTCTTAACATTCACGAGCGTGATCCTACTAGCGTGTTGGTACCTTTCAAAGGCACGGTTTGGGATGAAAGTTATATTATTATTATTAAAGCTTTGAAAACTCTCTCGGTGTGTTTCCTTGGTTTACTTTCAACGGGACCCGGAATTTACAAGTCTGCATCATACCTTAATTATGGGTATCAGTCACCAATTATGAGATTGTGTACAATCTATGTGGTTGCAATCACTGAACTTGAAGCCTGGTGTGAAATAAGTTTGTGAACTGTGTCGTCAACTTTGATACGGGCGCTCGCGGCTTATACATGGGTGCGGCTTGTATAAATGCAAAAGTGGCAAATCACCTAAAAAGTGGTGGGTGCGGCTTATAATCAGGTGTGCTCTATAGTCCGGAATTTACGGTATTTTTTAAGCATTGAAACACACAATAAAATTCAAGCTTTTTTTCAAGGATTTCAAGCACTTGTTCGAAGCCTGGTCTCACCCTTTTTTGTACAGACAATGTTGTTTTCTAGATATTTTTTCTCGTTCTGTCTCTCCTCTCTTTGGAGTGGGACAACTTGCAGGATTGGTGTTTTAGAATTATAAAATACTAAACATAGTAGTGCCAGGTGAAGACTTACTTTACAACAGTTTTTAAACAGTCATTTTTGTAATGCAATAAATCCAAACTAAAACATTAAAAGACAAAAACCTCAATGACCCATAATGACACACGCATTTGTCATTGACACGATGGCATATATGAATCAGATCATAAAGCTCACCTCCAGCCTGTGAGAGATTTCCGCCAATTTGGTGATGGCTGGCTCTTTGTACACAAACTCCTGCTCATCCAAGTCACCAAATTTCGAACCATAAAATCCGACTCGGAAGTACGTTCCAAACATCCTCTTCCCGTCCTGTCCACAAAAAGGAAAGATGCTTAAGTGCGATATAAAAACAAGAATACAAAATGTTAAGGACTCCATGGGTCGATGTTGGGGATCCTACTGACCAACCAAAATAACATCGGTCCCTAGTTTTTGCATCTGAAAGATTGATTCAATCAAAAATAACTTTCATTTTGTGAATCTATTTTTCCTAGCATGAGGTGAACAAGATGAACAATCTAAAAGAACGCAGTTTCCAAGTACAGACGCTCTTCTACTTACGACCATTCGACTTACAATAAACGGTAGATACGAACATTTTTTTCGGGATGTCGAGAAATATCCGGACATTGCTCTAAGTTAGATTTTGTATTGTGTACAGGACATTACTGTAGTGCTTCTTTCTGCCGCTACCTGCGTGTAGCACTGTGAGATCTCACCCAGCATCTAACCCGAAGAGATAAAAAACACTTTCTCTTCCTAGTTCGGGTGTAAACATTCTATACTGTCTATGCTATGTCTATACAATCTCCAGGGCGCTAAGAACTTAGAAATTTTAATTGCTTAATATCTAGTGAATCCATTCAATATGGCTGGTGTAAAGAGCAAAGAAAAGGCGAGCCGTTTCTTTTAAAATGAAAGTGGAATAAGAAAGCTTGATGCGGTTGAGAAATGGTCGGAACGCTTTTTTCGGCCACTTTTTACCACGGAGGAGGACCTCTTGAAGCTCCCAAAAGTAAGTTAAACTCAACTTTATTTATCTTTATAGAGTATATTATTTTATGAAATATTTATTTCTTAGTACAAAACAAGACAGGTTACTTATACAAGCCTTAAAAAGATTCCATACACAAAATATAGCACTGAAGCAACTTCCGAGCAAATTCAACAAAGGATCGCCCGGAAAGTTCGTAAGTAGGGCAGCGTCTGTAATACCTACGACTGTAATACTATGCTAGCTGTATGAATGTGTTAGGCTTACTATGCTCAGAGAATGTTTTCGGAAAGAACATATGTACTGGCCTTGGTTGAAACCCATGTATGGAGGAAGCAAAGTGAGCCAAGAAAAATAATACATACAAATAAATATATGATTGAAAGCTAAATTTAAAATCTAGTTGAAAAACAAGTACATATTGGCGCGCAATGAAAAAAGAAAAGGAGAAAACAACTTTAAATTTTTAAGTATTACTTTTCACCGCTTTTGCGTATTTCTTGTTTAAAATAGTAAAAACAATCTTTGAACTGAGCAAAACATTGAGTTAAAACATTTTCACCAGCTGCCCTAACAGACAATTTAACTAAAAATACAAGTAACAAATAAATACATACATAAAAGAAAAAAAAAAAACTGCCAAATGGGGTAAGATTTACTGGGGTAACTGGTAATAGATTGCAGTGACTAGCATAAATTAGTGAATCCCAGCACATTTGTGAGAACATATTTGTTTCCTTTCCAAATCAGGATTGACTCGCATTAATTGCAAAACTTTTTTCGTATTTGAAAACATAATTGTTATCTCGAAGGGACACTGTGTATTATTCAGCACCCCTATTGGTAAAAAAATGATTATTCGTTTAAAAAATAATTATATATATATATATATATATATATATATATATATATATTGATTTGTATCATTAGCAAAAATACATGAACTCTTATATAAATTAGCATTTTTTTAATACTCATGGGTTGAGAAATTTGTATTTATTTTAGATGACATAAGGCGCTCCTAGAAGGAGCTGACATGAATGCCTGCCATCTTGCTGCTACAGCTACTCCCGAAAACGAAAAAGACTGGGCAAAGAAAAAATATGCAGTTTGGTCACTTTGAGTAGTTTGCAGTCTTCCTTGTGCTGTCAAGTGTTACGTTTTTGGGTTGCGCTACATAATACAGCGCCATCTAGTGGTGAAATATTACACATTCTTTAACAAACTTAATAAATTGGATTTTGCCCTGATATGTAAACCCAGAGAAAAAGACTGATAATTTGTTCGATCCAGGGCTATTGCTGTAAATAAAAGAGCGCAGGTATAGAGTAGTTGCTTTTGTTTTGGGATGCATTAACTATGAGTTAATTGATTAAAATAATAATTTTGTAATATCTGTTCCATTACAATCCCTATTTGTTATGGTTTTAGTTGAACACACCCTCTACATCAAATATTTCCTGAAATCATGAACATATTCACAAGGGGTGTGTACTCATATGCACATAACAGTTATGTGTATATGAGTTATTAACTCATACGTTGCGCACTGGACAATGAATTGCTCTTTTTGTCAATTTCATGCAGGACACACCAGAAAAAATTGTGACGCGTCTGGTTTGTATGTCAGTTAGGTTTGTAAAGTCATCTTAAGGTAAAAAAAAATCCCAACAGATGTTTTTTTCCTATGTTAAACATAACCATACACCCTCCAATGTATTACAAGTAAGATTGAGTGAGTACTAATACCGACAGCGTTGGTTTCCTTTATCTGTAATAACCACGGTGGCTAATACCAGCATCGGCTCACTAATGAAGCCGGTTATGTACATAGGAACTAGAAATCGATAAAGTTGTTATTAATTGTGTGTAATTTTAAGCAAAAAAATGTATGTTGTGATTTTAGCTGTTCTTTAAAATTGAGTCTCAATAGTCAAGTCATTTTATTTGTATAGCCCTTAATCACAAAGAGTATGTATTATATCTAATCCCCAACAAAAAACAACATATTTACCAAATATACATTCTGAAATAGTGTATAATGTTTTGAATTATAAATTTGGGCACGGTTTTGATAGTAAATTATGCGTATATGTGACAAAAGGCTCCATAACCTAATATCAATCTATTTCAAATAAAGGACAGTATGCTATGTAAGTACATATGCAACCTAAAAAGCAGGTGGGCTGTTAATGAACAATAAAACATAAGCTGCTGTGAATACATTCCAGAGTGCTACGTCATCAGATAATAATCAAATGAAATGTAAGAAGCCCTGGAAACAAAATTAAAAAAAAACTTACCACAAGAAACAATTAGGTTAAGTGGGAAGGTGGGGTCGGGAACGAGGGAAATCAAAAAGGAGAAAACAGAACAAATTTTAATCAGTCCTGCAAAATATTTGAAAATCAACACAGAACTTACACTAATGTCGGTTTTAGCACCAACAAAAAAATGCAAACAGATTATGGGTGATTTCAACAAACCATGCAAATGTAAACGGGTGCAAAGAAAATAGAAAAATAAAGCTCCACAATCTTCCGCCCAAAAATCATGCACTGTCAGTGCAATTCATCAAGTGCTTTGTCCGTGCACCAAACAAGGAAAAGGAATCCAGACAAAGTCATGAATAAATGAAGATTAAATCTGATTGCATTAGAATAATCAAAGGTCAATTTAGTTTGAATGAAAAAAAGAAGGCTCATAATAAAATAAATCTAAATCTATTCTGAAGTATTTAAGGGAAACAACGAGGTCTCAAACTTCACCTAGTTCGCATCATTTTTTAGTTCAATTGTGACTAAATCATAAGAAAGTGAAACCAGAGGGAGCGAAAAAATGGACGACGCACCAAAATCGGACCCTGGATGTGAAGACAAAAAGCGCTAGGAATCACGACTATGAGAGTTTTCAGCCAATTTGTGTTTGTGTCCTGGTTGACACCTCAGATGGACAGAAGATGAAGACGAGCAAAGTGTGAATGGGATGCTTTGCATTCAGAGACATTTTAGAGTCAAACACTGTTGCTCCCATGCACACAGCCGGTTAACAATGTCATGTTAAAAAAAAAGTCCTTAAATGAACAAAAAGGGAAAGGTGAGTGGTAGTTTGCTTCGCTGTCCGTGCAGCAAGTGTCCCTATAGCGACAGACAATCGATGAAGTCTGCACATGTTAATGGAGTAGACGCACTGTATGTGAAAAGCAAAGCAGGAAACAGAGAGCCTGTGGCTTAAATGAGTGTGAATATAAAAAAAAATATGTCAACAAAAGATGAGTAGGGCCAAGCAGAAACCAGTGACCACCTACCTCCCAGCCAGTACTCTGTGTGTAAGAAAAGAACATAGGACATGTGAATGACTTCACACTAAAAACCCCTGGGCACTGTAACAGTCACACATTGGGTGATGTTACAGGAACATAAGAGCCACATCTACACGTCCTTCTCAAAATTTGCATACTGTGATAAAGTTTATTATTTTCCAAATGATAAAAATGACATATATATTTTGGATTCATTGCACACCAACTGAAGTATTTCAGGTCTTTTATTGATTAAATATTAATAATTTGGGCATACAGCTCATAAAACCCCCAAATTCCAACATCCAAAAATTAGCATATCATAAAAAAATGCTCGAAAAGAGCTACTTACCTAATCATCTGAATCAATGAGTTAATTCTATACAACTTCAAATGATTCCTAAGGCTGTTAAAAACTCCCAGCCTGGTTCATTACTAAGACTGCGGACCTGACTGCAGTCCTGAAGGCCACCATTGACATCCTTAAGCAAGAGGGTAAGACCCCAAAATAAATCTCTGATCGAATATGCTGTTCCGAGACTGGTGTATCAAGGCACCTCAGCTGAAAGTATGTAATAAGACAAAAGTGTGGTGGAAAATGCTGCACAACCAGAAAACATAACCTGAACCTGAGGACAATTGTGGAGATCAGACGATTCCAGACTTTGGGGGTCCTGAGGAAGCAATTGACTGAGTCTGGAGTAGAAGCATTTAAAGCCAACGTGCACAGGCCACTTTTGAACCAGAAACAGCGGCAGGAATGGCTGACCTGGGCGACAGAGAAGCAACATTGGACTGTTGCTTGTATGCAAGCAAATGTTGCATGTCCTTCGTAAATCAAAGTAAGAGAGTCTGGAGGAAGACTGGGGAGAAGTAAATGCCGAAATGCCAGAGGTCCATAGTCAGTGATGGTCTAGGGCACCATGTCAGCTGCTGGTGTTAGTGCACAGGGTTTTATCAAGGGCAGGGTCAATGCAGCTTGCTATCAGGAGATTTTAGAGCACATCATGCTTCCATCTGCTGAAAAGCTTTATGGAGATGAAGATTTTACTTTTCAGCACGACCTGGTACCTGCTCACAATGCCAAAACCACTGGTCAATGGTTTATTGACAATGGTGTTACTGGGCTCAATTGGACTGCCAACTCTCCTGACCTGAAGCCCATAGAGAATCTTTGGGATAATGTAAAGAGAAAGTTGAGAGACACTAGACCCAGCACCATGGATGACCTTGAGGCCGATATCGAAGCATCCTGGGCATCCATAACACCTCACCATTGCCACAAGCTCACTGCCTCCATTGCACGCCGCAGTGAAGCAGTCATTTCTGCAAAAGGATTCCCGAACAAGTATTGAGTGCATAACTGAACATAATTATTTGAAGGTTGCCTTTTTTCAAATATTAAGAACTATATTTTGACTGGTCAGACGAATAATGCTAATTATTTGAGATAGGGATTTTTGTTTTGTCTATGCTTTTTATGCCAAAGTCATCCATATTAAAACAATAAAACGCTTGAGCTACATGAGTTGTGTGTATTTAATGTAAAATACATAAAAACCTTATGTTTATCAGTACATGACAAAAAATAATGAACTTTATCACAAAATGCAAATGTTTTAAGCCAAGTGATAAGCATCCATCGTGAAACAGAGGGTTGGGGATTGACTTTCTAAACTCATGGCATTATGACACATTACAACTGTTCTACTTAACCTGGGTTTTATCAAATCAAAACAAAAAGAGACACAGACGACTACCATGTTGTATGATGACACGACTGATGCAATTGGCCACATTGAAGTTGATAAGTTTATTCTGTTTTTAATATTGGACATCTGCACAGGAGATTGTATAGGATGAATGTTTGTTATTTTTACCATTACACATCATTGTTCTTTGTTTTGAATGGTTTGCACCGTTAACAATATTGTCACTATCGGGCAGTAATGTTGTAGTTTTTGGATTTTTCCACACACTTTAGGAAGGATATGCTTTTGTAACCTATGAGATTTAACAGAAAGAAAGGGCTCAATGGAGGGCTTTTAGAACAGGTTTGATTTTTTTATCTGAAATTTGTGTCCTCTGTTGTTCGCCTTGCATGTTCAAAATCTATTAATGTCTTCTCTCCTTATAATAAGTGTATACTAAACTAAAAACTTATCAAAAGGTGTCAATGATATTTTCACAAAAGAAATGTACAAAATAAACTTAGAAATGTAATGAGTTGTTTTTGTTTTTTAACTGTAATAAGGTAAACGCACCAAAATCCATGTTTTTAATATGTTCTGTAAAAGGTTATTTCGGAAATAGAAAAAAGATCATTTGATGGAATAAATACTTTCAAATTTTAAATAGGTAATTTTAATTGGCATCGATAAAAAATAACACACACTTTAAGAACAAATCTCTCCTATATGCTGCGAACCACTGAACAATGGCAGTTGGGCTGCAAATGGCCTAGTTTAGGAGCCCGTTGCTACAACACAATCGCTTGGCCTATCTGTGCAGCTGGAAATGTGTTGCTCCATATTGATTTTTTCTCAGTGAGTTAATTGTATCCGGTCCATCTGGATTCCATTTTAATAAAAACATAAATGCCGCTCCTATGGAGTAATTATCAAGGTTTTAAATTTCCGAGTGAGTCATTAAATTTAAACACGACTCTCTCGGAAAACTAAAGGTTCATTTGACAGATTTTAGATGTGGTTGTTGCTAATCGTAGGTTGGGGTATATGACAACTTTCTCAGCTCAAGGTGAAGAGAGCCACATTTGATTAAAAGGCAAGACACGTTACAAAAGTCACAGAGTTTAAAATTGTCCATGATGAGGTTGGAGATAACTCCATATAATATGCTCGAGCTATATCAATCACTGCCACAAGAATAGATTTAGTCATGATGTATATTCGGCAATAAATATCAAAACCTATCAAGATGAAAAATAAAATACACCCATGCCAGGCCGAAAAGCTGTATGCTGTACATTCTAATTTATAGCTTACTTTAGCACTTGGAATGCCTCCTACTGATTTTGTGATTAGGTAATATCTACTAATAATTAGTCGATTCAAATATAGACATTGACTATATGTGTAAAGGACAAAGCAATGTAATATTAAATGAGAAGATTTAGGATAACTGGGTAATAATAAAAAAAGAAAACATTCACCTGATGGACAATTTTGCCAAAAGCTTCCTGTAGTTTACCATGAATGTTGGCCAACTTCTTTGCGTCTCTGTTGGCTTCATGGACTGGGATTAGTACCTTGTATACTTCATTAACAGCCTCGTACATGCCGGCCTTAACACAAACAAGAAAGCAGATGAAAGTCAAATTTCTTTCGATTTGAGATTTGAAAAAAATAAAAGTTTAAAAAATATATCGCTACAACTACTAAACTACTAATATGACCACATCTCAGCATCCACACCAAAGAAAAGGATGAAGCAGCTTGCTCTAGGAGTCCCACAAGCCCCAGCTCAGTGAAGTATTTTCCTGAACAAATGCCTTCTTCATCCGGTGACACCACATCATCAGAAACGGCAGACTCCTCCAGCACATTGGAGGATATATTCTACGAGCAAAATCACACATGAATGAACGGAAATATTCTAAATTCAGGACATAGATCCATTTAGCATGCAAACATGTTGGCTGGCATTTATTACCTGGAAGGTCACACAGCCCACGGGAAGGTATTTGCGATCCTCTAACATGCTCAGATACTCCGCTACCAAGGCAGCACTGTGCACTAAACACTGAGCAGCTTCAGCATGGTTGTTCCTCTCCGAATGTTTTCCGGCCATATTCTGAAGCCAAGTAAGCCGCAAGTCAGGGGATGTCTGGTAACCTTTTGCAATTCTGCGATGGATATGGATTCACAGTCAAGAAAATGTTTGTGGGGATAGAAGACGGATTCACATTATTTTTAGAAAATAAACTTTTCTGAATGCTAATCGGATATGTGCATTACCTGTACATAAGATCAATGAGCATCTCTGGGTCTTCCTGGTGTTCCTTCATCTTTACTGTGTCAGACAGGATCATGTGCAAGTTAAAAACAAGGTCCTGTACCTGTGTAAAAAAAATAAAAAAAAATAGCGGAGAGAACACTCAAACCTGGGAGTACGGTACTTTTGATTTGAGCATATTTTTGGTACCTGGTCTGGAAAGGTCGTTTCCCGAAGCTCTAAGTCCTCTTCAGCATACGTAAGGATAGTTTTCAGAGAGCGACGAAGGAACTCCTCATTGAAATTCTGGGATGTTCCCACCAATGAAGAAAGGGAC
This sequence comes from Urocampus carinirostris, assembly GCF_059441175.1. Taxonomy (NCBI): domain Eukaryota; kingdom Metazoa; phylum Chordata; class Actinopteri; order Syngnathiformes; family Syngnathidae; genus Urocampus; species Urocampus carinirostris. The sequence goes on along the minus strand of NC_142360.1, from coordinate 19,073,193 downwards.
ATAGTCACCTGCATCTTAACTCTCGCAAAGTTCTAAGAGAGAGAAAAAGGAGCAAGCTATTTTGAGTAATGGATGGGGAAAAAAGGGTGCATGGGTTAGGGATGTGCTACAATGGAAAAAAAATTCTATTGCTATTTTGTTTTACCTCCCATAAATGTTTTTTTTCCCCCTCAACATTTTATACATCAAGATAACAATAGATTGAAAAGTATGGAATATGATGGGAGTTTATGCAACAATAATGCAGGTTCACATCAAGAGTGATGTATGAAAGCAACAAATGTTTTTTTTTTTTTTTTGTAAAACGAATGACCCCTTAAAAATGAGAATAACATTTACTAGTTAGAAGGGAAAAATAGCAGGAAAACACCCAATTCAGTAGGATAAAAATGCCATAGAATGCGATATTCAGCAAAACAACCAAAATTATGTTAATAGAAATAAGAAAAGAATGTCAGGAAAGAAAGAAGTAAGAAATAAAAAGGAAATTAAAGAAAGGAGGAAAGAAGGATAGAAAGTAGCAAAGAAGGAAATTAAGAAAAAAGAAGGACAGGGTTCCACCAAGAATTTTCCTTTTAAATGTAATACTTTTTAGGATATTTTCAAGAACATATTCGATGAAACGTAAGATCAATCACAGTCGTGACGGACCCCGGCGCCACCCGACCGCGACGGGGGAGACTTTAACGGGATTACAAAAGACCAATTTCTTTTCAATTAGGCACAGAACGTGTAGTGTTCTTCCCCACAATCGTGTAGATATGTTTCAAAATATTACATGCGCCATGGATCTTGCGGAATTATGCAAGTGGACAGTTTGATCTCATATCCCTTTAAAGCTGTGACGTCACCGCAAGACGACGAGAACCAAAACTACCAGCGCTTCATGTTGAAAAAGAGGCGGTGATTGTAGAAATCAGCGAATGCATAGTGCTCATTCCCGCTTGGAGAAATTTGAACTTTGTTAGGTGTCACTGAGGGATTTCTGACTAGTTTGTCCGAGGCGCTTGCTTCGATCACTCAAGCTGCGTCCGGTAAGTCAACCTGCCGTCTTTTACAGAGTGAGTTCCTTTTTTGCGTTTTCCTCCTCATAGGTGTGCGATTGTGACTTTTTCTTTTATGTTTTTCAATGAATTTAATATTGTCCAGATAGATCCCCATTAGCGTGCAGGCTCCCGAAGGCTTCCAGTTTTGTTTGGTCAAGGTTGGTCCCGTTAGCAGTTGGCTAACAAGCTTTAAGAGTTTTTTTTTTTTTGTCGTTGGCTCTCGGTTATCCTGGCTGCTTACTGCATGTTTTCGGTCAGCCAGCTTCCTGTTTTTCCGCTGATCGGTCCCTGTTAGCCATTTTTAGCAGCCGGCTAGCCTGACATGTGCAGGTTGGTTTAGCCCCTGCTCTCCCTGCGTTATTTTTGCCAGTTCATCCCATTTGTGCTGCTAGCCATTTCTTGTACCATTGCTGCACCCACCTGGGACACAACTCCTGGGTATTCTCCACAAAAATGACCAAAAAATGGCTAAAAACACTCAACCTTTTTGAAAAGTTACCATGTAGACCGGTGGCTTGCTAGGGTGCTGGTGTGCTTCCCATGTCGTCAGAGGTCAGGAAGTCAAAGATGAGATCGACTGTATTAGAAATTCATTATCTCAGAAAATATTTATGAAATGAAATGTTCTGCATTTATATAGCGCTTTTCAAGTCAAGACTTCCCAAAGCGCTTTACAGTGTGCTTTACATTTCCCAATAGCGGCCGTGCAGCCATGTAAGGCGCTAACCTGCTTATTGGGGGTATTAGGGGTTCAGTGTCTTACCCAAGGACACTTCGACATGTAACACGGAGGAGCCGGGATTCGAACTGCAATTTTTTGTTCCCTAGACGAGCGCTCTACCTCCTGAGCCACTGCCGCCAATTAGAATATATCAATGACATATTTACAGTTATTATGCAAAAAAAAGATTATTTTCTCACATTTTGTATGTTTTAGAGTGTAGGCATTCCTTTAAGGCATTATGCCGAAGGAGTGGGGAAGGTTCTGAGTACCAGGCAGATTATGATTGGTTTGAAATGTCGACTGGACCGCTCTGGGCGTCAACTGGGCAACCCTTCCCACTCAATCCCTGATACAGCCTGAAGCCAGTTATACTTTAAATCACTCAACCACCACAGGTTAAACCTAAACTTTCCGACGTTACTCTGACGACACCAGCCGGTTAGAGACTGACAGTAAGTAACGCTTCACCATAATGCAGCATTTTCGAAAACGTGGAAATCTTTAGTCAGAGATCGATAAAATCGAACAAAATGAAAAATAATTTTATGACACAAAATTCCATACTTGTGTTAGTTTAATAATTATAGTTATCATCTTTATTACGAGATTTAGAGAGGGAAAAATAAAGACATTTGAGTGGTAAATTTAAGACTTTTTCACGTTTTTAAGACCTTGGAGGAATCCTAAAAGAAAAGAAAGTACGACAGAAGGAAAGGTAGGAAGAAAAAAAGGATGCATAGCTAGCTTAGATAGATAAATAGATAGAAAGAAGCAAAGAAACAAAGAAACAAAGAAAAGTTGAAAATGGAGTATATCTGCCCAACTACAGGGGAAAATGTCTTCAAATTAAAATTATATTTCTGTTCTTTTTCACGTGGTTGCATTTTATATCCCACTATAGAAGAGTCCATACCAGACACAAACATTTCCACACAGCACTGATGGCAAAACCTGCTTGCAAAAATTGTACTCACATTGCCTATTTCAAAATTCTGCCTCATGAGGAGATAGAGGGAGGCACTGGCGTGGGCCCTGATGGTACCGATACTGCTACTGCAACTCCTTAGAAGCCGTAAGCACAAGTCAGCACACTGCTCCGTCTCTTCTTCAAACAGCAGTTCAGGAAACTGAAAGAGGTAGATATATGTATATATGTCACTATGACTAAATGAAAACACAAAAAATGCAACAAAAATGCCAGCACATTATTATATACTTTAGAAAGAAAGATGTTGCACCTTGGACACTAGTGCTCTCTGTGTTGCAAAACAGTGCTGCAGGTAGAGGGCGCTTTGATTGCAGGCCATACTGTGAAGCAACACTTTCAGCACCCCTCCGAGAACACTTTCTTTGGATTCTGTCAATGATACAGTCTAAAGTCGACAGAGTGAGATACATAATCCATTACCTGTTAAGTGAAAACTACACCATTACATTCATATTCAACAATCCTTATATAAACAGTCAAATTCATGGAGATGCCACACAAAAGACTAATGATAACTCGCTGACAATGGGCAATAGGAGTGATGGAAAGGTGAAGGTTAAGTCATTGAACATGGAGCATCCTTTCCGGACTATAAGCTGTAACTTTGGTTACACAAATTCAACCCTGCGGCTTACGCAAATATGTTGCGTCTGCCTTTAAAAAGCTTAAATACAGCGTCAACTGCACATTGAACATAGGAGGCACACAGCTTTGTCTTCGCATGTCATGATTTAATGCATCTCTTCTTTGGTGACAAGTGATTCCTACTTCCATTAAAATCTCTTAAACAGACCTGCACTGACATACGCACCTGGACAATGATCTCTAATGTGTCAAGAATGATCAAGTTGGCCTCTGTTGCAAGGTTCCCATCAATAAGTGCTTCATGTTCCAGCTCTGCTCTTGTCCTACAATCACAGAAGGAAAAGAAAAAAAAGATCAGTGCCAGTAAAACAGTGTGGATCAAAGGGAATCTTGCAGATGTTTCAACTTTGGACAATTTTGATTTTACGTAACCAGTTTGTCTAAAATGTATTTATTATTAATTGAAAGCACACCAAGACATCGTTACGTTGAAGACAATCACACGTCAAAATCATTACTGTATATTAATGACGTCCACAGACGTCCTGCGGCCATGACTGAGAGAATTTTGATACGGAGATTCGCGCAGGTTTCGACAAAATGATATCACAATTTATCAAAGAACTACCACTCTGAGGCCAAAAGAATGCAACTTCTCTACAATGATCTTCAGACAATGAAGAATGACGTCTTTAAAAAGGCCTGGACGAAAAACAATGACTGCTTAATTCCCAAGGGTCAAATACATTCAGAATAAAAGTTGCTTATAAAAATACCCGTATCTTTATTGTTTTCAATTTTTTTGTCATATTTTGCTAAATAAATATAGGCATATTTTAAAACTAGTATTCCTGATTGAAATTCTGACAGCAAAAGTTAGGTCAAATCTATTCGTATAACCCAGGGTTGCGAACCTATGGCTCCCGAGCAATCGATGGCTCCCTATATGACTATGTATGGCTCAGACATAATTCATTCCAAGCAAATTTTCTCCGTGTCTCTCCTAATTTGTTTAGGTGAAGCCTATTTTAGGGGAGGCAAAACCAAACCACAATTAAATGGATGGTGCTATTGTCCAGTGTGTGTGTATTTATAGGACACATTCTTAACTACAGTTCACAATGAAAGTGTCACACACCAAATAAACTCATTTTGCCAGTATTTGCTAAGGAATACTTTATATTGAAGAACCTCATTTAACAATCAATGTTTAATATTGAGACACTTTATGATGAAAAGCCACATAACATTTTTTAAATATCCAGAAGCTCTAGCAAAGCAACCTTGAGAAATTTGATTGGGTGAGCAGTAGGGATGGGTGGAGCTATGCAAATAGCGCAAGCACTCCCTCCTGTCTCTCGCACTGCGCCGTCTGCAACGATGGTAAATACGTTGGCATCTTTGTTTGCAGAATTATTTGCCATGTTTGCAAAAGACTTTCGCAAATGTCACACAAATAAATAAAATATGCTGAAGAATAAGTTTATGTCTGGAGAGCGGATTTAGCGGTTTTGTTGAATTTAGTCTCAAAATGTACGGTGTGGTTCCTTTTTCCCTCTTCTTTTTACTTGGGATGCATCCACTATGCAAGATTAAAACTATTCAAATTATGTTAGCGAGAAATGCATTTGCTCTAGCAGAAAACAATCACTGACAAACAACTTTCTATTGCTTCAGTAAGAAAGAAAACACTCCACCCGAAGTCTAAAATAAGCAACACATATTAAAAAAGCCAACTACACTCAGCCAGCCCAGCATAAACCCATATAAGAGTAATGCCATTAGGGGACATAAGGAGGGAAAGGAGTAAAGGTTCTAAGTTTTCTTAGGGATCCATGAGCATGTGCAACTTACCAAATTCTCAATAGCCAAATCAATATTGCCAATTAGAATGTCCCCTGTTGACAGAATACTTGCTTATTGTTTTTTTTTTAGTACTGAGTGAACCTACTCCAATCATATCCTGGTCATGTGGACAGTTTATGGTCCCCAATATCCACCGCACATTTCTGGTAATCAAAAAAAGGTCTATTTAAAAAAAATTTTTTTTACAAAGTGGAATCCCTTCCTTGAAGTTGCTGCCATGTTTGTCTGGCATCTTGCTGCTGCGTTGTGCACTAGTTTTCATTCACATTAGATCAGTGTTTCCCAAACTTTTTCAGCCAAGACACAATTTTTTTGATTGAAAAATCTCGAAGCACACAATCCATCGTTAGTGTTTTAAAAATAATTCACGGCACTGGATTCTTGTGTTTTTTAAAAGCTAAAATGATCCTCATGTTGTCTAAATTGACAATATAAAGTTTTTCTTATCTGTGGTCACAGTGGCTCGGGAGGTAATACGGGTAATTGGTTTTGGTATATTTTTGCTCTAATTAAACTAAATTTTAACCTGTATTTCAAGTTATTTTTCCCTTTTATTTTCTCGTTACCACAAACAGAACTGAACATTCGCATTTCACCCCAGTTAAAAGAACCTGGGCCTTTGGAATAGGTGGAATGACTGCGCACACTGATGAACAATTCCTGGACGTACCCACGTCTTCTCACAGAGACTATAAATCTACAGTGCATTACATTACTCGCTCGCACATCAGCCGCGCAAAGCAGAATGCGCCAGCTTGCATTGCAGCCTTCCCTCGACAGGCCGAGCATAAGCTGAAAAACCCCAGGGCACAAAGTAAATTCAACTCCAGACAAAGCTTGCAAGATGATGCTTTAAACTTAACATCAAACTGTTGATTCTTGGGGAAGGTAGAAGCGGAATTTTCAGTACAAAGGAATCTCTCCAAATTGATTAGCATTATAGTGGGAACCGTTTTGGTTCTTTTTGCTAACTTAACCTTTTTAGCCGTTGATTTTCCTAGTGTCCCTTGCATTTCCTTTCTCTTGTTTCTTGTTAAATTAATATATCGTTTGTTGTATATTACTGTGTGTTTCCTTGGTTCCATCATTTTTGGGATTCCAAGAACTCAAAAGTGGTAACTTAATTCAAAATCAAATTAATTTGTAGCAAGTTTCTCCTCCTTCAGACAAAGTGAGAAATCTTAAAACTAAACTTTATGGTGAATCACATATAGAGGCGAACTCATTAACTGATCGCACTAAGGATGAATTATTTTCAAACACAGAATATTTTAAATCAAAGCAAAAACTCCTACGTATTTTTTGCTCTTCTAGAATACCTACATGCACTTAAAATGAGCAAACTTCTACCAATGGAACATTTATTTTACAATGTTCAAATAATTTATTCATTTTTAATAATAAAAATCAAGAAAATTATTTCCCAAGTTTTTACTTTATTTTATTTTATTATGCTTTTGCTATTCAATCCTAAACAGCTTCATCAAACAAAATAAGTTCTTAAATTTACTGTACAACCTCAAATATTTGCTATGTAAAATTAATTCAATGCTGCCACATACTAACATGAATGAATGTTAGTTACCTGGCTGATTACTGACAGAAAGCAAAAATTTATACAATGATAAGATAAGGCAATTTCTTACGGCACCCTAAGCAAGGTTTCAGGGCACACTGGTTGAAAAACAATGCGTTAATTAATACAGTGCCATCCAGTGGTCCAAAATTACACACTGGAGCTTTAAAGAAACACTCAATTTAGAACTCTGATTAAAAACACTTTGACATGCAAGTGAACACATTGCTCAAGGATTTTAAGAAGACTCTAAAAGGAGCACACAGCAAATGGGGGACGAACAATACCTGAGAGATCGGTGATTCCTACATCAACACACAGTGAAAAAGAAATAGGTGAAAATAAAACAGGATCTAATATGTAACAGTCGAAAATAGAGGTGAGCCTTTATTTGGAAAATATTACAAAAACATAAAGATTGCAAAATAAATGAAGTGCCCGTCTGGTTGGCCTTGTTGATGTAAGAACAGTCTGATGAAATTGGTGTGAACCAAGAACTTACTTGTCTAATCTTTCACTGTTCTGTCTCCAGTGGGTCATATCCTTCCTCCACCGCAGATTCTCCTGACTGCCAAAGGCACTGCCTGAAGGACTACGCTCTGGGAGAGAAAAAGAAAAACACAATTACCTGTTTAAACAATTAGAAGCACAGGAAGCTAGATTTTAGGTCGTAGTTGTAAAGGTCTAAAGTTAGATTTAATGTAAAGCTGTAATATGAAAGGTTTTGCAGAGCTACAGACTACCCCCAATTGCAAATAATTTATTTTAATGCAAAAACAAAAACTTAGATATTTGTTGTTTTTGTTTTTTTGTTTTTTAAATAAATGATGTTGAACATGTAACAGCACAATGGATGACTGGTTAGCACAGCTGCCTAACAGTTGTAGGATCCCAAGCTTAATCCCACTGACTGTATGGAGTGTGCAGGTTTTAGCCAGGGCTACTTGGGTGCATGGCAGGTTGATTGGCCTGTACAATTTGTCACTAGCTATGAATGAATGAATGAAAACTTTATTTCAAACATAAAAATAAAAACAGGAAAAAAATAACTCAACACCAAAATAATGTTATATAACATGTTCGAAAAGGGGTAGTAAGAAGCAGATGCTTAGTTTCCCTACCCCTTCATCTTCCCAATTAAATACATTTTACAGATCCTCTTCTCCTCTTGTGTCTAATATAACAAAGTCTCATGGATATTCATATTACATAGGTCGAATATCAATAATTATAATAATAAAACTAGTCACATATTTTATACACTAATCTTCGTAGTACCAATCCCTCAACGTCATAATGCCACTAGTCACCAAACATCACTGCGGCACCAATGATAATAACAACAATAGTAATAATATTAATAATAACAGTTATGAAATGAATATAGCAACAATAACAGCAAAGTTAACCATAGTTCTAAACGCACTATTCCCAATCTCTCGTATCACTCATAATGGTAAAATGGTGAGTGTGTGTAATTGTCTGCCTCTAAGCTCAAATTTGCTGACATGTAGTCCAAAATAAATTTTGCCCACTGCCCAAAGGTAGTTGGGATTGGCTCCAGTCTCACCTAACCTTTGTGAGGTAGAGCAGTTGAGAAATGAAAGAATGAATAAAATATGTTGAATGATCTTTCCCCGAAAAACTTCCAATCCACACTTATTGTTTTATAACAGTGTACTTCGTTAACTGTTTCCACTATTACTAGTTTCAGATGAGAAGCCAACCGTGCCTACGGATGAAAACATGAAAAATGTGTTCTTTTGCTGCCATGAATTTAGACCTGTCACAACATATTTTGGATGACAATCGTGCAAAGAACTATTGAATATATATTTTTGACATTTTTTTAATCATACATGATGTTGTTTGACAAACTAGTGCAAGTAAACGTCTTAAGAAAAAAACAACAATAAGCTTTAATTCATTAAAAGGTTGCAAAAGGTAATACAGTGGGACCTCGCTACTTCGCGGTTCCACGTTCGCGGGTTCAGAGCTTCGCCGGTCTAAAAAATAATAAAACAATTAAATAATTAAAAAAAAAAAAAAAATTAAAGCATTTTTGACGGGGCGTCGCTACTTCGCGGATTTTCACTTGTCGTGGGTGGTTTTGGTCCCCATTAACCGCGATAACCGAGGGATTACTGTAAATCAAAAACATAGAATACAAAAAAATAAACATATTAAAATTCACTATATTTAGTTTCATTCCATTTTTGTAATGCATGATTTTCCAACCAGCCCATACGTTTTGTCAAAAAGGGCTAAGAATCTTTGAAATGCTGATGAAATTACGAATAAATTGTACATTTGAATTTTATCACAATCTCAAAGTATGTGAGGCAAACTTCAAGTAGACCACAAGCAGCAGTAATTTGAACTGTATCGATAGAGTGTAGGGACTCAATGAATTAATTCATTCGAATGAACTCCACTTATGAGGCAACGCTTAAGAAGCAAACATTTAAATGAAAATGCTTTTTAGCCCAGCCTGGCTGAGTTCTTTTTAATGACTTTTTTTCTATCTACATGACATGATTAATAAGAAAATTGTTTTGATTGTCCTGGGGACAGGATCCAGATGAGTTCCGGCTTTTTCCTGTCAACTCTTTTTTCGCCTTCTTTTTCTCAATTGGTTACCTAAGATGTTGATTTTAAACGCATTATAACTTTGTATATGATCAGAGGAAAATAATGAAAATGTCAATCAATCAGCTGTATAGGAAAATGCAGTGAGATTTCTTCTTTAACTTAAGGTGTTTGATAGCCAAAGTGAAAAAACAAAGTCGCTCAATTTATTAAGGATGACAGAAATACACAGTGTCTGTACTTGTCTGAGACATGTATCTGCTCCTCAATAGGAACGTTAAGGGGTTAATAAAGTTTGACTGACCTATTTGACTGTTTTGTTGACATTCCTACTGTAGCACATAATAGTGTATGGAGAATACATGGCAAAAGCCATTTTTTTGAGGGAGAGGGGGATCATCTGGTGTGCCTTATAGTGCAGAAAATACAGTAATTCCTAAAAAATCTACATTCATGAAGGATTTTTATCATGATGCTTTAAACAATTATTTTTGCTAAACACATAAATCTTATTGTTAGGTTTACATCTTTAAGACTTTCGAAAATTGGATTCAAGACATTTTAATGCCAAATAAGGCCTTATTTTTAGAATGATGAATTCAATGCCTTTTAAGACTTTCCAAGGATCCACAGGAACCCTGAATTGTAAACTGCATTATGGGCAAAAATGACATTACTGTTTTCAAATACAAATTTCGATAGAGTTTAGTACTACACGAAAAGCAGTGCCAAAAACATACTTTTGGAGAGCCTACATTTAAATCAATTAATTTGCAAATTTGCTTGAATAAATATACAGTGGGACCTCGGTTAACGCGGTTAATGGGGACCAAATGTTTTTTTTTTAAATGTTATTATTATTATTTTTTAGACCCGGTTAATGGGGACCAAAACCACCCGCGAAAAGTGAATATCTGCGAAGTAGCGACACCCCTTCAAAAATGCTTATATATATATATATATATATATATATATATATATATATATATATATATATATATATATATATATATATATATATATATATATATATATATATATATATATATATCTCATCTCATTAGCCGTACCGCTTATCCTCAGTAGGGTCGTATATATATATATTTATATATATATTTTTATTTTATTTTATTCTATTATTATTATTATATTTTAGACCTGCGAAGCTCTGAACCCGCGAACGTGAAACCACGAAGTAGCGATGCCCCTTCAAAAAAAAATAAAAAATAAAAAATATATAATATATATATATATATATATATATTTTATTTTTCATTTTTTATTTTTTATTTTGTTATTATTTTTTAGGCCCGCGAAGCTCTGAATCCGCGAACGTCGAAGCGCGAAGTAGCGAGGTCCCACTGTATTCATTTTCCACGGTAGGTACTTTAAAAAACAAATTGTGTTGCAGGGCAGCGCAGTGGTTAGCGCGTGTGCGGCACAATTCTGAGGTCATAAGATCGAACCTCCTTTGTGGAGTTTGCATGTTCTCCCTGTGCTTGCGTGAGTTTTCTCCAGGCATTCCGGTTTCCTCCCACATTCCAAAAACATGCACATTCTGTTAATTGGCTGGTCCAAATTGTCCCTTGGTGTGAATGAGTGAGCGAATTGTCTGTCCCTGTGTGCTCTGCGACTGGCTGGCAACCAGTTCAGGATGTCCCCTACCCACTGCCCGAAGCTAGCTAGGATGAGCTCCAGCAGCCCCTCGACCCTACTGAGGATAATCGGTGCAGATAATGGATGGATGGATGGAAGTTGTGTTGCAGTCCTACCTAGTTGTCCACGGCTCCGCCGAACCATCTCTTGCCTGGCGCCGATGCTACCCAGGATGGCCTCTTCCAGCTTGGCCTTCATGTCTTTTGACTTTTTGAACGTCAGACTGTTCATGCGTTCAAATGCTTTCTTGCCCTGCATGGTGAACACAACATGGGCCTTGTATCCATGAAGTTGAGGGTGAGTGGCAAAAGAGAAAATGTCAGGAAAGTCATTTGCAGCGCAGCACTCAGGAAGAAGAGCAGTATTAATTGCATAAAGGCATGCATACAACATGCAGAGGAATAGACACATGTAAAAACAAATGAGAGCAGCAGAAGGAGAGAGCAGTGTTTATTGTTAGATAATTCAGAGGCCAAGACATGAACATATAAAGTCTGTTAAGTTGTTGCCCTGGAAATGCACTGATTGACCAATTATTAAGTTTTAAGATATATGAAATGCCAATTCATTAACACATCATGCTTGAACATACTTGTTTATAATTAGTTTTTTATTTAAATCCTACTCTAGCTTCAGCAATCATTGACGCAGAAGATAACTTTCATCAACCAAACATGTTCACTTCATTTATTTACGTGACTGAGGTCTGGGCACTCGCCTTCTGATGCCTAAGTAATTTAATTAAAAAAAAAAAAAAAAATTATACAAGAGGACTTATTCGTGTTATACAACATCGCTGGCATATACAGCATCAGGGTTCCCCCAGGATTTCTCAATTCAAATTTAAGACTTTTAAGAACTTCTCAAGACCAGATCAAATTCAATTTAAGAACAATCTCGCAGATATTCTAACATAAAGATGCGGGAGGCGGACACTAAGTCGTGATGGGCGGTGGGGACTTTAGGGTCCAGCCCCACGCTGAAGGAGTGAGGTTTTAAAGGGTGGCCGGACCACTGTTTTGCTGAGTGAGGAATGGCATCTGGCCTGGCTGCAGCAAGGCCTGGACTAAGGGTGGGACTGGAGATGCCCGATTTGCGAGGCCGCCCAAAAAGGACACATTATTGTTAAATCCTTTTAATCCACATATGTTTTACCTTGGCTTACATTAAATAACATATTTTTGGGTGAGCATAGTTTCTAGTTACTCATTTTGCATTCTAAATCAGCCACAATAGGAAGGCGATACGAAAACCTCGTACTGACCTCGGTCATCTGTATTTTTGATTAGGACCACTACCACCTCAATTTGAGCCGGAGAAATCCCTGATTCATGCAGTGTAAATCCACCCTAATGTGCAGGGCAAAATGTGAAGATACCTCACCTTGTATTCAAAGCAAGAGACACAGAGGTAGACCAGATCCAACAAGCGGTTCAGTTGAGAGACTGAGAGATCAGTGAACCATTTTTGTAACACCAGCTCATCTGCATTTTTTAGCACCCACAGGAGACAAATGAGCAGACTGCGGCTTGACTCAGCTGAGAAGCTTCCATGCTGACGATTCGCCTAGACAAAAGAAGGAGAAATTAAAAACGGTTATTAAAGGACAATGTACATTATTGCCAAGAGATTATTGTTATCCTTTATTTATTGTTAATTGTAATTTATTGTTTAAAAATTCTCTTTAATGTCCAAAAGAATGAAAAATGTAAGACCCCCATTAAACATGACATCTTATAATGCAGACACCAGCCATGTAAGTTGGCCAAAACCTTGTAAGACTGCTTTCATTTGCTTTTTGACACAACAACGGTAATCTACTTCTGTTATTTTACTGCCAACTAGAGCAGAGGTGTCAAACATTCAGCCCACGGGTCTGGCAGGCTCGCCAACGGATTTAGTCCGGCCTGCAAGACAATGCTGAGAAGTACAAGAGAAAAATGAGCCGTATCACGTCACACAATGACGTTCAGCTTTAAATATGTTTACTGGATGTCGCCAAAGCCAGGTGCCGCCCACAAAGAAAACCACCCACATTTGCTGTATTTGCTGACTACCATTTTTACCCAGGGGGAAACAAGGCCTCGTTAAGGGAAGTCGTGTGACCTCTGTTTTGTTTTTTTTAATTGTCCATGAATAACGTGCAAATGCACCCTCAATAAATTAGTGGGCAGTAGCGCTTTCATTCAGTGTGCACTTGTCGCGAATACGTTTTGTTTACACTCAGCATTAGTGCTCTGCACAGAGTGGGAAGTATTGATACGAAGTGTAGCATATTCTCAAGTTACACTATTAAGAAAAATATTGAACTGGGATGAAAAGACAGGGGGAGCAAAATGGAGAAAAGTCTCCTCCAAAAAGCCAAGACGAGGATATTTGACAAAGCATAACTACGGACAAGAAAAAATATTGGTGCGCTTAGAGAGCCTGGATCAAAATCAATGAACCAGTCATTTGATGACATGACACCCCAATTACGTCAATAAGCCATATGAGCTTTTTTAGGATTTTTTGAACGTGCCGAACAAATGCGTAAAATTTGCCATGGACGGAGGTGACCTGTCATGACTGATATTGAGGCATCTTTGTTTTGTCCCCACCAATATTATGTGATCACTTTAGAAAAAAATCGATTAATCAAAAATTGCAGATAGGATTAAATGATGTTTTCTCCTGAAGCGCTGACACAAAGGACAAATGTATTGGCACTGTCTTTCCCGTACTTCACTTATGCTTTTTTTGTGATTTGGTCCCCACCAATTCCAAACTTAGGTCCGTGCCTAATAATACAATCATCCCGCATCCTTACTTCAATAAACCAGTGAATGTTCTCAGCATCATTGACCAGGAGCTGAGAGTTGCTGTCTCCTGCTTTCAATACCGCTTTGAAAAGCTGTGTGGGTTTTGCAAAACGTGCTTGTTGCAGCCATTAATCCAGGCATGATTTTCATATAAAAACTATCTGCACTAAAATTATATACTTTTAATTTGCATTTTTATATATTGTGTTTGAATTAAAGTTGGTGATCAGTTTGATTTATTATTAATTGTTTTTTATCTCTTATCAATTTTTAGTACCAATATGGTTTGACACAGTCAGTCAAAAAATGGTTATAGTTCACGGATTTCTATATTATTTTCGATTTTGAGATGCATTTAATATGTTTTCTGTTCCAGTAAATAACTCCAAGTTTCTTTTTCTTTTTTAGTGTTATGCAAAGGGGTATTTAAAAAAATTCATAAAGTATATTATTTTTATATGGGTCGGGAGGGGGTCATGGGGCTGTATTTGTTGTCACTTTCTAGTATGTCTAAGTTTCCCTGTGTTAAAGAAACTGTAGTTACATGCATTCAATTTTTGTTTAAATATAAAGTTGATAGATAGTACAGAAGATAACATTTTAGAGAAGGAAAATAAATGTTGAGGAAAAAAAGCTTTAATAATCGATTTATAATCAATTTTACACCCGTGAATCATAATTGTAATTTAATTAGAGGCCTCCTAAATATCCTCAACCCTTCAGCTTAGGCACACTTTTTATGCAATTACCAGTCCGGTCCCCGTGAGTTATTCTGCCATGTGGCCCCTTAGCAAAACCAATTTGACGCCCATGACAGAATGAAATGTGTGCTATTTGTATTGGTTACCTGCGAATTCAACAAGAAGCTGCTTGGTCTGGATATTGGAGAGGTAGTGGTGGTGCCTGCAATGGCCATGGCAATAGTCTGGTTAATCATGCTGTTTGTCTCTGTATCAGCATCTTCACCATTGCTGCCGACTGTAGTGCCCTGGGGAACACCTGATCGACCCCACTGGTTGAGGGATTCTAGCAGAGAAGAGGTAAAGAAAGTTATGAGTAAATAAACCATTCGACAATGTAAAAGCAAAAGACACCAGGACTTGAGAGGATATGTCTTGTCTGTAAAAGCTTGATTTTTACAAGAATATATTATATTTGTATTACTATATTTATTTCTCAATTTGTTCAATTTTAGAATTTTGAACTTAGCTACTCGTTACCATTTTCTGACTTGTTTCTTCATTGCAGCGTGAGTCAGCTCGTTCATGATGCGTGACCAGGTACGTGCATTTCTTAGACAAGTTCAAATATAAATTTTATATTTTCATCTTTCTTAGGGTTTGTGTTGGCGTTTGGACTGTAGTTGAGGCAGGCCTTTAATTACAGACGCTAACCTACTTACGAACGAGATAGGTTCCGGACGATAGTTAGTAAGTTGAATGTGTTCGTAAATTGCTTCAGTGCTATATTTTGTATGTTTAAGGTTTGTATAAGTAACCTGTATTGTTTTGTACCAAAAAACAAACATTTCATAAAATAATATGCTCTATAAAGATAAATAAAGATCAGTTTATCTTACTTTTGGAAGATGAGTCAAGTCATTTTATTTGTATAGCCCTTAGTCACAAATAGTCCCAATGGGCTGCACAGACCACAGATTATTGGATACCACACACAATTATTACACCACCCCCTGATCTTGGGGCGGCAGTAGCTCAGGAGGTAGAGCGCTCGTCTTGGGATCTAGGGATCCCAGTTCGAATCCCGGCTTGTCCGTGTTACATGTCGAAGTGTCCTTGGGTAGGACACTGAACCCCTAATACCCCCAATAAGCAGGTCAGCGTCTTACATGGCTGCACTACAAGGCCGCTATTGGGAAATGTGAAGCACACTGTAAAGCGCTTTGGGAAGTCATTGACTTAAAAAGCGCTATATAAATGCAGATCATTTCATTTCATTTCATTTAATCTAAAACCTACATGAGCCTCAAGACCGAAAAAAAGTGATCCAACCATTTTTTCAACCGCATCAAGCTTTCTTATTACACTTTCATTTTAAAAGAAAGGGCTCAACACCAATAAAAACAAAAAATAAAAATGTCAAAGTTCTTAGCGCGCTGGATATACAGTATATAATGTTTACGCACGAACTAGGAAGAGGAAGCGGATTTCTTCTTTGGGGTGGTTGATGGGTGAGGTCTCACAGCGCCACACGCCGGTAGCGGCGGAAAGAAGCACTATAGTGCTGTCCTGGACTCGGAAAAAGGTGCACACAATACAAAATCTAACTTACAGCAATGTCCGGGTATTTTTCAACATCCCGAAAAAATGTTCGTATCTACCGGTTTTCATAAGTAGTTCGTAAGTAGGGCAGCGTCTGTACTTTCACAATTGTCCCGCAACACTAACAAATTTAAAAAAAAAGTGCATTGATGAGCACAACATCAGTCTCCAACACTCTACCCCGTTGCCAACCTAATGTGTTCAGCCCCAAAGAGCTTTGCTAAAAGTAAGACAAAAGCAGATAGGTCTAGTAGAAAATAAGGCATAAGTGCTTTTAGAACTCAGTTGGCCAATGTTAACATATACTGAATATATAATGTATTGAACTTTCAGCTTTTTTAAGTACACCTCAAATAACGCACCGCACCTTTAACTGTAATTTTGCAATTTATTCTGTTCGTGTTAGTTTACAATAAAAAAAGAAACGACAATAAATCAAAGGTGCATAGAACTTGTGTCTTCGGAATACATAAAAACACTGTTAGAAATCCCAATGTGTAAAGAGCAAAAAGTCAAGTGACCCATTTTACTTGCTGAGAAGCACTCGTTTGAAGTACAATTGCTGCTTTGAAACAAAGCTAAAAATAGAAAAGAGGTTGAGTGAGAGCAAGAGAGCATGACATCTGCATGTTTGTTCAGACAAACCACAGGGGTTAAAGGTGGGGGAAAAATCGTTTCCTTTGACTCAAACATGGGCAAATAGTTGAACACTATAAGAAAGATTTGGATTAAACTAACATCAAAGTTAAATTAAAAAGTCAACAGATATGATTCAATTCATTACTTGAAAATATTTCACTCAACTCTTGACCACGTGCTCTACTTTAGGCAATACATTTCCTCTGACAAAAATATACTTAGACAATAACCTTACTTCTTACCTGTAAAGTCATGAAGCTGTGGCAGGCTCTCCATTACAATGCCGATTAAAGGAAGGTATAGCATAGCCACTCTTGCCTTAACCTCCGGATCAGCATAACGTGGGTCGGAGTCATGGCTGGACAGTAAGTTGTGCACAACACTAACCACTTTTTTATGCAAACCAAACATCCTATTAAAAAAACAAAAATATATAGACGTACTTAAGAAGAAAACACAAATGTAAGAACATCTCAAATCACTATAACTTAAAACTTAAGAACATTTCAATATTGGATTTCTATTCCTGAATTATTTTCCAATCATCTTCAAAATGTTTTTTTACTTTATATACTCTTATAAAGATGAAATGTAAATTTACGAACCCCTCATTTTCTGGATCAAGTATCACAGACAGTTCTGACAATACAAGCCCGGCCATAAAATGCTGCTCTCTGAAGGGCACAGACAGTTCAAACATGTTTGCTATTTTCTGGTCCTGAACATTTGTGGAGAACCCAGAGCTCTGCGAAAAGAGAAAAATAATAGTACAAACATGTATGCAAAAAAATAATAACAAACGTGTTTAATTATTTTTTCATTTATGTAAAATCTTCAATTGTAACAAAACAAGAGACACATTCTTGATTGACTATTATAGTGATTGTATTCGTTTTAGTACTTGTATTTGGATTAAATAGTGATACTCAATTTCTAACCAATAAACAAACATTAATATATGGTTTTCTGAATGGTGATTAACTTTCAATAAGTTTGAACGTATGCAAGTTTGCACAACTTTTAAATCTGACCTGTGAAGTTGCTGAAGAAACAGACGGAGATGGGGAGGCAGGTGGCGTGAGTAAGCTGCAAGGCAGATTGAGGGTGACATAGTGTTCATGACTGCAGACTATTCTCAAAAAGTCCAGCCTCAGAGACTCTAAGGTCGGGTTTTGCAGCGCATACATCTTTGTGGACACCTATTGGGAGGCAAAGCATGGCAATATATTAAACCTGGTACAGAAAAGAATCCAGTAAATGTAGAGGTCTGAGAGGTATTACAAAGTAAAACCACTTTGGGTCAATAAGGAAAGTCTGTATACATTAAAAATATAGAATTAAATCTGGAGAATAAATTACAATTTGTCTTCATTACATTTTAGTAATCTCAATTCTAGTTAGAAAATGTAAGTTATTTTGAGGAAAATGACTACATACGTACTACTAACTAAGGTTGAACACTCTTATCGAATTGCAAATACATGGTCACTGAAATAACATTTTTACCATCAAAATAAAAGGTTGGTTAGAAGTAGGTGGTTACCTGTTTCCAGTATGCCCTGATGAGGGTGAAGACAAAACCTCTGTCCATGACAGACAGCAAATCATTGAGAAAAAAAGCAAGACTTGTATTGAGTCGCTCAACCAGCTCTAGATCCTGACAAAAAAAAGTGAAGATTTTAGTGAAACTTATTGGAACAATTCGTATTATTTGAAAGATCAAAAAAATACATATATAAAAATAAAGGCATTCAGAACAATTAATTATTTGAGTGCCTGTGAACGTTGTGCGGCATTGGTGACAGTCCTGTCATTCTCCGGCTGTCAGTCCGTCTGCGAACCTCTGTTGATGGAAGGCAAACCTTATTTGACCCTGATTCCCGCCTATACCATTTTTGCACCCGTTTTTCCACCTTTCCGTTCCTGATCTCCCCATTTGTCTCCGGCTATGACCTGTTTTGATTCCAAACACGTCTGCTCTCCCGTCCCGGCTAACGGCCCGTTTCTGACCCCGACCACGTTTTTGCTCTCCTGTCCCGGCTATCGACCTGTTTTTCCCATCCCTGACACCGCTACGCCCGCTACGGAAGATCCACTACCGTATTCGGATCACAATCCGATTGCCAGAGAGACTTGCTCTCAGCATCAAGCGAGCACCGGATCCCGGGTGCTGCCCTTCCTCTCTCTATCTCAATAAACTTGTGAGAAACGTTATGCGATTGGGCCTACCCTTTGTCCTGGACGTGACAAAATTATGTTGCAAAAACTGAACATCATCTTTCAAATATAATTTTAAAATGGGAAATGAAATACACGAATAAAAAAAAATCTGAAATGATGTATTTTACAATCATTACCTTCTGGAAACGTGATACAATGTCACCAGCAATGGTGCTGACTAGCGCTGTTATGTCATCCATAAAACGCTCGGGGAATCGGTTCTTCCTGGGTGACTCCAAGCGTTCAGCAAAGTAGAGGTGATGGATGATGCTCTTCACCTGTAGTCCAGGTTTTTGCAAGCATAAACACAGAATATCTCAAGGCAGGAACATTATAACTGACATTAATAAGGTCAGTTTTTCCCTACCATAAGCTCAAAGAAAAACCAGGCCTGCTGTAGAGCTCCCTCCCGAACACTTCCACTACTCACCACCCATTGAAGAGCTAGCTCCTCATGAAAGAGCTATGTAGAGCAGAAACAAACAGGCAACAAAGTGGATGAAATAACGAGACATAACTGAAAAGTAATAAGGAAAAACACAGTGTTTAGGTTTGGATTAGATAATCGAGATGTTAAAGCTCATACGAAGATCACACCTTAGACATGTTTATGAAAAGCAGGCTTACCAACAACAGGCAAGCACGCTATGTATGGTAGTAACTATTCACAATCTATTCAATTGTTGTGTGCTAAAATCATATTACATTTGAGAATAACAACAGTAGTTTTGGAATTGATATAAAAAGATTATTTGCAATTTATATATTCAGATACATCCATGATTAAAAAAAGAAAGGAAAAAGTAAACCCACTTACTTGAATTTCTCTCTCATGGCCATGTTACTCAAAAGTAAAACTGTTTTGCTCCCTCCCGCCATTTACTGTCTTAAAGTCATGATCGCATTTTTAGGCAGTTCATTCATTAAGTACGTGCATGTCTTAAATGTGCTCCAATAAACTCTTCCTTTTTCAGATTTTTGGAGGTTACGTTGGGGTTTTGGACTGTATTTAAAATGGAACTTTTCTCACTTTTACCATTTGCACGGTACACTAAGGCAGGGGACCGCCTGGATTGATTGCCAGACGGTTGCAGGGTACACTGAAACAGACAACCCGTTCATATATACTCATACCTAATGGCAAAATTTCACTTGCCATGCACAATTTTGGATTGTTGAGTAGTGGGAACTGAACCCAGGATCTCTATACCAGGGGTCTCAAACTCAATTTACTCGGGGGCCACCGAGCTCGGGTCTGAGTGAGAGTGGGCCAAATCGTGTTTTTTTACAAGAAAAGCGCTGACCAGAACTTTCTACTGTTCTCAAATATAATTTTTTAAAATGCTACACAAGTAAAAATCTTAAAATAAAAAAAACATCATTAATCAATATGTAAATCAATCAATCAATCAGAAAAAAAAGCCATCATTTGCATGGGCTGCCCTTAGATTGAAGGTACAGTGTGTGTTATGTGATCACTAGGTGTCACTGTATGTGTTGTGCAATGTAAACCAGGTGCTGAAAAGCGCTAAGTAGAAAGCAAACTACGGAGACTCAAAGTGACCAAAGTTTTCTTCTCATTTTTTTGGGGGCCAGCCTTTGGCATGGTGTTGTTTTTTTGGGGTACCCGTAGCAGCAAGATGACGGAAACAATGTCAGCTCCCTCTAGCTGAGGCAAATGTTTTGTAAAATAAATACAAAATTCTCGACTTCCAAGTATTTCAAAGTATGCACCAGTTAATATATCATAGTTCATGCATATGTTTATTTTTAAATAATATTTTTTATTTTTTTTACTACAAGGAGGCATTTAATAATACACACTGTCCCTGTAAACTTTTGTGTTGAAGCAGGGGCCTCCAGGGCCCAGCAGGGCGTGATTGGACCCATAAGTTTGATACCGCTAATCTGTACCATTTATACTCATTAATATCATGATCAAGAGTGAATGGTAGGTTTCTGAAGCTGACTTTGAGAACAGGAAAAATACAGAATGTATTTTGTTTACAGGGCCTGGTTGCTGGTCAATCACAAGGCATAAGAAAATATTCACCTTCACATTTACCCTTTGAGACGGTTTAGTCATCGATTACCTGTTCAAGAAAGTTTTGGAATGACAGAAGAAGCAGGACTATTCGGACAGACGTGCTAATTTCACAATATAAAGGTGAAGATAAACCTTCTAAACTCAGATGTGCTGACCACTCTTGCACTGTGCCACCAGCATAAAATTGCAATGTTGTTACCTTGGTTGAAAGAGAGAAAGCCCCCCAAACAATTGCCATTCTTGAACACATTACGCGGAGTGACGGTATGTGATGGGGAAACATCATCAAATAACATACGTGGCAAGTGCAAGTGGCTCTACCTTTTTTGTGGGCAACCGTCCTGTTAAAGTTTGCAAGAAACTGGAACTCTCTGTGTGCGAAGACATGCGATTGCCACAGCGTTCCATGGCCTATGGGTGGAATGAATGCAACGTGACAACAAAAGTTAGTGGAGGAGCAACGAAAGTGGAAGATTTCACCTTTTCCTCTACATAGAAAAAAAGGTGTCCGGGTCCACAAGACAAAACACACAAACACACAACTGTTTTGTGTAGACATGTCTAGATATACAGGTAGATGTAGAACAATGACAAACAGGACTAGACGGAAATTTCGTAACTCTACACAGACTAGATATATACTTCTTCTTAAATCGTACAAAATGCAACGTTGCTTTCACAAATGCAATTGGGTATGCTAATTGGGTTTGGCCCTTTTAAGCCCTTCCAAATTCTGTGCCATCATCATCATTCAGGTCCTTAAGTTTTGCAGCCTCAAATCAAAAGTTCAAAGCTTGCTTGCATGCTTCAAAAGTAGTGGGCCAGGCTCTGATCATTACACTTAGCAAAAGATGCAGATTTTTGGCAAGTAGTAGTGCAACAACACAGGACACAACGTGGACAGTGAAGCAGACGAATTAACAAACACACAACAAAGAATTCCATGCTACACTGACACAATGGATGTTATGAGGGGTTAATAGGAAGTCATGGAGGGAAGCTAAGGTATATGCCAGAAACTAACTAAAACAAGGGGGGTGGGGGTGGTGTTATTAAAAAATAAATTGTCAAATTAAGGCAGGAGCAATTGGCGAATTGGCTAGGGAAGAATACCTAACAATAATGTTTGTGTGGTATGTTTGTTATTTCATATTTTATTTACCCTCTTTGCACTCCTACCAAAAAATTTAGAATTTTTACTCAATTTAAATCAATAACCAAATACATAAAAGTCGTTCTGGATAGCTTATCTACATTCAGGTGGACGTAAACTAAGCAGGGGTCACCAATAATAGTAGGCAGGCACAAGGTAGCCTTTAATGAACTACTGATTAGCGCAACATTGATGTGTCATTGCGATATAAATTCATACTAAGTATATTACGTTGGTCGTACTGCAACTGTTTTCTAACAGGCATAGGAAATCATTATCTTGATCAAGGGCAATTACATACTGTGATGTGAAAAACGTGCATCTCCATTTGTTTTTTAAATATGTATGGAATGTTAACTGAAAATAAATTCCATCCCTTCCTTAACCCTTCTCAGAGCCCCCTCTTGGATTAAATCTTAAAGGTTAGAAAAACAGATTACAGCACTAAACGGTGTGGAAATAAAAAAACAGCAACATAATGGGCCGATAGTGACAATGATGCAATAGTCAAAACAAAAATCAACAGTGAGTACAAATATGGAACTGGCATCCCATGAAATCTCCTTTGTACTTGTCCTATACTAGACTAACAAACACATTATTGGTGCCGTTATGTAAAAAACAAAACAAAACTCAAAACAAAACTCATCTTTAGCTTTAAAAAGCATTTGTGTTTACACAAAAATAATTTCTTTTCTTCCTTTACCCAATGTTTAGATTGAGAATATTATGTGTTTTTTGAATATTATTATACTAACTCTGAAAACATCTTTTGAGAATTAGTCCTATTGCGAGAAAGACATTTTGTGTTTTTTCAGCCTATTTCATCCCTAATCCTAATAATCACAAAGCGACTTCATAATAACATGATAAAAGTTGGTATTTCAGAAATGCACATCAAAATGGTAGCCCTTTGTACTGATCAGCAACAAAGAAATACCTCTCAACTTTAGAAAATTTGGTGACCCCATGATAAAAAAATACCCTTTTGTAGAAAAAAGACTGGAGTAAAGACTACAAGTTGATTTATCTTTTATGAAACTTTCTAATATACTGAATTCAATTTTTTTTAAACTCATACCAAAGGTTTTAATCGCTATAGTTATATTGCGTATAATAAGTACTTTAGATGGAATACGTGGCACAAGGGTGCTACAAGTACAAATATTGAATTCTACACAATATTTTTTTAAGTATTCATATATACATATATATAGATAGATAGATATACACACACACACATACTAGGCTCAGTGGGGCATCTCAGTTTATCTAAGATTAGACACTGAATTTACAGTGCATCCGGAACGTATTCACAGCACTTAACTTTCTTGACATTTTTTTTTATGTTATAGCCTTATTTTATAATGGATTAAAAAAAGAAACCACAAGTATTTACAGTCTTTGCTTAATCCTGTGTTGATGCAATTTCAGCCTCAAGTCTTTTGAATATGATGCCACTCGCTCGAGTCTGAGATCAAGAATGTTTTGGAACAGGTTTTCATCCTTAAAGTCTGTCTATTTCTGCATGCATTATTTCTTTTATATTGACTAGTCTCCCAGTCACTGCCATTGAAAAACATCCTCACATACTTCTTTAAACACTTTGAAACTACCAGGAACCATACAAGACATCATCGCCTTTGTAGCCTTATTCGCACATTATCTGATCTTACTAACATAAAAAATCGCCATCCCCCACCTTCCCACACTATGAGGAATAAATTAAGGACTCTGTGGATATATTCTACGCAAGATGGTCAAGTTTCTTTAACTATGTTGGAAAAATGAATTCCAGTTATCCCAGATTGATTAACCAGTCTGGTGTAATTTCTTGATGAATGTTCCAAGTCACTCAATGGACTCTTGACTTTACAGCTTCATGTATATTGTGCTACGCAAGGTTATCTATTTATTTATTTATTTGATTTGATTTTCTTACAAAAATGCATTCAGGTGCCTTATGAGTGTGATTGCCTTTCTGTGTTCTTTGTTCTTTTTAAATGCTGTTGTTGTTGCTGTCCGTGTATTGGGTCGGTTTGTTAGTTTCTTTTATATTTCTTTTATATTATATCCTTACCTTGGATGTGGCATTGCAATTGTAAAAGCTGAAATTGTTTTATGTTTGTATCCCTTGTGATAAAAAATCCAATTAACAAAAATAGAATAAAACATCCTCACTGCATGATGCTGCCATCACCATGCTTCACCGTAGGGATTGTATTAAGCCTGGTGATCAGTGATACCTGCTCTTCATTCATGCCAAAGAGTTCATCTAACAGGCTGATTTTGTCCTTCATGGTGACTTTTAGTAAACTTCGGGCTAGCTGCCATGTGCGTTTCGCTAAAACATGGTTTCCGTCTGACCACTATACCATGATGGCCTTACTGGTAAATAGTGGTAGAGATTTTTGTCCTTCTTAGTCAAACGCTGACTAAAACCCTTCTGCCCGGATCGCTCAGTTAATAAGGGCTGCCAGCTCTGTGAAGTTGTGATAGTTCTGAAATGTTTCAAAATAGTTTGTGTAATATAGTGTAACAATCTGTGAAGCCCTTTGAGACTCTTCGTGATTTAGGGCTATACAAATAAAAATGACTTGACTTGACTTGACATGATAAAGTGGTGATTGTGATGTTCAAAGCAACACCCTTCTCCAGATTTGTGCCTCTAGACAATCTTGTCTCAGAGGTCAAAAGACAATTCCCTTGACCTTTTTGTGTGGTTATGCTTTGATATGCACGGTCAACTATGGGGCCTCGTACAGACAGGTATAGCCTTTCCAAATCATGTCAAATCAACTGAATTTTTCAGAGGTGGCTCCAACAGAAAATTCCCAAGGGTGATCAGTGTAAATGCACCTGAGCTCAATTTTTAGCTTAATGGCAAAATCTGTGAATAAGTATAAGTGGTTTCTTGATTGTTTAAGCTTTAGAACTTTTTCAGAAACATATTTTTCGTTGTCTTTATAGACTGCTGTAGAGTAGAATTTTAAGGGGGAAAAATGATTGAATTCATATTATGTAGCATAAAATGTGGACAAAGTAAACACTGTAAATACATGCCGAATGCAGTTTATGTGTGAGGCAGGTTGAGTAACTGCAAAATCCATGCATGAGATAATAGGGGTTGGGCGGGTGATTGTGGATATAGTAGCGTACTGTAATTTTAGGAATTGTTGATGTTGCCAACATGTGGGGCAAATAGAAGGTAACTGTTATCATGTTACCATTTATAAGAATTTGAAACTACTAATGGTGGGTAAAACAACACACATTTGATAAGCATGTCCAATGGGATAAAAACTAATAACTATTTTAGCGAACCGTCAACACCAACAATCCACTAATATTTCAGTATTCTTCCTGGGTAAGTTAAGGTTGTTTAAAGAGTAGCAAGTGGAGGAACAGGCATTCATAAAACCACCTGAATGGTTTCTGAAGCAGACCCAGGGCTGGATCCCCAAGGGGCACTCTTACAGCCCATGGTGTGAACCCAGGAGTTGGACCGGTCTAAACCCTAGGAGTGCCAAGGTCAAAGGACACAAGGCAGGCAAGAAGCAAGGCAACAAGCGAGCAGCATGGGACAGGAGGAGGCAAGGAATCACATGTTAAAGAGGTTCAGAGGTCAAGAGTGATGAATGAAGGGCCCCAAAAAGCAGTTGAGTAACACGAACAATTGGGCTCAAAAATATTTCCTATATATCTGAGAACTAGTCTATATATAGCTATTGTATAAAAATAAAGTCATGTCCCTGCTCATAACTGGCAGTAGAAGCGTAAAATTTAGGAACAAAAGTGTTTTTTTAATTTAGTCCAAATAAATATAGGTTTGACATTATGTAAATATAGGTTGAATAATAATACAAACCCACAAAACTTCTTTAAAAATTATAAAATACGCATTCAACACCTTAAGTATAATTTGTTTTAGGTTATTTGAGTATATATTTCTTTAATTTCTTAAAAGATACAAAAAAACATCTTTGAAATTCCTCTAGGCAAAACTATCTTATCCAGCAGATGCTAGATAACCTTAATGTAATCTACCATCTGCAAGATGATCCAATTTTGCTCCTATTAAGGATATTTTCCTGTCTTTACCAGAAAACAAGTGTCTCTAAATGTGAAAAAATACACTTAAAATAAGCAATTCATTTTGCCAACAGGGAAAAATTTTTGTGTAAATTTTGCAGTACACAATTTTAAACCACAAATCCCCTCATGTCAGTCTGCTGTTACAGCAGTTAGAGATAAGATGTCCAAGCTTATGTTTACACACTATGTCTAGTGTACATGCTGATAATGTGACCTCGGGGTCATTGGGCGCATGTAAGGCAGGTATGAGCTAACGAGTACCAAATGAGTGCAATCACCTGAAAAATAACTTACCTGAAATAGATTACAAAGTTACTAGGACACAATAATGTCCTTTCTGGTACATATCCATTTATAGATACGTGTAGTGGGAACATATCAAACAGACATTATGAGCTTCAGTAAAGAAATGTTGAACCCCTTTAATGTTGGTCGAAAATTACATTTTGCTTGTTTTCACTTTTTTGAGTGCTTACCTTGCTGCTGATGATAGCGCGAACCTCATCATCTGGAGAGGTAGGTGTACCGGAGATGTCGGGGTTACTGTTGCTAAGGCTACGAGAGCGGTTTAGGTTAAGGCTGGCTGGTCGAACCACTGAGCGAGCCATTGTGGCATAGTGAACAGAACCTCCTAGCCCTCCAGGGCCTGAGACGACACATAAAGGAAAATATCATTTTAGAGTGATACCATTTTAGTTACTACAATTGGAAATTACATTTACCAAGAACAGGGTTAGGCAAACTACAGCTATAACAATATATAAAATGAATATAAAAGGTGAATAAATAAAGTACTAATTATGAAATGTTGTTGTTTTGGTGCCACCTTTGTCCAAGTGTTGCTTTTGTGTATCACCCCCCCCCCAAAATATAAATGATATATTTTCTATGACTCATTAATGTGTACTGCACACAAGGCCAACATTCAGATAGCCTGCTACATTTTTCTGTACTAATGTATTATTTTAAATTGTATATTAATCTTATTTGTCAATTTTTATGCAGAAAAAAGTTCAGTTAGCTCTAGTCCATTTGGAGTTTTACAATGCACAATATCAAGTTGTGTGCCTAAAAAGGGAAGATAATATTTTACCTTTCCTTAATTATAAATCTTTTGAAACTAGTTTGATTAAATGGTTTATATATATTTATAGACAAAAAACAAATTAAATATAACATATATATGTGGATATATGCATGTCCTGTATATTTGTTCATAGATGCAAAAGAGAAGATTTGGATTGGTCAACATGATCTTTTTTTCTCGGGTATTGCAGAGACTACTGGCAAATACAAAAAAAATTAACATAGAAATGTATTAAGTAATTAATCGTAAAGTTTAATAGTTCATTTATTAACTTTAAATGGAATCTCGCAAATATGACATCCATTACAACCAGCTTCCCCGTGACCCTAGTGATGATAAGATGGGCAGAAAATGGAGAGATGTATAAAACCAGCTTTAAGTGAAGTACATAGGAAAGACAAAACACCTTCAATATATCACTAAACGTCATACATACAGAGGAGCAAAAAAGGTTTTAGTCAACCACTGATTGTGCCAGTTCTCCCACTTGAAAATATTAAAGAGGCCTGCAAATGTCAACATGGGGAAACAACAAATATGAGACGGAATGTCAAAAAGAAACAACCGAAAATCCCTTTGTTTAATTTTTAAAGAATTTATTTGCAAATCATGTTGGAAAATAAGTATTGGGTCAATACCAAAGGTTCATCTCAATACATTGTTATGTACCCTTTTTATGCAATAACAGTGGCCAAAGTTTTACAAGCTTTTCACACAGGCCCATTATTCCATGCAGAGCTCCTCTAGAGCATTGATGTTTTGGAGCTGTCGTTGGGCATCACGGACTTTAAACTCTCTACACATATTTTCTATGGGGTATAGATCTGGAGACTGGTTAGGCAACTCCAGGAACTTGAAATGCTTCTTACAAAGCAATTCCTTTGTTGACCTGGCTGTGTATTTGGGATCACTTTCATGCTGAAAGGCCCTGCTGTGTTTTATATTAAATGCCCTTGCTGTTGGAAGGAGATTTTCACTAAAAGTCTCTCGATACATGGCCCCATTCATTCTATACACAGATCAGTCGTCCTGGTCCACTTGCAGAAAAACAGCCCAAAAGCATGATGTTTCTACCCCATGCTTCACAATGGGTAAGGTGTTCTTCGGATGCAATTAAGTATTCTTTCTCCTCCAAACAAGAGCATCTGTGTTTCTACCAAAAAGTTCTAGTGTGGTTTCACCTGACCAGAAAACATTCCCTCTGTCCTCTTGTGGACTCTCTAAATGATCTCTAGCGAACCGCAGCTGGGCCTGGATGTGTAGTGCCTTCAGCAGGCGGACACGTCTGGCACTGCAAGATTTGAGTCTGTGGTGGCGCACTGTGTTACTGATAGTAGCCTTTGTTACTGTGGAACTATCTTTCTAAGTTATTTACTAGGTTCGCCCCTTGTTATTCTAGGATTTTTTTTCTCTTGAATCATTTTAACGCCACGGGGTCGGATCTTACATGGAGCCTTAGATCGGGGGAGATTAACAATGGTCTTGTATGTCTTCCATTTTTGTGATAATTGCTCCCACAGTTCATTTCTTTACACCAAGCGTTTTACCTATTGAAGATTCAGTCTTCCCAACCTGTTGCAGGTCTAACATTTTGTCAATTTTATCTCTCTGGTAGCTATAGTAGAGTATGAGTGTGACTGACTGAGGTTTTAGATGTATTTTATACCGATAATGAGTTGAAAGAGGCAGGACAAAGCCTGCAATTGGCCGAAAAAGATGAATGTGAATCACACATCGGGTTGCACTACGGCATAGAGAAAACATTTTTTACAAGTCTGTATTTGTAATTATTTTACTCTCCTGGATTTACTACACTCACGGTTCTAAGAAGACCATGGTTGCGTAACATTATTGAACGTGATGGCTGCAAGAGAACTTAGGCTTTATATTTTCCCGGTATCTTGTTTTAGAAGGATCTTGATGTTTCTGTGATGAGTCGTTTTTTAAACTAAATTCAATTCAAAGTGTTTATTGTCATATGCACAGTAAAGAACCACGTTTCCCTGGACAATAAAATTCTTACTTTGCTGTCCTCACAGTTACCAGCGAAAAATAAAATAGAAACTAAGAAATGGTTGGCATTTCTTGAATCCCAAGACTTTAACCTTCCGAATGATATGTGGAACGATGCATTTGAGTGATTGGTGACCTCGTACAGACACTGTGTCCGTACATGTGTGAGACACGTATTTGCTTCTTTGCAAGCTTTCGGAATGTTAAGGGGGTAATAAGTCTGACTGAACTATCTGACTGTTTTGTCGACGTTCCCATCGTAGCGCCTTATAATCCGGTGCGCCTTATGTATGGAAAATATAGGACCAAAAACTATTTTTGGGGGTTACGCCCTATAACCCGGTGCGCCTTATAGTCGTGAAAATACGGTACTTATTTTACATAATGATTTGGAAATAAATTCCTTGAAAATCAAACAATGTGATTTTCAGGGTTTTTTCCACATTCTGTATCTCATCGTTTCCAGTTACAGGCCTCCCTAATATGTTCAAGTAGGACTTGGTAATTGGTGGTTGCTAAATACTTATTTGCCCCTCTGAACCTGTAAAGGATTATTTGATTTTTTTATTTGATGACATGTAAGGCAAACAAAAGCAATGTTTATATGGGAAAAAAAGTAAACACTTTGATGGAAATCGTAGAGAGAACTTTGAATTTTGATGAAAGATGAAAACAAGGTAGGCAAAGAGCACCTACAAATTTCAAGGTGAAAGATTATTATAATACCTGGTGATTGTGAGTTTGGGTCATTGCAGGGCAACCGGAAGACATAGTGGATATATGATGAAAGCAGGCTGTTGCGGCCATGCATGTCCTGGCTGGTTTCCAGATATTTATGAAGTCTATTCACAATGGCTGCCATAACCTCAAATGATGCCTGACCAAGATTGACTGAAATTCACACAAGGACAAATATATGAGACAAAAGTACTACGGTATATATATATATATATATATATATATATATATACAGATACAGTACACAAAAGTCAGTTATTGTTCTCAAAGTATACGTGGTAATCTAAAATTACTTATAAACATTGAGAAAAATCAAGCACTCGGCAGAATGAACTTCCTGAATTACTTACATATGGTTTTAATGTTTTAAAAAAATCAAAATTATGATTTACAGCACACGTGTCAAACTCATGGCCCGAGGGCCAAATGTGGCCCGCCACATCCTTTTATGTGGCCCTCAAGAGCTTAAAATGCATCTTATAATTAATTAGTTCAGAGTGCTTTCCCACAATGCCTGTCGCCTACCATATCCATGTGACAACTCAGCGACACTACATGGCAGTGTTTTTACATAAATGTTAAATATTCAAATTGAGAAATAAATTATCCCCGTCGAGGGGGGCACGGGCATAATTGACTTTGGGGAACTTTTTTTTGTTGTTGTTTTGACTTTCCCAGAACCAAGTGCAATTGAACACCCAGTACAGTAGGGGGCAGCAGCATTCTCAGTGGCTAAGTGTTTTGTTTATATTCAGCCTCCACATAGTGCATTAAGGACAAAATATAAGCGTGAGAAGATTTTTACCTTCCAAAACCAAAATGGGGGCATAAGCAAAAATAATTGCATTATACTGATTTGGCCCGCGGTGAAACTGAGTTTGACACCTCTGATGTACACTATTAATTAAAATATTGCATACACGTACATTTATGTAATATTTTCATAAATTTAAGTGCATATCTAATCAGTGTCAGACAGACAAAATACCATACCAATTTGTCCAGCAATGACTGGAGGTCGGACCACAAGTAAAACCAACTTGTCAAGTAAGAGGTGAAGAAATCGAACAACAGGTTCCAGCTGAGAAGAGTTCAGTGCTCCTATGCTTGACTTCAGTTCAGTTTCCAAGTTGTTTTCCATGATTCTCATGTCCCCAATCCGCACTGGGAACATGTGCTCATCAAGTGCATGGACCAATGCAAAGAATTTATCCAAATACTGATCCTAGAAAATGAGAGCAAGATATATCCAGACATTCTATAGTGAGGGCACAGAAACATAGAAAACATTGGACAAAGCTAGTGCTTCAAAGTTATTGGCATTATGCATGCTGCCATGACTCTAATGAGAAGTTTGGTCTAAAATGAGGGTGCCAGGAACGCCTGTAGGAGAGTTTCCTGTCGCAAAGGTTTTGGGTAATGTGGGTTTTAATTAATGCATCTGGACATCAAAGGGGAAAGAGGAAAGCATGTCCACAGCTTGTGGATGTTCCCAGCACTTGAGAAATCCCATTGAAAACAAATACATGTTCTCTATACACCGTTTAAGATTGCTTGAAAGGAGTGATAGAAGACATCCTATAAATTAATAATGAAAGGCTAAATTTTCAAGAGGAACCAAATTTCACGTTCGCCCACAGTCAAAAACCATATTGGCTATGAAAATCTATCAATCAACACGGTCATAATTATGATGTTGAGGTATGGAGTAGCACGCTAACAGACACAGCAGGTTAACAGTTTTCTTTTTAAAAGAGGAGTTTGTCATCACCAAAAAATGGGTACGGTGCATTCACTGGTAAAATGGAACATATATCAAGAAAAAAAGACTGGCTTCGGAAGAGTACCTCATTATAATTGTCTCAAAGCATGATTTTACTTATGCTGTTAATTTGAATGTCCAAGTACAATAATGCCTAACTCTATCGGATCTCTAACAAAATATATATATTTTTAACAGCTAAATAAACAATTTCACATCATAGATACCTTATATACTATTTATTTATCTCAATTACATAATGTGTTTGTAAAAATTAAAATGGAGAAGTTCATTTCTTAAAAATGTGTTTCATTTAAAAAGAAAGATATTAAAGAATAATGAAGGATTTTGAACTAGACTAATCTAGAAAAGGCTAATAGGGGTGGAGCAATTAAGATTCAACTCTGAACATTCATACAAAAGTTATAACTTAAATAACTGGAGTGAACAAGCCTTTTCATACATTATACATACATAGTAAGCTATCTCTCACAGATGGCATGCCCACTTTGAGAGGACAAAGCTCGTGAGATAACACTATTATGTCAAAACCAAAAAGGTAGGCGGCCCTGCGCTGACTTTTGTTGGATTTACGGATTAGCAGTAGGAGAGGGGTTGGGATAAACAGCACTTAATTAATTGCTTTGAATAAGTTGCAGACGCAATGATGACGAGGGTATTGGTGCAGCAAATGTGTCTGCTCCACATACATAGTCCAGAGTCATTGAGTAAATAAATCAATGAGAGTACACACCACCTCACTCTAAGCACCTTCACCACATAAAGATGAGCTCATAGTGAACAAAGCCAATACAGTTAGGCCAAAGAATAAACTTTTGCCAGATGGTGAGACCGGTACTTGGGATAAGAGATATGACAGTATGATGTTATTACAGCTCTAGACTAAATGTTTGGATTACCTGTGTATGAATACTTGAAACAGCAACAACCTCCACATTGAATACCCCGCGATGGTTGTCCACCCACTTCATGCCTGGCAGAGGAACCTTAAGTAACAAATATAACTTTATTTAGTTTGTCACAATTCTGTATCATAAAATCCATCCATCCATTTTCCTCACTTGGGAATGAGGAGCGGGGTGCTGGAGTCTATTCCAGTTCAGGCGACACCCTGAACTGGTGGCCAGCCAGTCGCAGGGCACACGGAAAGATACAAACATTCATGCGCTCATTTATGCCTAGGGACAATTTGGACCTGCCAATCAACCTGCCATCCATATTTTTGAATGTGGGAGGGAACCCGAGTGCCCGGAAGAAACCCACACAGGCACAGGGAGAACATGCAAACTCCGCACGAGGAGATGGGTAGCTGGAATTGAACCCTTGACCTCTGTACTATGGAGCTGCGCCCAGCCACCAAGCTGCCTTGTAAAATGGTTTTGCTTATTCCTACCCGACTACATAATATGGGTTGAATAAAAACTTCAATTATGTTCAAGAAATATTTTTATACTTCAAAAGTTTTGCTTCCATCTATCCTTGAACTTCTCAAACATCAACATCTGCTGTATTTTCACAAGTACAAGGCGCACTCTTAAATATTTTTTCTTGTCTGTTCTCTTCTCTATTCAACTGACTCAAACACTCAAAATTGCAAATTATGCCAATGGTTGCTGCAGATTCTGTTGTTATGTGCTTTACTGTGTTGTGTCTTTCTTTGAAAGAGCAACAGTCAATGGTGACACGTACTGACAAAATGCTGGAAAACTGGTTAATGGATAAATTGAGTGAGAAAGTTTGACGACTTCATTTTCCAACAGGATGGGGTCCCACTACACAGTGTACGTGTTGAAGTGTCAACCAGGAGAAAAACATAAAACTGAGTATAAGTGTTGGCAATGAATTAAATGTGAGACGAGTCTGATCTTTGATTTCACTGATATGTTCTTGTATCTCCAGATGGGTTTAGGTCTGGCAAGTGTGGCTGTGGTGTGAGCTATCCTGGCCATGATTTCTGGCTCTGACCCCTCTTCTGATATAACAGCTCCAAGATATTTAAATTCTGTGACAAATTCAAGCTCTTGGTGGCAGAGAAAGCTATTCAGAGATGTGTCTTCAGTGATGTCATGACAACCTAAACTTGAAGCTTCTCTGAAAATTGTGTCTGGTGTGCGGGGGACAACGCCGTCTGCCAATGGCGCTTCATATGCACGAAAATAAAATAAAAAACAACAAAACAATTGAAGCAAATGATCACTGTGGCTGCTGTCATTCCGAGAGGCCCGACATAGAAACAGGTGGATTGTTGATGCTTCGAGCTTTAGCACAAAAAGTGACTGATAGTGAAGAAAGTGAACTACGGACGTCTCACATATAGATAGATAGATAGATAGATAGATAGATAGATAGATAGATAGATAGATAGATAGATAGATAGATAGATAGATAGATAGATAGATAGATAGATAGATAGATAGATAGATAGATAGATAGATAGATAGATAGATTAGATAGATTAGATAGATAGATAGATACTTTATTCATCCCCGTAGGGAAATTCACACTTCCAGCAGTCTACCCCGTTGTTTATTAACAGATGAACATGATGCCCTAGGGGTGCTTGTAGCGAAGTGGATGACGTCACGCCAGTCCAAAAATTTGACATCCCTGCGGCAGATGGAAAACTTTTCTTTGTGAAAATCCAGGGATACACCACCTCGTCTTAGCAAGTCCGCCTCCTCTCCGATTCCCCCCGGCTTTCGTGTCTCTGTTTAGCGGCGTTGAAGCCGGATTGCTCCGGGTAGCTCCGGGTGGCTACACGTTAGCGTCCGGAATGCTAAACGTGAGCCACGTTTCCGCAAAACACAGCAACTGCGCTCCCTGTGCGCTTCGATGTTTTCCACCAGCACTCGATGATCTTATTTGGTCGTGAGTTCGCATTTACCATGATTACGGATGGTACCGAAGACTTATAACGCCGCTAGCCGCTTCGCTAGCTCCGGCTTTCCTTCCACGATAGGCCCCTTTTTCAGGGCAAGGAGTTGAAATTCCTTGAATACAAAACCCATGTCCATAGGATAGAAGTAATCCATAGTGTAGTTGTCAAAACGGGAAGAAAAAACACCGAAGATAGGAGCAGACAATAAAACAATAGGGCAGCTGCTGGAAAAGGCAGCCGCTCGTGGCAGCGCCGCTTTGATCGTAGCTGTTCATTTCCAAAACAGAGGATGAAGACTTCGATGGGTCCAATAAGAATTACCAGTAAAATGTGTTTTGATCGAGTTCTATTTTTGAGATTGTTTCATCTGTGTTTTTACCATGCCCAATAAATATTATAACACGTTGGGACTTCGTCAACAGTACTTAACCCACAACCAGACGCAGTTTTGCTCTGCTCTATTTTTAAATACATAGACTTGGTGTGTGCATTGTTCGTGTAAGGTGGGAGTAACTAGCTGGCATAATGGTAGTAAAGGACACCATACTAATATTATAGGGTTAAGGGTTGGCACTGAATGGTTGCATTTTAGTGTACAGATTGTATATGAAATCAAATAAAACAATGGCAATAATAATTGACTTATGGTTGTGAAAATACAGTAATCATTTTATACCTTTTCTTCGTTTTAAAACATTGTGCTCTTTATTGTTCTGTTAAGTTGTGAATAATCAAATATTCAAATTGTGCTTTGAATGAGTTTTCCATGCACTAAATGTGAACTAAATTGTCAAATTTGTTGAATTAATAAATATTTGAAAATACTTACATCTGGTGAAAGCACAGAGTAAGACTGTGGCGGTTTTTCTAGAGATACAGGAAGACAAAAGTGGCCTGTGCGCAGACGTCCATTTTGCAACATGGGAATCCACTAGAACAGGGAAAAATAAATGTGTATAATGAGTATTAGAAAATTAACTAGGGCTACATTATAACCTAAAATCAAAATCAGACTGAAACGGCTTTGTAGTCTAAAAATTTAGACATCATAAAAATTGTGAAACTAATTAAAACCACATCACTTCCAAATGTATGTCAGACTGAACTGATCCAAACGGTTTCACTGTAACAATACACTACCCAATATAGACCTACATGTGCTACATAATAGCGTTTCACATTTGCAAGGACCAATTTATTTTAAAAATATGGCATCAAACTTTACAAATCCTTTTTAAAACCTTTTTTTTTCTCAATGCAGTCGCTGCAGCAACATGTCAGATCAATTTATAAAGTGGCTGGTTGGTGTGTTGGACCCCTTAACCACAGTTTAATGCAATAATTCAGTGAATCGAATGCAGATTTCCCCCACATTAACAAGAATGTGTTAAGTTTAAATAAATGTTTGCAGTCTTTCATTGCACATCACAGTGTTAAATCACTGTTGAGCCTGCTATCATAATTTTTATGGAGATTTGAAGATGTCCTCTGTTGATTGTTCTTTTAATTAACATATGTAACAAGTATAATTCATGGCTAGATAAGTATGAGTTGGCGGTCTCTTTTCTCTCTCTATTTCTTTCTTTCTTTCAATCCCTTCTTTTTTATCCAAATGATGCTCAAACTTTTTCAGCATGCGAGTTACTTACAAAAGTTATCAAATCAAAATTATCAGACCACTACAATAAATGAAAAACATCTTATTATTATAATTATTTAATTACACAAAAACTCAAAACCATTAAGTTTCAAGGGCAGTCTAGTATTTCAAAGAATATTTCCCAATTTGACAAATTGACTGCTGATATTATTTATCTATCAAAGCATATATAAATCAAATAAGTTTGATCAAAAAAAAAGTAGGCAATACAATAGTCAATATTTTGCAAGAATCAATATCACAATACTGGGGTAACTGCAGTTTGATTATTTGAGGATTACATGACCATTACTCAAATTATATAAGTCATACATGTGCTAAATATTAAAAATGCCATTATGCACTCAAATCGTATGGCTTTGTGACACTTAAAATGTGCTAAACCAATTATCCTCAGCCGATACCAATCAGCCGAAAGTCAATTGATTGGGCCAGCATTCCGATAAGTTATCGGGATATCCCCACTTGCAATAAATACAACCGTTATAAAGTGTGTAGGTCTCCTAATTATTACTGTGCTGCATGAGCAGCATTTTCATGCTGATATACTGCATTTGACCACAACATGGCAGCAACAAATACAAAACACTGAATACACGTTCCCTTGATTGACCATTTCAACATCTAAATTCCAGGTAATGAGCACCCCTGTATTACATGGCTGCAAATTGATGAGTTGGCCAAAATATAAGTTTATTCAAAACTTTTAACTAAAAAGAAGCTGAGGAGCTACTAATTATTCCATTTCTATAAGCTTACGCTTACTCTTGAAAAGTATGTGGTCACTACAGTTGACAGGCAGTAATAGGGGGAATTTAAACCTTGGTCTTTTAACACCACAGTAAAATGTCAAACCAGCGATTCAATGTTAATATTAATATAAATTTAAAAAACAGTCTGCAAATTTGGCAATGTCAAACCGCTGTAGAAAAGGCTGAAACCAAACTCTTTGCAGTGCACGAAATGAAAAGGCAGGCAGTAGTCTGAATGGATCCTGTGCATTGCAAACTTGTCTTAAAAGGGGTTATCTTTGCTAAACTAATACTTGTACCTACCGTGTATCCAACAGGTGTTTCCAGGGGTGTGTTCTGTTTTTGCTGGCAGCTAACATGGTAGAAGGTGAAGAGAATGTGATGGTGGTCCGACAGAGAAGCGGGGAGTTTGATTTTAATCTCATCATGAAAATCAGGAGATCTGTTCAAGAAAATGAGAATGAACTGTTGTTTAATTGTGGCTTCGATTTCATGAAACATCTATTAAAATTATCAAACGACTGATATATCAAAATGTTCTAAAAAGTTACTAAGATCATGATTTTGTAGCTGAAAATTGAAAATACAAAAATAAATGAGTCCTCTGGAGTCTCATCAAAAAGACGCTTCTCAAATGTGCTCCCTGAATTTCTTATTCATACAAAAATGTGCATTGTTTAATTCATTGAAAATATTTATCAGTTTGTTCATAACAAGAGATCAGGAACTGACAACATAATCACATTACACAACATAGTGTGTGACTCCTTGACTACTGCACTGCAAAATATCTCAAAATAAACCACACAGATAAAGCACACGGATTCACAGGGTGAATACTTTCTCACAAGAACAAAAATGAATGTTTCATGTTGAGTTTATAAGTAAAAAAAATAATAGAATTCAAAATTTTGTGTAACTTTAAAAGTTTGTGACGTTTTCTTGTGATAGTTCAGTAGTGCAATTCATATGTATCCAAACATTCCTAATCAGTTCTTTATTCCAGAAACATTATTTCTTAAGCAACTGGAAATTCAACAAATTCAGGGTATCAAAAGTAAAAGCAGTAGATGAATTCATTATTGCTGTAAATAAATTAGGATCACGTAAAAACATTAACAATCGGGCTAACATTCTTACCGATTGTGGTAGACTACGGAAGTATACGCCTCCTTGTAGAAATCGGCACAGCTTGACTTTCCAAATATAACCTGAGGATATAGTGAGTTGTCTGAATATCTATTTTACCAACATTGTTTTAACAAAAGTTCAATATATATATATATATATATATATATATATATATATCGTTCAAAAAGACCATACCTGCAAAGCATTATTTGGATCTTCACCATTCATGAATTGCACTTTGACTGTAATGTTGCGAGCTGACCCTTGGCGATTGGCAAAGTTGAGACTCTGCGGGTTCACATACAGCAGATTTCTGCAAAATGCGCACACAAAAAATATTTTTAAAAAACACTACACATTATCCAAGTCGTTCACAATTTAAAAAATCCCCATTTTCACACTATTTAAAAAAAATGTTAGCAAAATCTTTCATCAGTGAAATTTCATATAGGGAAAACAAAAACAATATTAGATTACGTAGTGGCGAAAACATTTCTGATAACACATATTTTCTATTCCATGAACATTGAGAAAGAAATGACCATATTTTCTTGACTAGAAGTCGCAGGATTTTTCTCATAATTTGGCCAGGGGAGCGACTTATACTCCCGTGCGACTTAGGTGTGAAATCATTAACACATTAATACATAATTTCACAAGTCATCTTCACAACAAACTTTATGAGTGAAATTGTTAACACATTATTACATCATTTCACATGTTATTTTCACACTAAACCTTTACGTGTGAAATTATCAACACGTTATATCTTATCACATGTTATTTCACACTCCATCACAAAAGGGCCTTTAGGCCAGTGTTGATCATTTTAACATTGCCGGTAATTTATTAAAAACAACTGAGAAGAGCTGAACAAAAATGGCACTGAAAAGGAAATCATATTATGCAGATTTCACGCTGCAAATAGTGAAATATTCTGCCAAAAACGGTAATTGAGCAGCAGAAATTAATTTTGGAGTTAGCAAAGAGCAAAGAGGTGATAAGGAGTCTGCCATAAGCGACGTGGAAGAGGAAGCGGCAAATTGTGTACCCACTGAGTTGGGGCAGTTGTTTAAAAGTTACACCGGGGAAGAAGATTTCATTGGATTTAGTGATTTGGAGAAAAACTAGTAGTTTGTTAAACTTGTTAGAATGTTCTTTACTCTAAAGTTATCTGAATAACTCTTAATATGTTTCGTCGTTACTGACATTAGCAGGCATGTCAGTTATGTAATGTTAGTATACAGTACAATAATTAACTAAACTAAAACTCCAGTGCAGATTTTCTGAAAATAATAAACTCAACCAATTAAATACAAGGATGTCAACAAATGTTTTGTGAGGAATGTGATAATGAGACTTGGTTATTTGAATGGTAAATAAATCCACTATGCAAACCAGGAGGAGCAGGAAAACGGGGAATGCAAAGTAACCTAAGTTCGGACATTAAACCACAGTGACGCATTCAACTCCGTTGGAGATGATTCCACAGAGACTACAGCTGAAGAGACAACTTCTACAGCATGGGAAGCTTTCTGGTTGTATTGATTGTTTCTCATTTGGCTGCATGGAAAGAAATCCCAGTCGTATCCCTTATACTAAAAAAAGGATAATTTCCCATGATCAGAATGTGGCCGTTATTCTAAAAAGTTTAAACTCCGCATTGTGTCACAGGGTACGTCTACATGCACGGAATAGTCCAACAGGGATCAGAATTCCCATTTTAAACCAATCAGGATTGATCGTTTACACATCAAGGGAAGATACATTACGTTTGCCACAAACAGGAGTCACATCATTAAGCAAGTAATCGTACTGGTAGTTTCCGCATGTAACCTTTGACGTTAAGAGGTTTAAATTCATGTCACTTAAACTATAAATGTATGATACAACTGTAGCATCTTTTGGCACGCTAAAATAATATGGTCTCCATCGGAAATCAACATATACACCTTAGACTTGTTTAGTGAGTAATCCAAAGTTAGTACTTTGAGGCACCAACAGAGAAAAAATATGGATGGAGAAACTGCATTCAAATAGATAGATAGATAGATAGATAGATAGATAGATAGATAGATAGATAGATAGATAGATAGATAGATAGATAGATAGATAGATACTTTGTTCATCCCCGAAGGGAAATTCACAAATAAGTAGATAAGCAAGAATAATCCCAAAATGAAAGGACTAACCCCAAACTTTCAATCTGACTATCTGCAGTTGGACTAAGGCCAAAATAGGATCAGACATCACACATGGCTTTACATAACAAGAATATTGGCAATAATGTACGAATTGTATATGTAAATGCATTACAGTCAATTGCAGAAATTATTTTTTCCTATATTTTCTATTAATATTTTACAGCTTTATGAGATAATATAAGATAAAAGGGATATACGAACTACAGTTCAGGATGTTAGGTCAACAACAAAATGTTTGTAACCTTCGCCAATCCCAATAATTGCATTTACAAAGTTCTCACAAACAATATTTGTCTTTTTGTATTTTAAGTGCTCTGATCTTTTGTCACATATTTAAAGATTGGGAAAAGTGCAAAACAAATTTTAATCAAAATGAAAAACTATGAGACTAGGGACAATTATTTATACTCACTGGTTTAACAGCTCTCATTTCTATGAGCTCAAATATTGCACAAATTATATGGGGAGGATGCCAAGATGACTCAGCAGGCTAAATCAAAATCAAGGGTATGAATTATAGATAGCAATAATGTATTCTTGGGGTTCTAAATTTTAAGATCGATCAGACAGACAATCCATCATACACCTGCAACAGCCATTGTTGGCTTTTTGCTGATCAGCTAAAGCTCCCACACAGAGAGCCAAGGGTGTGTCATGCACAGAGCGGATGAGTAAAATGTGTTGAAAGCAAGGGGGGCAATAGGGACATTGGGGTTGTAGATATGTCATTTGCTCACTGCAGTGATTTGTTTGTTCAGGAGGGGGAGGGCTCCATGTGGGTTTAGGGGGAGCTGAGTAGCGAAATGCTAGGGTTTAAAGAGCAGCTAAGCCCCCCTCCTAACTGGTGTGGGGAGCATATAACACGAGGAAGCATTCTGTCCTCACTTGCAGGAATTGTGGTCAGAAGATAAAATGAAAAGGATCATAGTTGGACATTAGGAGAGCAAGTACTGTACTGTTAAAACGTTTACTACGAATAGGAAAAATGAAACAGTTTTTCATTTTACTACTGCTAGCCAGTTTCAATGTTGCAGTTCCTCTAGTAAATTTAGGTCAAGATGATATCCTTCCTACAATCTCCTCAAGCTTTACAGTTTCCCCAAGTCCAACAGAGGCAAAGTCTCGGTTCGCCATGCTCGACGACGTCCGCCTCCTGGCAAACGGACTCCTTCAGCTTGGGCAGAGTTTAAGGGAGTTTGTGCACAAGACCAAGAACCAAATCAACGACATCTTCCAGAAACTTAACATTTTTGACAGGTCTTTCTATCAGCTTTCGGTAGTTACATCGGAAATCAAGGAGGAGGAAGAAGAACTGAAGAAAACAACCAATGTTTTGAAAACAAGCAATGAGGAGATCAAGAACCTGTCTTTGGAAATTAATTCTAAGATCACAAACATTGTGCAGGAGCGTGCACAGCTACAGAGCAAGTTGGGAAGTCTTGAGGACCGCTTAAAGGGACTGACGCAGCATATGCTCCCGCCTGAACAGGTCGAAGAAATTAAAGCTCTCAAGGTAAGTAACCAAGGATAAAACATACATTTATATATATATATATATATATATATATATATATATAGATAGATAGATATATATAGATATATATAACTAAAACGTCAAGCCAAAGTAAATTAAAAGATAATTATCTACAGTGATCAGAAGACCACAGTGTTGCATAGCTACATAAATGGTTGCATTTTTGTACTCTGAACAAATCAATATTGCACTTGACACATGTTGTAGAGTTGCAAATTTTTGTATGAGTGACTTTAACCGATTCTATCCTTGTGATAATCTACTTGTTGTGACAGCTAGTCTTAAAGCTGCACTAAACTAGAATTCTTAATTAATTAATGGTGGGATTAAAATGAACACTCTGTAAAACTGTACATTAGTCAACGTTAAATGTGTGTGTGTGTGTGTGTGTGTGTGTGTGTGTGTGTGTGTGTGTGGTTAATGTGATGTTAAAAAAGACAAAATTAATCAATTCCCTTTGTATTTAAATTCCTCAGCCATTAAAGTCCATGCTGATGCTTATGTCATGAAAATACAAACAGAAATATTTTACTTTTGTTTTCTCCAGGATGTGATTGAAACTCAAGAGAAAACAATCACAGGTCTACTGAAAGCTGTGCAGGAGCAGCATGAACAGCTCAACCATCAGAACATCAAAATTAAAAACATGGAAGACAAGGTACCCCTCTTTCTTGTAGGTGTGAACGAATGAGCGTGATAAGAACGTATCCATTGTAAAGCATGTTTGACTTTGCAGACTTTTTGTAATATCTAAAATGATTACAGCACGGCACGGGGCAGGTACCCTCCCAAAACATCCTCTCACTGTTTTCTTGACAAACTGTTAAAAATATAAGAAAGATAATACTATGCTACTCTTTTGCAATACAATGTTGCTGTGAATACAAATTGAATTCAGAATTGATTAATGCAAAGTTGTTGTCTTCCAGCTCAACTACGACAGTTTCCAAGACACAGCCGCTAAACCAATGGATTCAGAGACAGGAACTCCTGATATGTTTGAGTATCTGACGGGAAACACATCTGATGTTGACGGAAAAGGTAACATTTTCACAACTAGAGAAGAATTACATGT
Source organism: Urocampus carinirostris (assembly GCF_059441175.1). Lineage (NCBI taxonomy): Eukaryota > Metazoa > Chordata > Actinopteri > Syngnathiformes > Syngnathidae > Urocampus > Urocampus carinirostris. The sequence goes on along the minus strand of NC_142360.1, from coordinate 19,030,071 downwards.
CCAAACGATTAAAACAGAGAGAATAAGTGTGCAATTATTCACATATTATTTACACTTTTGGGTCATTTCAGATCTGCCAATTGACTGCACTGAGTTATTTGAAAGAAAAGAGAACGAGAGTGGAGTCTACATTATCAAGCCAAAACATTCAGAGCCTTTTAATGTTTACTGTGAAATGGATTCTGGTGGGTGATTAGTTCAAATGTATCATCATATTATGTTTCTTTAGTGACTATTAAAAAAATTAATACGTTTAAACCAAAGATTTTTAATAATTTAACAGACGGAGGTTCAACTGTGATACAACGTAGAGTTGATGGGTCTGTCGATTTTGACCAGACATGGGGAAGATACGAGGAGGGCTTCGGAGATTTTGAAAGTAAGTATTCTTTCATCATGTAAATATTACACTTTTTTTTCCAACGCTGTTAACACTTGATGTGACAAAAAACAATAAAAGGGTGAATACTGCATTTTGGTGTGAAAGTCAAGGGTTAAACTAAGAAAAAAAAAAGACTGAAATGGAAAATAATTTCAAAAAAATTAAGAGTAATTGCAAATGTCATGTTTTAATGTACCCATGGTCCATTTGACATATAACTTTTGCAAAATAACTGTTTTCTGTCTGAAGATGACTTCTGGTTGGGTCTGAAGAAGATCCACAGCATAACACAACAAGGATCATACATCCTGAAAATTAATCTGGAGGACCTGAAGGAGGAGAAGCACTGGGCGGAGTACCACTTCTCATTAGACGGTGCCACTGAGCATTATGCGCTCCATCTCAACCACTTCTCTGGTGACCTGGTTGATGCAATGGCTAACAGTTCCAGTATACCATTCTCCACCAAGGATCAAAATAATGTCAACAAACAAGTCTCAAACTGTGCACGCAGTTACACAGGTATATCGGCAGAAACTAAACCAAAATCACAAACCTGAGCGTAACGGGCTGCATCATTCACAATGCAGCTTCGAAAAATGCCTCGAACGCAAACTAAATCACTTTTTTTTAATATGTTTTTGCAGGTGGTTGGTGGTTTACAGGGTGTGGAGAGAACAACCTAAATGGCAGGTATCTATGGGTTCGCGCTAAGGGACGCTCTGCTAGAAGAAAGGGTCTTCCCTGGAAACCTGGAAATGGTTCAGCATATTCGCTCAAAATTACCAAGCTGTCCATACGACCTGTTACAACTGCTGAAGGTTTCAACTGAAAATCGCTTCTGTGCAAGGGCATCAACTTCTATTAACCATTTCTGACTCAACATCATGCATGTGCTTTTGCATGCCATAAAATGCTTCTTTGTCCTTCCTTAAGTAAGAGCACGTAATGCCATAAAAGTCAGCAGGTAGTGAATAAAGCTGAGGAAAACAGACATAAGGAAGGGGAAAATGCAATCTGCTAAGCACAGTTGAATTGAAAAAGCCAAGATTGTTTATATGCTTCTGAGCATGAATATAGCATACATGGTGAAAAATCTTTGACATAAACATAAAGACCAATATATAGGTTTGACCATGTTGACAATCATAAAAAGGACTGATAGAAAAGTGAATGTAACATTACTTTGCGTATCTTCAGTCAATAGCTTTAAGTTGACTTAGGGATGCCCTCAGAGGTTTTGATCACAAGGCAAAAGAATAAAGGCAAATGAAGGCAAAGATTTGAGATGGATTTGTAGTGACATTTTGTGTGGCTTTGGTAATGTCCGTTGTTTGTTTTCATTTTATACAGACGTACGTATTTAAATCATGCACCTCTTATTACAGTATGTCATATGGTTAAGTTAAACATTGTTTCACAGTGTATTTCCTGTTATTAAGTCACATTGACTACTTTTGTCTGTACGCAAATGTTATGTGAATGTTTCATCATGTTAAAAATGTTTAACAAACAATAAAAAAAGAAATTCAAATAGCTTTCTATTATGACTTTTAGAAAAGAAATTTATTTCTCCATCCGGGTCCCGATGCTGTGGAATGCTCTTCCCCCTGAGATTTGATCTGCAACCTCAGTGGAAAGGTTTAAATCTAAGCTTAAAACACACTTCTACTCTATAGCATTTGAATAACCTATATTTTATGTTGATAATATGTGTATTATTTGCCCTCATGTAGGTTTTAGATGAGCTGATGGTGTCATAATAGTCTGTAGTTTGCAATAGTCTTTGATCTGTGCAGCCCTTTGAGACTCTGCGATTAAGGGCTATACAAATAAACATGACTTGACTTGACAAAGTAAAATTGATGACATAAACTTATCGTAAGCTCCCAGTGAGCAATACCTGTATCAAATAATTATGCTGGCAATTTGATGTTTCAACATGATTTCTAGATTTTAATATCCTGAATTAAACCTGTGCAATTTAATTGGCAGCAAAACTAAAAATGTTGACTTCTTTTTGAAGATTGCATATAAGATATAGGAACAAAATTATATTTCCTTTTACTAACTCGTCATTTATGACCCTTCCAGATCTTACACTTTAAACACATCTAAATGGTAAATGGTCTGCATTCATATTGCGCTTTTCAAGTCAATGAAGACCTCCAAAAGCTCTTTACAATGTGCTTCAAACTTACCCATTCACACACACACCAATAGGGAGTCAGCCATGCAAGGCGCCTACCTGCTTATTGGGGACATTAGGGATTCAGTGTCTTGCCCAAGGACACTTCCACATGTAACAGAGAGGAGCCAGGAATTGAACCTGCGACCTCTCTTTCTGCATGGGTCATTTTACTCCAATGTGACCATTTGGCTCACTTTGATGTGTATTGCACAAAAATAAATAAGAATTGTGATGGAGAAACGAGTTGGCAAATATTTAAAAAAAAGGAGTGGTGGTCAGCCAACTGTTTAGTGTACATTGAGAGCCCAAGGGAAAAGATCAATGACGATAACAAAACCAACAATTACACACAGCCCACACTGAAGCAGGGTACACAGACACACACACAAACAAAAGATTCAAATTTCAGCATTAGGTCTCAAAAAGAATTATCCTGAGTGTGTTTGTAACAAGATTGAAAGGCAGTAATGCGCCTGGACAGCAGCAGGTACCTGATTTTTAGGGATGAGTTTATTTTCTGAAACTCAGCAATATATATACCGTGTCCCAACATTCCATGGGACAACAATCAGAGCTACTGTACCCCATTAGCAAAACCTGCTCTTGAACTAAGCACTCTCTACCTCTTTTAAAACATAACATTTGGTATGTGAGATTGTTGTAAATCAAGTCCTTTGTATTATTAGGTCAACATTTCTGGGGAAAGCTATGGTTAACCTCTTTCAAACATCTCTATACCTCCAGTCAGACATTTAGTTTAGCTGAACAAGATAAATGAAAATGGGAATAACATTAACAATATACAATAAAAAACAACTAAAGGAAGTGCACAAAACAACATTAAAAACTGTTTTTAAGTATTGTTCATGCTCAAATGGAATGGAAATAAGTCATTAGACCTGTTAAATACCACTTTTAGTTGTTCCTATGCTATATAAAAACGAGCATTATTAAAAAAGTAACATTCGTAGGCCTGGAGAGAGCTGGGCGCCACCAGGCTGTACTTGCCAAATAAAAACCACAGGAAATGCTCCCCCTATGACTCTAGTGGTTAAGGGAACCACCAACCCATTCTACCGAATAATAGCTATCATAAATAAGTCCATGTCAATAACAGACAATATACTCAACTTTCTTTATACCCTCATAAGGAATCCAAGCAAACAAATGACGCAAAGTAATAGCCATATGATGGAGCTGAAAAAAATAAAAGGAAAAATATTTACCTGTATGTAGTGTTTGGCACATATACATCTCTGGCAGGAAACTCCAAAATCTCTCTGGTGGGGCGCACCCTACTGTCTGGGTAAGGTTTAACTTGCAAGAGGTCAGGTGTTAAGCAATAGTGGGGATTTTCTGGCGATGGAGAAATGTCCAATTTTAACTGAGCTGTAGGAAAAAGAATAAAATGAACATGAGGTTGAGTTTGATGAAGAAAGACAAATTATTAAAGTTGGAGTGAAAATTATAGAGAAATATTTTTTTAGACAATTTTCTCGAACAAATATCGGGGGCTCTTGGTTATACCTGTTATGGGTCTTAATCTTCTCAATACTGAAGAGGGTCTTCTCATATCAGCAAGGAATTTGTACAAGTCCTCATCGCTCAGCCTATCACCCTCCTAAAATATTTTTAAACATATAATTTATAATCTATTTTAAATTATTTTAGTATATCTTTGGGAGTAAAGCCGCGGGTGTGCAGACCTGTTTGAAAAAGTTGGTGATAGTTAGAGTGGCTGGTCGAAATCCGGTCAGACTACATGATTCATCTCCACTAGTAGTTCGTTCCAGAGACCTTCTTCCCATCATGCTTGAGTTCCGCCGTTCTGACCATGAACCTTTCCTCTCTGCAAAATGAGAGAAGAAACAACTTAGTGATGAGGACATTTAACGCATACTTCTGCAGGAATAAAAACAAAAATAGCGATTTTATAATATGGATCTGGAAAAACAAAAATATTTACTAAGTTTGGATTACGAGCAGTAATATTAAGAATCAAGAAATGGTTTGAAAAAAGTATTGAAATACATAAAATATTTTGATCAAATGATTAGCAGAGACCATGTACACAGGGACAGTTGTAACAGTCAAAGTTCGACCAATTCTAGGATACTCCCCTTTCCATTTTCACCTTACACAAGATTTGTGAAGACTGAGTAACATACTCTTAAATTACTGGTAAAACACATTTTCAGGTGAGATTTCAAACTTGTTCCTTCTCATTGTTTGTGGTTTCTTGTCAAATATGCAAAAAAAAAAAAAAAAAAAAAAGACAATTTTTTGCCAGATGGCTGTAATGTCCACATTCTTGGCTTCAATCATATGTGTTATTTTCCACGCTAGTCAACAAAAATGTTAGCTTAATGATGGCTGAGCAGTGTTACAACCTTACCAAGTACTGGATACGGTTGTAACACTGTGTATCTAACTGTCACATACTTTTTGAGCTTTTTAGCACTCTAGAATTAATGTCTACTTGTAAAAGAAGACTTAAGGTACCAAGTATAAAAGTTTGAGAGGACTAGTACAAAAGATCATAAAATGGGGAGGGAGAAAGCAAAATGTGTTACAACTGTACCAGGTCTCTCCTAAATATGTACCATTATTTGTTGCAGATACATTCAACTATGCAGAATAGACATATATGGAGAAAAATTGTACACCTGAAAGGCTCATCTCCAGCTCAGTATCTCTTTCAAGACTGCCAGCGCTGTTGACAATATTCATTAAGTGGATGGCAGTCCAGGCAAAGGGCATGCGGTATCGGCCAAGGCGTTGGCAGAACTGTTCCGACTGACCGCGGAGTTTTTCCAATTTTTCTTTATTCTACAAAAAGAGAGGCATAAAACTGCAACATGTCAATGAACAGCACTTTCAGATAAAATAGTGTATTTGAATTGCATTATAAAGTTGATGTTATTACTATTAGTACAAACACCCATTCTCAAACTTCATATACCTTAGTAGCATCAGATTCTTTAAAGACCATATAAGGTTCTGCACACTCCCCAATATCTCCTTGCTGTAAAACCTTCTCCAACTGAAAAAGATTTATTGAAGCAAGTTCATCATAGAATTATTCTGATTTTTTCACAAAAATCTGGCTTTATTTATGAAAACACATGTATCTGACCTTGATGACAAGAAAGACATCCTGAGAAGGATAGGTGATCGAGAAGATGGCAGAGCGTGCTAACGTGGAAATGGCTGCAGTTTGAATATGTGGTCGCAACATTGCCTTGGTCTGCTCTGAGTTCAAGTCAAAGAAGAAGTTCTCGGATATCTGTGAAAAATGTACAAATAAATGTTAGTTAATAAAGGCAGCAACTATAATACAAAACAATTCAACAATAACAATTTAAAGGACAAGAAGGAATGGATGTTTCCATCTTTATTTTTAATCCTAAAGGACAATGTTCTTTCAAAAAGGAATGGATGTTCCCATCTTTTTTTTTAATCCTTGCCAGATGCTTAAAGTAAGACCTCTTTTTACAATAGCACTTACAAACAGTAATCCAAGCCTTTGTTACCATTTGAATGGATTACTGTTAAGAACTTTATCTTGGAGATATCTATTTGTCTGTCAAGAGTCTTAAGTTGATCCAACATTCTGCAGCTTGCCTGAGTCACCTCCTGACTAGAGCCGAGTCCTAACAGGATACACTCCAATTCTTTCCCCTCTTCACTGCCTCCAAGTTGTTTGTTTGTTCTTGCTGTTTATATTTGGGCAGAGCGATAAAAAACCCATCAACCAATAATTTACATAAACTAAATATTTTCACTCAATCAGCTGTACAATATATTATAACATACATAATCACAAGCTCAAAGGGAATAGGTTGAAACAGAAGCTTTTAAGTGCTTACCCATACTACTATTTATCTTGCAGGAAAAAAACAAAAAAACAAAACCCAACCCAAACAAGATGACAATTCAAGCCTAAAATTATAACACTAACACCTCCTTTTTTAAATTACTACTCCATGTTCAAAAATATATACATCTTAATATACACTATTTGATCTGAGTCTGCCTCCATTAGCCCCTCCTCCAATTATGCACCTCCTTCGTGCCTTAAGTCAGGGCAGGGACTCACCAGACGACACAGGGAGTAGGAAACAAAGGCTCAGAGGGAAAACAATTTTTTGTTATTGCCTGTACCCGTTTTTGGGGTGATGTCCTGTAAAAGGTGGATAATCAGTTGATAAAATTTTAACTTCTTATTCATTGTCTTCCAACTCTGCATCCGTTTGGCTTTAGTATTTTATCATAGTAGCATTTTTTAAATTATTTATTGATTTAAATGTCTAATTTTTGTAGAGCCATCTCATCATTCAAGTATCCCTGAAAGAGGAATTGTCAACATATGATCATACATCAGAAAGAAACAGATCTCTCATCTACTTACCTTTTTTTTTTCCTTCACATCATAAAGAGCCAAACTAGCAAATATGGGCTCAATTTCTATCTCAAACCTGAAAGGAGAGATACAAACAGAGTAAATTGCCAAACAAAGTACTGTATTCAATTAAGCTCTGTAACCAAGAAGTTTACCATCACTTACTTTAGGGACAAACACTTGACAAGTAGCCTTTGGCCGAAGTGCTCTTTAGGAACTTCAGGTACACAGTGCCGCTCTATGGGGTCCTCCTGTGGAGAAGAGATACATAAACATATAACATGATCAAAAGTATTCACCTTAAACCATCCTAAAAGTAGATTATTCAATACAAGCAAAGAAATGTATTTGTTTAGTTTGCACACCTCGGCCAATTACTCACTTTATAAATGATCGTGATTCCCCTTAAGAAGCGAATATAAACATTACAAAAATGTGTCGCAGTTAGACAAATCATGGAGAAAATACACAAAGATATTTTGTGTAAACAAGTTTGTTTTATTTACCAAATAAATGCTTTATCGAGGAAAGCATTTGTTAGTGTAACGCGGCTATATTAGCAATCACCAATGATTTACAATGACATTGTCATCTGCTACCAGAGACAATCTGGATTAGAGCAGAGATAGGCAAGACGAGATTGGTCTCGCTAAAAATTATTCATTATTTTTTTTTATTTCCTTTAAAAAATGTGGTTGTTTGTTCATTCTATTTGAAATTATCAGAAAAATATATACAATATGGGGGTAAAGTATAAATTGACTGGTATGAGTTTGTGCCTTCTTACATTTATACTATAGTGTATTTGCAGTGTGTATCATACGCATGGAAATACTTCATTGAAATTCCCGATAACACCCTCCATATAACACATAATGATGACTGTTTATGTACAACTGCGAACAGAGCACAATGTCTTCATGATCAAAATAAAAACTGCTGGAGAAGAGGAACGTCAGTTTCTCTACTATATGGAAGTACAGTAGTACACAGCCCACTGTATACCAAACCTCATCAAGTGCTGGGTGCAGAGCAAAGAGCTCCCGATGGCGATTTGTCTTGCGTTGGTCTTCATTGTGTCTGTCAATCTCTTCATTTGGGGCACGATCAAGGAGATGCGGGAGCAGAGAGTCAGGGAGGGAATTCTTCAAGTCAAATATGCTGCAAGCCCAGCTCCCCCGAGGTGTGTCATCAATGGACATTGACCGCCGCTTTAAGTCATCCTAGAAATCAAACGTGGCTTCAAATAAAACTATCATGATAAAATGTAATCAGTGAGCATAAAAGAGTAAAATAAAACACCCACAAAATGATACTTCATAAATTACAAAGTAAGACAAAACATGTAATGTTATGATTTGCATAAGGGCCTACTTGGTCATCCTGGTAGCTACTGCTGTCAGGTAATTCGTCAGCCTCAAACACTTGTTTCGGCAAGCCCTTCTGACGTTCCTTCTGCTTATCCAACGAATTAGGATTAAAACCTGTGCCGAGTTTGTGGTATCTGAAAAGTAACATAACAGTCAGTATACAGATATATATATATATATATATATATATATATATATATATATATAATATATAGACATATGATTCTTATTTAGTGTAGCTGCCATGTTGATTTGAAACCAAATGCATATGTTAACACCAAAAAAGTCTTACTTTCGGTTAACTATAGCCCAGTCCTCTGTGTAAGATCTCACGCAGTCCCTCACATGAGGGTCAGTGTCCCTGTAAGCAGAAAAAAACCTAAAGTGAAGAGGAAAGGTCATTTGGGCTGTCTTTGACAACAACAAAGAGGTGCCCAACAGCGTATGTGCCGAACATCGTATGCGGCCAAAAAGCGTATGCTCCGAACAGCGTACGTGGCGAACACCGTGCGTGCCGAACATCAAACATTTATTTTATTGCTGTAGTTCTTAGTCAGAAAATCGTTTTTTTAAAAATAAAAACCCTTACCCTTCCTCTGGGACAGCTTGTACAACTGTGCGACATTCCCTTGGTGTGTAAATCACTTCAATGTCATCTGGGGGGAACTCTATAAGATCTCTCAGTGGGCCTGACTCAACGATTGGAGGATGAGTTATGAGGTACTCTTCAAAATCCACTGGCTCGACTGCTTCTGTGAGTGGAACCTAGAGAGTGACCAAAGCGATGTGGTGGATTAACAAGTTGTGAATAATCGACAGCACTGTATGTTTTATGGTAATTGTAGTTACATATCTATAAATCGCATCTGTTTTTGTCATTATAAGTGCTAATACAAAAAACACATAGAAGAACGTCATACAGTTTTAAAATCGCTGCAATGGTTCCCTGTGCGTTTCAGGGTCAATTTTGAGGGACTTTTACTAATTTTTGAATGTCTTAATGGTCTTGGGCCATCGTATCTGCCTGATTTGCTTTTATCGTTTAAGCCCTCATGGATACTGAGGTCCTCTGGCAGCGGTTTGTTGATTGTTCACAAGGTGAGGACCAAAACATGTGGTGAAGCAGCATTCACCCACTTTGGTCCTAATCTATGGAAGAATCTGCCGGAGGACATCAGGTCTGCAGGAACCCTTGCTATTTTTAACTTTTGTACTGTACTGTACTTTGCTTATTTTACTTAATACTTTGATGTTTTGTTCTGCAGTTGTTTTTATTTCTAGTTTTATATTTTAGTGTTCCCTTGTTCGGTGTTGCCACACTGGTAGGGTGTGGTTCAATGGCTGAAAATCAGTGTAGATAAGAATCCCTCAGGTCCCCTCACAAGTTTAGTCTGTGTCTTGCTGTAATCACATTTTATCTCTATTAATATTGATTTATTTCTTATTGTATTAAAAAACATTGAGTGTGTCTGTGTAGGAAGGGATTTTACTGTCTCGTTGTATAATGACTTTTTTTTATACAGCACTATGAGTGGCAATTTTTTGCCTGAAAAGTGCTTTACAAATAAATTTGATTTGAATGGATCTTAAATTGTGTTTTGAACATTTTTCCATTTTTCTGTGTAGACATGTCAGTATAAAAGTGCATGCCAAAGTAAAACAGGGGGGAAAGAAACAAGAAGAATGTTTGATTCCTAAGTTAGCAAGAACTTTTTTGCAGTAGCAATATTAGTAGGAGCACTACAGGAGTATTTGCCGTGGTTCAAAATAGCCCGGGAAGAAACTTCTTTCTGTGTTGTATTTTGAAAGCAGTTTACGAAACTACTCCATAGATTGTTAGCTACAGAAGGTGAATGGATTCAAGTCTCTGAAACATTTATTGTTAGAATGATCACCGGTAGAGCTTATCACATCGGTGGATGATGACAAAAAAAAAATATTCCCATTGCTTTTTATATGGCTATGCCTACTCCCAAAAGAGAAAATCAATAATGACTGGTGAAAAACGACTTTAAAACTGACGGTATTTCCCGCTTTTAAGTTGATCGTATGGGCCAAAGATGATTGAACACATTTTAAAGGACTATTGTTACCCATTTTAAAGGCATCAGCATCGAACTGCTGTTGAAGTGACGCAAATGGCCTAACATACCCGTGCCAGCCAGCCACCCACGCGTCAAATTGCAAATTTGCTGCAGTTTCATTCCAAGTCGGACAAAGTATCTACAATTGGCATGGAATGGGACGCCTAAGTAGAGCATTTTCTGTTAATATATCGTGTAATCATTCTATCTATCCATCTATCTATCTATCTATCTAAAAATAAAGCAGGTGTTTCATGACCTAAACCAAATTACATTAAAAAAGTACTATTCAGAACTGCACAAAATTGTTTTGTATTAATCAATATACATGATCAAATTTAAGGCTAACAAAAAGGGAAATATTACACAACAGTGAAATGATTTTAGAGGTTCAAAACAGACCAAATGATATATATATATATTAAGGTATTCTGTTCTAAGGTCTTGGGAACCTCCTGTGTGGGTTCAAATCCAGCTACCGGACTTCCTGTGCGGAGTTTGTATGTTCTCCCCGTGCTTGCGTGGGTTTCCTCCGGGCACTCCGGTTTCCTCCCACATTCCAAAGACATGCATTTCAGGTGGATTGGCCGGCCCAAATTGTCCCTAGATGTGAATGAGCGGGCGAGTTGTCTGTCCCTGTGTGCCCTGCGATTGGCTGGCAACCAGTTCAGGGTGTCCCCTGCCCACTGCCCGATGATTGCTAGGATGGGCTCCAGCACCCCCGCGACCCTACTGAGGATAAGCAGTGCAGCTAATGAGATGAGATGAGATATATTATATAGTATCAGCATACAACATATTGTATACAGACACGTCCTTATGTACATTTCTATATTAATTTATGAAAATTTGGAAAGATAATTTTTTTCCTCATTCATTTTTCCTCAACGCGGTTTCAGATACGTCAAATCAAAGCCTTGGACCCAGGTGCCAAAACTAAAAAATACTCAATGATGTGCCACAGCCTCAATCCCCTCCAGCATCCATCCATTCATTGTCCTCCGCTTATCCGGGGTCGGGTTGCGGAGGAAACAGCCTTAAAAGGGAAGCCCAGACGTCCCTATCCCAAGCCACCTCCTCCAGCTCATCCGATGGGATCCCGAGGCGTTCCCAGGCCAGCCGAGAGACAGTCTCTCCAGCGTGTCCTGGGTCGACCACGGGGCCTCCTGCCCCTCCACCATCTTCAAATAATTTCATTTGTCTATGAATTTGTTTTTAATTCAACCTTTGTAGAATAACTAATACAACTTGCAGATTGTGACAACTGAAGCACCACCTACAGCAGTAGATGTGGAATTACATTTAACTAGGGCACAGCCCCCCAAAAAAGAAAAGGAAACAAAACATGGTAATTGAAGTCACAGACGTTCAATGCTCCCATGCTAGCTTTAAAAAAACAAAAAAACAAGTGTCTTGAAAATGAAAATTAAGAGCAGACTAGTATAATGTTCTTGAAAAGGAGTTAAGACTACTCACTGTGTTACTTGTTATGGTCCCTGGATTGAGGTTCTTGAAGAGCTGTGGAGAGCCTCCGTACTGACCAGTGATTTGCTTTCTGACCTCTGCTGCCACAGTCCTGCAAATAAAATAAACTTTACATATAAAAGTCGCCAATATTAAATATTTAAGTAATGTTATGTCAAACTATATAACAGTTTAGTTATTTAAAAAGGGGGCACTTGTCACTGATGCTCTTGTTCAACACTATAACTGTTGCTGCTACTCTGTGTTAAGTCACTTATAATCTCCTACATATCCAATTGTTTTCCCAATAAATTGTGAAGTAGTCAAATCAAACTTCAGGGCCTGGCTTTACGGTACAGACGCTCCCCTACTTACGACCATTCTACTTACGTTCCGAGTACAGGACAGTACAGTAGTGCTTCTTTTCCCTGCTACCTGAGTGTGGCGCTGTGACCCAGTATCCACCCGGAAGAAAAAAAATCAGCTTCCTTTTCTTAGGTCATGTGTAAACATTCTATACTGTCTATACTATCTCCAGCGTGCTAAGAACTTTGACATTTCTATCGTTTAATATCTCCTGCATCCATTCAACATGTTTGGTATAAAGTGTAAAGAAGAGGTGAGCTGTTTCTTTTAAAACGAAAGTGGAATACAAAAACTTGATGCAGTTGAGAAAATGGTCGGAACGCTTTTTTCTGCCACTTTTTACCACGGAAGAGGACCTCTTGAAGCGCATCTTCCAAGAGTAAGTTAAACTCAACTCTATTTATCTTTATAGAGCATATCATTTCATGCAATGTTTATGTTTTTAGTACAAAACAATACAGGTTACTTTTAAAAGCATTAAACATACTTATACAAACCTTAAACATACAAAATATAGCAGACAAGTAATTTACGAACAAATTCAACTCACGACCGATCGTCTCGTTCGTAAGTAGGGCAGCGTCTGTATAGCCAATCTGGCCAGAGTTTACATGTTTTAAACCCATATCAATGTTTTGATATGCCAAGCCTTCTCTACAATGATTTAGAAGAACATGGATGTTTTCCGAAAGAAAAAGTAAACGAAACATCAGGAGGATGCTATTTTAAGCAGTATTGATGTTCTAAATCCTTCTATATGCCACGATGTGACAATGATGAAAATGTCAGAGTTAACATGGAAGTTTCAGTTATCTGTTTATGCAGTGCAACTCAATATGATTGTTCAAGCACATTTGCCTGCGGTAAACACAGACAATATATACTGTGAACTAAATGTCACACATTTCGTAAAAAAAAAAAACAACAATACGAAAACAGCAACTGGATAAACACATTAACTGTAGCATTGTTGGACATACGATAACATGCGTGTATGCTGTGATACCTCCCGTCCTCAAAATCTGACAACACAGTTTGGATCTTACTGAAAATGTGTTTATTTATTTAGTCTAAGACTAAACAAATTCGACTGATTAATCGTAGGGATATAAATCGCTAGCTTAATATTTCACCTCCACTGAACCATTTTTAAAACTCTAAGCCAAATTAAATACTTATTTGCATCATATAAAATAATAAATACCTTACAAACATATTACCAGATGCTATCTTTAAGTGTTTCATTTATTAAATTCTCATAAAACAAACAAAAAAATCAATTCAGGCAACAAAGTAATACAGAACAACTTAGAAAATCTAAATGCAAATAACACAAGCAGGTTCATTGTACTTTGAGTAAAGTTGCTGCTTATAATGAAAAATAAATAGCCTGTAGTGGTTCCACTGCAAAATCTAACTTTCTTCCTTTTAATGTACATATTTTAGGGTCATTTTTAGCTTTTAATGGGCAGGACAGTGAATATTGCATACATGTCAACCTGTACGTTTTTGCCGTACAAAGTACGTTAATTATGCAGTTTAAGACGTGTACGACGTACGAGAAAATCTACGGAAAAACGAAAATTTGTCAATTATGGGTGCCATCCGGTATACACCGACTATCACGAATAGGCAAATCAATCAAGTCAAACCAGTTCGCCATGGTAGCCTCTATCTCGGTATGTTTTTTTTTTCGTTGCAAGCGAAGCGAGCGGTTTGATGTAGTGAAAGGAAGTCCGTCTCTTTTTAGAAAACCGGCTTTTTCGGCTCAACTCATTAAAGAGAGCCGGCTCTCAAACGGCTCACTTGCTTTGAAGCATTATATTACAAATTATTATGTTGTATATTGAAGTTAAGAAAAAAAATGAAGTATAAAATGAGAAAATGAAAAAAGACAGGTTTGTGGTTATCCCTTTAATCAGTATACAGTATTGCCAACAATTATTTAATGCAGAAAATGAATTAATAATTTGAATAAGAAAATTTATTATTCTGCTTAATTATATTTGCATGTATTTTTTTCCTTCTCCAGTGAACATCCAAGCTACTTAATTTTAGAACTGTTTTTATAATAAACCTCATTCATGTCAAGCAACTCAGGATCTCACAACAAAATGTTAATTAACAATATATATGATACGACAAAACACATGTACAATATAACATGTTAAACTACATAAATGCATACGTTTGAGAAAAAAATATGGTGTAAGATTATTTTGTATTTTGTAAGGGAATATACGACAGTTTGTAAGGGCATGGAGCCGTGGAGGTTGACAGGTATGATATTGACAAGAAAACAATGGGATGAGAAAAATGACTACACATACTGTGTAATCAATAATATTTTAAAAAATAAACAGTAATAAGGAAATATAATAAGACCGATCTTGTCATGTCTATTTAAGCTCTAATCCCCATCGTCTTTGTCACTGGTAGCAGACGACAACGTAATTGTAGACTGTTAATAAAGATGAATTCCACAAAACCCTGCACTGATGAGTTTAGAAGCTGCTGAAGGAATATTTTTTCGTCAATTATGTCCATGCAATCAACTTGTTTACACGAATTATCTTTGTTTTTTATTCTGTGTACTCTGTCTTGTTGTGAGTAAATAGGTGCCACGCTGTGTTTGTAAGATCTATTATCGGGTTGCAAGGGTAATTACAATCATTAATGAGGGTGACAGGTATGTAATAACACGTATTTACCATTTTCCGAGTGTTTGTTTGATTTTACCAGTCTTGTTTGTAGCAACAACAACAGCTGCATCAATGTAATCTACAAGGCAAGACGGTAACTACGTTTAAGATGTCTATTTGTACTCGTTTTCCCTTTTCCTACTTGTTTAAACTGCGTTCAGGTAACCTAAAACGCCATTTAAACAAATAAGATACAATGAATACGATGGAGCTATATCAGCTAGCTGTTCCGACTAACGGTTTGCGTGTTTATTGGCAATTTCCCGTGATCGTGCAGACACCGTCACGCATGCACGGCGTCGGGACATTTGACGTTCATTCAAGCGAGCGGGCACTACGTTTGTTTGGGAGACATTTAAGCGGCGATCTCTGGGTGGGTCTGAGCATCTTAAACGATGCGGCTAACAAGCTAGCGTAGAACGGCTGGGTTGTGCACAAGTCCGGGCCTCTTTGCATTGGCTCGCTTCGGTGGTGGTCTGTCTGTGACTCTCTTGAACGCTTCACATTGTTTTGTTTGTCCTCCGTAGAGTCCGTTCCTACGCTTCTTTACCTGCTTATCTTCTGGGCGAAGGCGCGGCGTTCAGCCATGGCAGTGGCCGCTCGAATTGCTTGAACGGGAGTCCCAGTGAGGCAGCCAGCAATCCCACTCACCCACGACAGTCACTGGGAAAACGGGAAAACTAGAGAATGGCAGCTCGGCTGCCTTACCGTAATGGCAGTAGTGTGGCGCAGAGGAAAAATAACACACAAAATTGTTATACCAGTATTTTTCAACCAGTGTTTGAACCAAAGCACACGTTTTTTTTCTTTAAAAATGTCAAGGAACAGCATCCGTCAAAAATGTTTTAAAAATCATTTTCAACCCCAGTTTCACGTTGGTTTGGTAAATTGAATGTGTATATCAATTAGCTCCGTGTATTGGTAAAAAACAAAAAAGCTTCATTTATTAAAAAAAGATATCTAATAATGGGACACTGTGTATGACTTATTGCCTACCAGCGATAAAAAAAACTTCAATTATTACAAAAGAACAAAATATATAACATGATGATGTAAAATACGCTCTCAATACACAAAAAAATATCTCTAAAGAGTGAATTGTGAGTAACAAGACTAAGAGTGTATCATTAATATTTCTGTGTTACTTATGCAACAAGTAAAAACAAAATGAGGTGAAGTGCTAATACATTTTTATTTAAAAACAATATTTTTCCAAAGTTTTTGGACATAGGTGGTTTCGTTTTTTTTGTAGAGAATTTCATTCTTTCATAAGGTACAGATGAAGCAGGAGTGCAAATACGTGTAATAATAATTAAGTCCTAACATCCATCCATCCATTATCTGCACCGCTTATCCTCAGTAGGGTCGCGGGGGGGCTTGAGCCCAACCCAGATATCTTCGTCATGACCAGCACAAAGTGTAAACCCAATCGTGTAACGTTTCTCACAAGTTTATTGAACAGAAAGAGGAAGGACAGCGCCCGCGATCCGATGCTCGATTGTGATCCGAATACGGAAGAGGATCTTTCGTAGCGAGCTATGGCGGTGTCAGGGATGGAAAAACAGGTCAGTAGCCGGGACAGGGAGAGCGAAAAACGTGGTCAGGGTCGGAAACAAGTCGTAAGCCAGGACGGGAGAGTAGACGTAGTAGATCAAAAATGGATTGTAAGCCGGGACGGGGGAGCAGACATGGTCGGGATCAAAACAGGTCGTAGCTGGTGACAAACGGGAGCAAAAACGGGACAAGGGGTAGTCAGGGTAAAAAAAGACTTGCCTTTTATCAACAGACGTTCGCATCGACTGACAGCAGGAGAGTGACAGGACTGGGTTTAAATAGGGAGAGGGAGCCAATAAGATAGCTCGCAGCGGCTGGCGCCAAATGAGCAGGCACAAGTGATTCAAATCGGTAATCATGACAAGTTATCTTCAGGCAGTGGGCAGGGGAATCTCTGAACTGGTCGCAATCAAGTCGCTGGGCACACAGAGACAATATATGTAATGTTTATTTTTAGACAACTCACTTGCTCATTCATACCTAGGGACAATTTGGGCTGGCCAATTAACCTGACATGCATGTTTTTGGAATGTTGGAGGAAACCACAGTGCCTTAGTAAACCCACGCAAGCACAGTGAAACCATGCAAACTCCAAGCAGGAAGGTTTGATCCCATGACCTCAGAACTGTGCCACACGTGCGCAAACCACTGCGCTGCCGTGCTGTAAGTCATAACAATGTGAGGCAAAAGTTAAGTCAGTGTCAAGAGAAGTACAAGAGTAAAATATGACAAGAGCTATATTAGGTTCTCTCTTCATTTCTCTCTCCCTTTGTTTCCTTTTCTCTCTTTCTCACTCTCTCTGTATCTGTCTTTTTTTCTCTCCCTCTCCCTCTTTTCTCTCCATCTTTCTCACTCTCACACTCTCTTCCTCTCTCTCCCTCTCACTCCTTTTCTTCTATTTTTTCTTTCTCTGTTCTATGTTTCTTCCTTCCTCTCTCTCTCTCTCTTCTCTCCCTCTTCTGCTGTCTTTTTCTCTATTTTCTCTTTCTTTTTCTTTCTGCCTGTCTCTTTCTTGCTTTCTCTCTCCTTCTCTCTTTTTCTCTAACCTTTTTTCTTTCTCTTTCTCTTTTCTCCGGCCCCTGTCTTCGAAATAATACACATTATTCATAATTTTAAAAATAGAGGCCAACTGCTACGCATTTTTATCCCTCTGCCAGTCACGAGATTTTCAAAACGGAAGTTAAAAAGGTCTTGGAGGTGGTTTAGCCCGGAGAGTAGTTAAGTGTTGAACCGCCACTGCACGCAAAATATCGTCAAATTAAATAAAAGCACCGCCTACACGCGGAAATCGGTGCAACAAATCGAGCCTCCACTAGTTTTCCTTCGCCTTCTGTTTGTTGGAAACATCGCGAGATCAGCTGATCTGTCTTCCGTTACTTCCTCAATATATAAATATCATCGCATGTTCTATTGCACCCGTTAGGATGGAAGAGTTACCGCATCCACTTCATTTATAGCTATTCAGTAGACTTTTCCACCAGCTTATTTTGCGTGGAATCATGTCTTCACGTCATTGAGGTAACTTCATTTTATGTAATTTGGCGAGTCATGGTCGTAAGTTTGTATTGTTTGAGTTTTCCCTATGTCACTAAATGCCGTTTTGCATACTGAACCCGGTCTATAAATCTCATGTAGAGGACCGGGGATGGGTTTCATTTCTCTTCGGTCCAAATGGAAGATGAAGAGCTTGACGAGGTGGAAAAAATGAGGACGAAGTTCCTGTCTGTGTGGCACAATGTGAAGTACAGTAAGTTGGCATGGGGGCAAAACATTACAGTACATGCACACACTTCATCTGAGAGTTTATTTAAAACTGATAAGAAGTCGAACCTTTGTGTATCGCTGTGGTCAAAGATACACATACAATATACAGTGCCTAGTAAAAGTGTATTATCTTCAGGGTCGTTGTCCCCTTGGAATGCGAACGTGGGCCTATTTTCAGGTCTCTTGCACACTTAAATATGTTCTGACCGAAATGATCCTCCATCCATTTCCCCTTCAACTCTTGACTATGTTCCCAGTCCCAGCTGGGAAAAAAATCAACCCCTGAGAATGATGCTGTCACCACTATGTTTTACAGTGGGGATAGATGTTTCTCAGTTTTTTTTTTGCTGGGTTACGTTTTGCATTCAGCCCACAATGTTTAGTCTTGGTCTCATCTGACCAAATCACTTGGTTCCTCATGTTATTTGTGTCTCCTATGTAGCTTCTTGCAAATACAAAAAAACTTTTATGGTATTCTTCCAGAAAGGGATTTCTTCTTTTCACCGTTCCTTAAAGGGCAGAGTATGCCTAATAGTAGTTGTCTTTTTCACACATTGTCCCTCTTCAGCTGTGCATGCTTGCATGTATGCGAGTTTCTTGGTCGAATAAGAGCTTGCTCTGTCCACTCCACGCATCGGCCCGGTATTGCAGTACCTCCGGGAACGGTGCATTCGCACTGATCGCTGCTTGGCCCTATGGCTAGGACCTTGACTCAGCCTCTTGGCTTTGTAGTGTATTATGATTTGATCGATAATTGATAAAGAATATAGGACAATAAACCTCTACAAAATCCTCCCCCCTCTTGACTTAGAGCAAGCTCACAAATCGACAGGATCCGTCACGGTCCCCATTGCTAGCAGGCTAAATACTCAAAGACAAGCATTTTACGATTTTTATAACTGGAAGATGGAATAGGAGCTTGCTCTGTCCACTCCGCGCATTGGCCCGATATTGCAGTACCTCCGGGAACGTTGCATTCGCACTGATAGCTTATTGGCCTTTTGGCTAGGACCTTGGCTTAGCCTCTTGGCTAGGAGCAAGTGTCTCGGCTTGTTGGCTTTGAAGTGTATCATGATTTGACTGATGGATAATGGATAATGAAAAATGGACAATAAACTTATTAAAAATCCCCTCCCCCCTTTGTTTCTTTTCTGACTAGTTTTCTATTTGTTTAGGCTGAAAGTTCATAGGGACAGTCGGGTCTTTGTAGGTTTGCAGTCATTTTTAGCTCTAACGTGATTTTTCATGCTCGCACAGTGGTCCGGGAGATGTGTTAATGTTGCAAAATCTTCTCTTATCCCATTCCCACTTTGAACTTTTACACAACTTTATCCAAGACCTGCATCTTGTGTTCTTTGTCTTCATAATGCTGTCTAATCACCAGTGTTTCTTTTGATCGACATCTGAGCAGGTGCATTTAAACTGAGACTTAATGACACACAGGTGGACAGTTATTGTCTTTGTTAGTCATTTAGTTCGACATTGGGTCATTCAGAAGTCAGCAAGGAAATTCTGCAGTCAGTTGGCTGAGCTGAGAGAACATTTTTTTGTTTTGCTGTAATAAAAAAATTGTTGACAAAATTTGGTTACACTTTACAATTGTGTCCCTCAATGTTGTTGATTCATCGAAAATATTTTTGGTTTTTGAATTTTTAAGTTTAAAGCCTGAACTGTAGCAATATGACAAAAAAAGTTCTTGTGGGGGTAATGCTTTTGCTAGGCACTGTATTTGCAAAAACTACTTTGCCCAGTCAACACATTTATTCTAAAATGGACATGCATTTAGAACAGGGGTGGGCTTACCTTTTGATTCGCGGTCCGTATTTGGATACAGAAATTGCATAAAGAGAAAATGCCTGATTGATATGTTTATTTTTTTATATATGTTCTGATACAGGGTTTTGAATTTAAAACATCAGCAGTACCTGAGGAAAAAAAGATAACTTGAACCTATCCAATTTTTCTTGTATGCACCTACATGCACAATCTATATTTCAATGTATAGTTGAGTATAAAGGAACCAATTCATCCCAATGGTTTTGAAACACCTAAAATAAACCCATTTATTAAGGAATGTGTTATACTTGCATTGAAAATTTCGAAATACAATAGTTAGTTCAAAAGTGTTTTTTATTCCATGAGATTTGATCAATGTCTTGATGAATACAATTAATAACCCATAAATAAAAGAAATTCCAAGTACAGAAAACTTGCCAGTTATTTGAATGTGTGTCATGTTCGCAATGAAAAATATAGTTTTTACGGCGGTACATGAAGGAACACTGTGGATAAGAAAAGCATTTTTTTAAAATTATTATTATGGCTTTTTTAAACATAGCATTGTAGTTTTACTTTACTCATTTTCCTGGGCAGTTAAAATGCCTGATGTCCAAACTGTGGCCCCTAGGCTGTAATTTGCCCACTCCTGATCAAAATTGTATTGTGGTTCTCAGATAATCAATGTTAACGGGACAGTGCGTTTTTATTCCGAACCTTTTAGTGGTGGTAATGCTTCATTAAAGAAATACTGATTTAAATAATAAGCAAAAGTACTTGAATTCAAATAGAAACGTATATTTTTTTAAACACTCACAGGTCAAGGAATTTTTATTTATTTTACTTAACATGCGATGTTGACATCATTGCCGTCTTCCTGCTCAAGGTAACCCCCAAAAACCTTGTTGAAAGGGTTGCCATAAAAAATGATGCGCTTTTAGTCTAAGTCTCAGTAGTTTGTATACTTACTTGTGCTTTTAGTACCTGTTTTCGGTTGCATAACATAATACAGTGACATCTATCGGTCAGATTCTACACACTGTCTCTTGAAGTGAATTTCGAAGCTGAACTAAAGCACCACGTGACTGCTAAGACAGAGTTAAGTGTGATTGAAGACTGAGCGCTCTTATGTTTCTAATACTTTTACACCATAAGCAACTCATTCTGTTTTTTCCCTACCATCTGTCATAGGTTGGGCTCTGAGGTCAAAGACTTTATTCAGCCGAAATTCTCCAGTATTTCTTCTGGGGAAATGTTATCATTTTAAGGTGGAAGGTATTGTATTTTACAAAGATTGTAAATGCTGGAAATTGTTGCCATGTTTCTCAACAAGTCTGCTTAAAAAGATGCCGACACTGCTTTGTGATGGCATTTCTTGTTTCCTCACGATTTACGTTTGTTTGGCATTGTTCTATGAAGCGTCTTCCCGCCCAAACCGACAGGCCACACATAAACAGGGCACTATGAAATGTGAAAAGATTATGTATCAATTATGGGCCTTGCCAAAAAATTATATTAGCGTTTTCCAGTGGTAACTGAAACTGTAAGCTACATAATATTTTTACCTAACACTATCTGAGGGAGTGGTTTGTCTCAAAGATATTTACACATATATTGTTAAGATCCACAAATATTGGATTTTTACTCAAGATCTAAGAATTGCATGTCTTGATTAATGCACACCCAATATTAAAAATTACAAATGAAAATCGCAGCTATTCCTGTGGCTCTGCAAAATATATGATTCACACCGGATTTCTTCTGTCAATGTTACTGGAAAATTGGCTTTGAAAGTGCTTGAACTTGGCAATGAAAAAGGTATACGAATCCTGTCTTTCGTCTTTCCCCAGATGATGACAAATGTTCAGAAGCTTCAGATAAAGACTCTGTCATGGGAAATATAGAAGAGTTCAGGAGGGATTTTGGATCTCGTATATGGCTTACATATAGAGAAGCATTTTCCCCTCTCCCGCGTTCTGGTGTAACGTCTGACTGTGGCTGGGGCTGCATGTTGCGTGCGGGACAGATGATGTTGGCTCAAGCACTTATTCTGCACTACCTGGGAAGAGGTGAGTGGTTTTATCGAACCCCTTGTGTCATATTTTTGGGAGCCATCTTTTGTCAGAACTATCCGGGACACATCACATCAATCTGAGAACGTCTTTCTTTGGTCTCGCTCAATAAAATGGAAAAAGTGGTCAATTTGAAGACATTCTTTACCTCTTAGTTTGATCAGATAACACTGAAGTGTCCTTGTAACGAGATGGTATGCCATTTTAATGCGGTAATTTAGGGAACGATGTTTATAAGTCTCTATTTTAAAAGGGAATTTTCCCCATTAAAATGATTAATGGACATTTAAGGATATTTAACAATAAATTCCTCTTGTATTACAGCAAGGTCATATTGTGAATGCATATAACCCAGGAAAATTCAATTTTCTCCATTTTTATTTCCCACCTGTTTGTAAGGAGACTATGGAATTGGAGTGAAACGGTGCCTTATTCAAATGGATAATTAAATCTCTTGCCAAACTTTCAAATAAAGTTCTGAAAGACTGTATTTTTCATATACAAGTAAAATGTAAATCTCAGGAAGCCCCCTATAAATGCTCAAATTACCTGTCATTACTTCCACTAATGAAAACAAGTTGTTTTTGCACAATTCACCCATTATTTCAGTTTTTTAAACTGCATGATAAATAAAATCACTACGTTCTAAGAATCCCTAACAAGAAAAATAGACTAATAAACAAATAAACTGTTCTTTTTTACATCTGATCTGGGGTTCAGATTTTTTTTGTTTGGACTTTACTTGATGCAGGCCCTCTTACTTTCACCATGTTCACGCTACACTGACAAATGAAAGCATAAAAAAAACTGGGAATGAGCATAAAGTCACTCTCCGGCATTTCTCTCAGCCCTCCAGCACTACTCTTAATCAGCATTATTTTAGCCTAATATGTTCCGCCCCAAACAGCTCTGCTAAAAGTAAGATGAACCCAAATGGGCACAGTGAAAGATGAAGCATTAGAACTCTTTGTACTTGACAAGAACTAATTGAGGAACAGTTTCTTTCAAAAGCCATTAGCACCCTGATCTCCCATCTACAGCACTCATGTTCTGTACCACTGCCTCTGAGCACTGAAAGGAGAAAACCCCTAATTTTGTTTATAATTGTTTAATGACAATAAAGGCCATTTATTTCATTCCTTCAATTGGGCATTAACACATACTTAATAGAGAAAATGTTTAACTTTCAACTCAAGGATAAATCAAACGACACACCCTACCTTTCATGGGATTTTTGTCTCTTAAAAGCTAGACTAAAAAAATGACACATGATTTTTATTGTCAATTTCTTTAAAGACTGGACGTGGTCGGAGGCACTACAACTAGAGAGTTTAGATGCTGAAACACGGTCTGCCACTGCAGCCAAGCGTCTGATGAAATCTCTTGAGGCCTCACTCCAGCGCACCTTCAGCAGGCCCACTAACCTCGAGTCCTCGGCCAAAACTCAGGATCAGGCTCTTAGGCCAGCAGAGGAAGCAGATGCCCATTTAAAAGAAACCTACCACAGGATGCTGATTTCATGGTTTGGAGACAGCCCTTCCGCTCTGTTTGGTTTGCACAGATTGGTGCATTTGGGTCTGCACGTAGGGAAAAAGGCAGGGGACTGGTATGGACCTGCCGCTGTGGCTCAAATTCTCAAGTAAGTAAAAGGAACAAAAATCATAATTGTACTGTATTTTCTGGACTGTAAGGCACACCTAAAATCTCCACTTTGGCCAGAAATTTGAAAGTATGCCTTAGTGAATTGCCTTATATACCGTAGAATATTGCGGATAGGATTGGAAATGCATACAGTAATTATTGGTTTGCTTTACCAAACAAGATCTTTTGGCAGTATCAAACTTGGGCAATAATTGTGCAATGATTGATTAAATCGATGAACATTGCTGACTCATATTGCAAGCCATTGTATCCAATGTCAATGAATTTCAAGTAGTTGCAATGAGAGTGCCAATACATTACCACTAGACAATCAGTGGTACATATGACACACGACAATGCTTTAAACCATATCTCATTTTTACTTACGATGCCAGGAACACTATTTTACAAAATGCATTCTGATAGGTGAATCGGGCTCTCCACTTATTCAACAATGAATGTTAGAGAAGGGAGAAAACACAAAGTCGTTCAACCAAATAAAAGCTCTTTTGCGTACTTACACACATTAAACCGAGATCTTATTGACTCATAGGTTAAACAAGTCTCTTCACCTATCAGAATACACTTTGCAAACCAGTGTTGTGGCTCCCTGGGTGAAAATATTGTGGCGATGACATAAACTCTGCCTTTTCATAAGTCAATTGTACCTCTAGCGGTCGAGTAGTAATGTCGTTGCTTTCACCACCCCTTCTCTGGTTTGATTCCCATTGTATTCAGTGTTTTGCTATTTGCAATGCATACCTGTGTACACGGACGCTTTTACTGTAGTCTCAATTTGATGTGCTTTATAGTCTGGTGCGCACTATGTTTGTAAAATGACAAAATACTGTGCCTTATAGTGCAGAAAATATGGTAATTATTGAAAACTTCTATATTTTTTTCACTTTACGGATGTAAAATAAATGGGTGGGAAGGTTAAATATTTTTCAAAGTAATTCAAGATATTAAATGCTTTGTAGAAAATACTTTGGTGCTTAAATGTTTTATAGCCCGCAACAACTTCTCATGTCCAACCTGGAGACCAACTGCGAATATAACAACTGAGTGTTACATTTCGCAGATGAACTTTTACCATTACTCATTCTCTTGTGCACTCTCTGATTTAGGAAAGCTATGGATGAAATGAAGGACCCTGCCTTAGCTGGTGTAACTGCTTATGTTACCCAAGACTGTACAGGTATGACAAATGATTGGGATTTTGATAAAATGTAAATTGTATTAAGCCTGAATTGGTCCAATAGTTCACATCGTTTACTGATAAATTGCTTTCAGGGACTAATTATAAAAAAAAAAAAAAAACTCTGCAAACTCTTATGTTTGTTTTAACCCTAATTTATAAAACCTATTGTAGTCATAAGACACTATACTTGATGTATAAATACAACCTGTTATTCAGACCAATAAGACACTCAACTCTTGTGTAATCGTCAATATCGATACAGATCCCTGAGACCGATATAAGTTGACCATGTCATGTGTGTATTTCTTTAAAAATACACACATGACAACATCATGTTCTTATTTCAAAATACATATATTCAATTGTAATTTGTTATCCTGTTAATGTGTAATCACCAATTGTAAAATGTTCACATGTGGTGCGCCAATACCAGTATTGGCTGAAGGCGCAACTACTGACACTTTTTGAAAAGGATTAGTAGCCCGACCAAAGACGTTTACTCATACTTTATGATAACTCATCATACAGGGCCCTGCCCATCCCTTAGAACGCGTCCAAACATCCCACTCTCCTTTTAAACACCTCTCCAGTCATTCCTATCACCAACAAGATCTCTAGCTTCCACTGCAATTAGACATCTTTCCTCCAGTTCACTCATAACACCATCCATCCATGTCAATCGTGGCATTCCTCTATTCTCCTTCCATTTACTTCGTAAATATATACACTGTTTATATATCTGCCCTTGCAATGACAATAATATCAATTTTAAGGCTTTTTTGTTGTTGTAAAAGCCTCTCATTTAGCAACAAATATTACAATTATCAACTATAATTTGATAACTTTAGTTCAATGTAGCAGCTAGTTCACATCATACAAAACTTATTACTTAGTTTTTTTTATATTGACTTAATATTCACTACCACTCTGATCAAATCAATACCAGTAGTAAGTACAGATACCTCTAATATTTTAATACGTAACCATTATAAGATTTTCTCAATGGAAGGTTCATACAACCCACTATAGTATTTTACACTATGATTACAGACATTTTATTTAATGTACTTTTCTGCACAATCTTGATTACTATTTGCTCCTCAAATTCCTTGACAAAGGCAGACAGTAATCATATTGCATTGTTGTAAATGTCATTAGTTTTTTCTTGTCCATCCCTAGCTCAAACTACAAATATTATTAAACTCATTAAAATTCTGCCCAGCTATTTAAACTGTATCTCATTTACCTTACACAGCCAGGCATAACGTCACTATATTATGGCTGTGGTTGGTCCATTTGATGTTGTTAATGTGTGTGTCTAAAAATAGAACGGAACAATGGAAAACTGAAACTATTGTTTTTCTCTCTAGTATATAACGCAGATGTAATTGAAAGCCACAAGACAGTCAATACTCATGACCCGTCGGCTTGTAAGTCAGATGCCCCGCCCTCTCCACAAAACAGCCAATCGTCAGCATCTGCAGTCACCCCAGCAGACAGTCGATCTGTTATTATTCTCATCCCTGTCCGCCTGGGAGGAGAAAAGACCAACCCGGAGTACTTTAACTTTGCAAAGGTAATGCACATATTCATTGGAAGGTTGGGGCTGTAGACATAAGGGAATGAATGCACTTTTAGATACTTAATATATGAAGACAATATCGGCCGAATTGCTGTTGATATATTCAATACAGTGGTATCCCTTTTATGGGAGCACTTCTAAACGTGGGAATTTTTAGTATACAATTTTCTTTTGGAGCAAAACGCTTTACGAAGGAAAATCCAGTTCATGAGCAGTCCCAGAGGCTACCACTAGAGATGGCTCACTGCTCGTCACTGCTTACCGCCAGCATCAGTTTGCTCATGCAAATTACTATGGGCATGTAAAACCTTTTTGTGTACATTTATTTAAATTTACAGTAACTTTAATTTTCAGTGTACAGTAAGTGTTTACTTATTAACAGTCTCCTCATCTCATAACTGTCAACCTGTGCTAATTGCTCCCTCTATTAAATGCTCCTTATTAAGTGATTACAAACCTTACAAACGGAACAGGATGTCTATATACTAACAGAAAGACCGACATTTTAGAAACCCCCTCCAATATTGGCAATCTACAATGACGTTGTTTTTGAGATTGGTCTTTTGACATATTCCGTTTGACAATTGTTATTCAGTGTACTCAAAGTGAAATGGTCAAAAAAACGTATAAAATAGGGGGAAGACGCATGAGTTGACAAGTATGCGATCACTGTGACTACTTATACTTAGCAGCAAACCAACATTACACATTAGAACATTTTACATTAACGTTGTGAGACATTGTATGAAACGAGATTAGACATGGCACTCCAGGGTAAAACATATAATATAGAGACTTTGAAGAGTCAACAACATTAAAACACCTCTTTGTCTGCCTGATTCTTGATATTGTTAATTTATTATTATTATAATAACAAAAAGCAATTCATATGTTTCCTAAAATTGTAGTTTGTATGTTTCACCTGTACACAATCCAGAATTACTGTAGAAGACCTGATGGGTGCCCAACTACAGTATAATCCACCAGTCACCAACTGTACAAAACAAGGCAGGTTTTGAAAATGGCTCAACACTGATAGTTCTTTGTGTTTTTCTAAGTTATTAGCGAAACGAATTAACAGAAAAGAATTATTGACGTTTAATATCTGCAGTATGTTTTAATTTTTGGTTTAAGATCAGGTAATTGTGTAATTTTGTAACTGTAATCCTGTGCAGTCCTTTGAGACATTTTTGTGATTAAGGGCTATATAAATAAATTTGACTTGACTTGACTTTTAACTGTTCAATTATTTTACATGAACAATTTTTGATTATAACTAAACCATGTTTTCAGAAAAATATTAACTTTTTACAGTAATCCTTTCCTTTACTGTAATGCAGTTTACTTTTAACGGTTTTGCTACTTTACAGATTTGCATCTTGTTCTGCATTCTGATTAGCTAAACGGTCGTCCCGCTGGTTATTTGATGTCACAGTAGGTAATTGTTAGAAGACACTTTTTTCGTAATGTACTTTTAGTTTTTTAAATGTTTGAGCTTTAAGTTTTTTTCTTCTGGTTCCAGTGTATAAGGAAGGACCTAGTTGTATAAAAATTGTAAAAAAAAAATTTAAGTTTCTACTTCGCAGATTTTACCCATCACTAGTACTCCTTAGAACAACACCCGCAAAAAAACACTGGATTATTGTATGTAAATGCCCTGTGAAATCTTTCAAACAACAATTTTGGGTGGTTGACTGAGCCTATTTTAGCCCTATTCCTAATAACAACCTTGCCAGAACATAGTATTGACATGAAACAGTATTATTAGAAAAATGCATGTCAAACTGGTAGCGCTCAACTCAAATAAGAAGCTCTCAACTTAAAAAAAAGCGGTGGACCCTGGTGCACGCCATATACTGACTTCCATGTATTCGTGAATGGTAATATTGCAAATGTAACTAGAAAGTTTATCAATGTTTTCTTAAAGGAACAGTGTGTGATATTTAGTGCCTCCTAGTGTAGAAAAAACAATTCATTCAGTAAAACAAAAAACACTGATTTTGAATACTAGGCAAAATTACATGAATTATCATACAAATGTTAATTTTTATATAAAAAAATGTACGTCGAGAAATTTGTTTTACTTTGACATAGAGGAATCCGAAATTTCCAAACCAAACGAAGATTTCGAAGTCTGAATAAAGCAAACATTTGATTTGAAAAGAAATGTTTTGCCTTTTTCTTTTCCTCCCCCTCTCCTTGAAAAAATTGTCAGCCACCCGGGCGGAGATGTTTTGTAAGTTGTACGCCCGACATAAAAGATGCACGCCCCAGGCATCCGGGCAGACATTATTTCAAACACTGGTATAGCCCTTAATCACAAGAACTGCACAGGATTACAATGACACCATCGCCTGATCTTAAACCAACATGCGGACAAGGAAAAACTCAAAACCACAGCATGAGGAAAATTAAGAAACCTTGAGAATGGGCCTCACAAGTGGTAATCCTAATCCCTCTTCCAGGATGACATTTTTGTCGAGAAAATATCAAAAGATTGGGTTAGGGATATATTTTATTTTTTGCATAGCAACACATAACGTTGGATAACAATGTTTCAAGTAACAAATAGGTCCATTTTGATACCCAATTTTGGATTGTTTTTGGCTAGTGTTTTTAGACTGCATGATTGGCCATGATCAAAAAAGTAAATATACTGCCACCTCAAGGAGATAAGTTAAAAACATGATAAAACTGTGGAGAAGTTGCATGGTCAATTTAAGCATAATCAGCAATACTTGTAACAGTTCTGCTTTTTTTTTCATAGAGAATACTAAGTCTGGAGTACTGCATCGGGATCATTGGAGGGAAGCCAAAGCATGCCTGCTACTTTGTAGGATTTCAAGGTGAGTGTTTGCTAAGTTTAATAGAAAAACTAAGAGTTCTAGGATTGTATAAAAAAACGGGCTGTTTTGCATAGGCTACCTTTTCTTGTATGAGTGGATGAAGCATGTTAATAATATTCCTGTTTGCACACGGAAAGCGCCGCAGTGAAGCAAGGCTTTCTTTATTCTCTCTGACCCATCCAAGCCTCAGCCATTAATCACAAGTAAACCTCCCAAGTTGTGCAAAATAATTGATTTCCATAAGAGACACACATTCAATTTAGTGCAGGCACCAAAGTGAGCCACTCTTCATCACCTTCAGAACCTGGGAGGATCCTTCAGTTGTACATCTTGAAAGTCAATATTTATGCATTTGCATTTTATCAATGTGATCTAGTGTATGGTGTTGAGCGATGTCTACCTGACATGCAAGGCTTTTTTCTTTTTTCTTTTTTTTTTTTTTTTCTTTTTTGCCAGATCACAGCTTACCTCCGTATCCATCATACATTAATGTTTCGTATTATTGCAAGTTTGTAAAAGCAATCCCCACGCCCAAACACGTACAAAATTAAAAGGAAACCTTTTTAGTGGGCGTAGGACTGCATCCTTTTGTAAAAAATCAATCCCCCTTGGTGGTAGATATTAAAATGCAATAACTTTGTGGGAGGCATATTTGATGCAACAATACAGCATGCAGGTGACTTTGAGTGGCCCCTCATTGAAATTGGTGGTGGGCTCATTTTTTTTTCTGTAATGATCCAATGTTTTTAAATAACTCCTCTCCTGTTTTGTCCTTGCAGATGACAGCTTGATTTACATGGATCCTCATTACTGTCAGTCTTTTGTAGATGTCAGCACCAGCGATTTCCCTCTCCAGGTAATGGGAAACTTCACAAAAGGAGCCGACGAAAAGCCTAGTAATATCAATTTATCTTTTTTTTGTTGGTGCCTAAATATTACGAATCCTAAATCTGATGAAAGGAAATTACATGGAGCCATATGTTGTTTTCCACACATGAGCCACGTTTCATTTTAATGGAATAGAGGAGCAAAATGGTGATTGAGAAGTAACTTGTTACCGGGTTCGTGCGGAGCTTTGAAGAGTCTTAAAATGCATTGAATTAAAAAATAAGGCCTTAATTGTCATTAACAGGTCCAAGTCTTATAACATGTTTGAATTCAAAATATTTTGTTAATTAAAAAGTCACTTTTCATGCATCGTCATAAAAATGCTTCATGATTGTAGAAGTAGAGTTCTTCGGAATTTTTAGTCAACTGCTAAGGATCCATGATGTACCCTCCCGTTTTGTCCTATTTTACATTTTTGCGACACATTGTACACATCAACTCCTCAAAATTCGATTCTCTTACACAAGACAACCCCCAAAATTTTGTCATTATATTGAAAAAACCCCAAATTGGGCCGCACACATTGGATTAATTTATTACCATGATTGTTATGCTGAAAAACAAGCTGAGGGTTTGGCTCCAGGTTAACTGTAACCCAATTTAGGATGATTCGTATAAGAAAAGGCCTATTTGTCTTAGGATTTACCAATTGTGCTTTTGTTAGAGAGTGAAGGAGAAGAAAAATCTCTCAGAAATTGTATATAATGCATATGTATAAACATAGTGGTTCAAACAATGGACATCGGTCTCTTGTAAGGCTTTTGCTTATATTCCCGTTTTATTCCTTTTCTTTTTTGCAAATGATCTGTCCATTTTGTGATATTATGTTTGTTGTAACATGATTGAAAATAATAACTAAACGAGAAATTTAAAATACAAAATATAGGAATATATTTCAATCTTTAACATGAATAAACAATTAAATTGAAAACTGAATAAGACACTGACAGCCATAGTATGGAGTAATTTGTCAAGGAAGAACTGTAATCCTACTTTTGCATGAATTTTATGATAAGATCAGTATTTTAATGTTTTGACTCCTGATTAAATGTATATAAAACAAACCACGTCGAAACCATAGCATACAGAATTAACATGCATCATGCTCTGCACACTCATTTTATTTTCAATGCTGTAAATAACTGTACAAGGTCCTTGAAATAGAAAAATACCTGAAAAATGTACCCTGTCTTCTTTTGTCTAGTCCTATCATTGTCCATCACCAAAGAAAATGCCTTTCTCAAAGATGGATCCTAGCTGCACTTTGGGGTTTTACTCCAAAAGTGTCCAAGACTATGAGAAAATCAGCCAAGAACTGTCTCAGGTGAGAATGATCTCAGGCCTTTCAAAATATGACACGGTCATACCCAATTATTCATTACAGTATATACGCGGCCAAATGCATTGAAAAATGTGTGCTGACATCTTCTTAATTGACTTATTTTGGAATTCTTTTGCTGCTCAATGTTATTGCAGTACTTTTCATTGCACTTTAGTTAAATATGCACTATTTTCCATGTCACTATTGTTACAACCTAGGCCAGTCTCCAAGCACTACTTAGTTAACATGTTTGTCTATTCTTTCATCGTATATTTCTTTTTAAAGTCTTCAGAATTTCTCATGTCTATTCTCGTTGTAAACAATTTTCACTACGTGGTTATCAATGAATAAAGACTATTGAATTATTTTTACCCATCCATACTGTTGTTAGCCACTAGGTGTCAGCATTTAGCCATTTATCTTATCCAGTTTCTATCACGAGTGTTTTTCTGGCCAATAGTAGCTTCAAAACAAATAATCCGCATTTTTACCCAATCGATCATTTAACCCCAAGAATAAAACATGCATTTTTTCTGGGTCTTTATAAATTATTATCTGCTTCATTAAAAACAAACTAACATAAACACATCAATTTCAAATTGAATCAAGGACTAGATAGATATTCTTTATTCATCGCCGTAGGGAAACTCACACTTCCAGCAGTATCCTTGTCTTTAAAAATAAAATAATAAAATATAGAATACAAAAATACCCT
Source organism: Urocampus carinirostris (assembly GCF_059441175.1). Classification (NCBI taxonomy): domain Eukaryota; kingdom Metazoa; phylum Chordata; class Actinopteri; order Syngnathiformes; family Syngnathidae; genus Urocampus; species Urocampus carinirostris. Next base: position 18,997,750 of record NC_142360.1, on the reverse strand, counting down.
ATATAATGTTTTGCTATAGAGTATCTAAATAGTACTACGGAAAATACACACTGTAATAAAAATAGGTTAATATGCAAATGTGGGGGTGGGGTTTAACTGGCAGGGGTTGACTAGCAGGCTTAGGGACAGTTTATTTTCCAGGGCGCATCACTAACCCCAAACAAGCGTGCAAAACTGGAGAAAAATATGTATCTTGTCTGTTGCTTTTAAAAATTTGTACTCGTATCTTATTTTGAAACTTGTTTTTTGTATTTGTTTATGCTAAATATCATTTCACTAGTTTTCATTGCACTTACAGCTTAGGCCAGTCTCCCAGGACTAAATCTGAAAATATTTTTAACCTATTTATCCTGTCTTTCTTTTAGTCTTGTTTTTCGCTTTTAAGACTTCATGACGTGTTTACCCTGGAGTGCCATGTCTAATTTCAGTATAACAATGTTCACTACTTTTTTTTATCAATGACAATGAAGACAATTTAAATTAACAGCAAGAAGACAAACAATCCAGTTGGAGGGACAGCGTGTAGTAATTGATACCAGGAATACTTGTAAAACATGTTGTGCTTTCAGGTGCTGCAGCCATCGGCAAGCGAGAAATACCCGGCGTTCACCATTGTGCAAGGTCACGGAAGAGATTATGACCTGTCAGCCAGTTTGAGCCCAGAAAAGAGAGAATGGCCTTTCATCCGTGACCTGAGGAGGAAAACCACCACTGCTGGGGACTTTGTGCTGCTTTGACAGATCGCTTTTGTCTGTGACACTTGCCACGATTAACTTTTTAAAACCAGAGTTTCCTGAGGGGTAAGCTTTCTCAGCTATTTTGGTTTGTAGTTTGGCAATTATACTGTAGCACTCGGTGAAACACTGAACTATGTACTAAAGTGAAGAGTTTGAACATAGGTGATGTCAACAGATATCATATTCTATTTTTCTCAGCAGACACTTCAATGACCTTTTCAGTGACATTCACTTGTACAATAAAATTAAGGTCCTGCATTGTTTACCGCTATTCTATTTTTTTTCGACACAACATCTAATCAAATAAGATGAACATTCGACTTGCTTTATAAAGAATGATCGGGGGTTTGAATGGGTGCTTGAAATAATTGAAAATGCTCCAATTTCAATGTATTTCCAAGGATTCAAAAGTGTTTCTATGTTGGGTGAATTGCTTGTAAATGCTGGAAATTGTTGCCATGTTTCTCATTTAAATAACATCGACACTGCTCTTTGCAGCCGGCACGAGTTTGTATGGCATTGTTCTATGAAGCGTCATCACCCCCTACGGGACAAAACAGATGCATGCTGCACCTAAACACTATGAAATGTGTTAATTACTTAATGCAAGGATTACATATCAATTATGAGCCATGTTAAAAAGTAAGGTATTGTTTCCCAGTGGTAAACTAATGAAAAGAACTTCCTGCAACCAAAAATGTAAGCTACATATTAATTACTACATTACATTGTTATCCAACACCCTTATGTGAGAGATTTGTCTAGAAAACAAACGTATTTCATTTACTCAAGATCTCAGTCATATGTCTTGATAAAGGCACACACAAGATTTAAAAATTGCATATGCAAACTCGGTGTCTGAAACTTGTGACAAAAAGTTGTCCGCTAACAGGGCAGACAACTCTGAAAAGTTGCTTACCCAGCCATAAGGTAGCCTGCCCTATTTTTCACAACTTGAAACACAGTAAGACGAGTAATCGCAAAAAAAAAACAACTTTGCAAAGTATCAAGGATTGATAAGCAGAATAGATAACAGAACAACACTTAAAAATTAAGTTTATTATATATCTACTTATAACATTATTTGCATGTATATGACATTGCTGTTTTCCATCTGCCATCAGTATGTCCCTGTATTTACTCATATTCATTCATGCAATGTTTGCGTTGCGTCGTCTGCTACAAGCCGAGTGAACTCCTCTTTCAACGATGCTTTTAATGTACGTTTACGTTTTTTAGCGTCATAAATTTTGTTAGCTTCTTTTGAAACTATCTTCTGGGCCAGAGGTTATGCTTGATTCCAAACCACTTATCCATTTTTGTTGTGTTCTCTCTGCGTCTACTTTGGCAAATGATATGCAAATGCACGACCTTGTAACGCTTGGGAAAGCCCGGAAACAGTTATTCGATTCAGTCTTCTGATTGGCTGCCAAGTATGCAAATTGCCAAACGAATTTCTAAATCAGAATAAACCAAACGTTGGATATAAAAAAAAAATATATATATTTTCCTTTATTCATTTTTTTTTCTTGAAAAAGTCTTCAGCCACCCAGGCGGAGATGATTTTTAAGTTGTACGCCCGACGTAAAAGGTACGTTATTTCAGACAATGGCAAACTGCAGATGTATGGTCACATGACATGAAAACACGTGACGTAAACAGAAGGGAGCTGAACTGAAAACAACGCAGATGAAAATGGCATCAGGTACAAAGGGGGCGTAATGCCGAATTCACCCTGCGGTTGACGTCAGATGCAAAATACACAATTTACACTGGATTTTTCTTCTTTTGATTCTACTCGAGAAATTGGAAAATTAGCTTTTGAAGTACTTGAAAAAGGTGTATAAAGCCTGAATAATACAGCATCTTCTAGAGCAGTACTTCGTTTTGTTCACTATGTTTCTGACTGGAATTTTGTTGCAAATATTGCACCTTTTCAATTAGTACATCTACAATAGGGTTGTTGAATATGATAGATAGATAGATAGATAGATACTTTATTCATCCCTGTAGGGAAATTCACACTTCCAGCAGTATCCTTGTGTTGAAAATAAAAAGGAATATAATACATAAATACGCAATGTAACGTGTTGATATAGAGTATTTAAATAGTGCTACATAAAATACACACTGTAATAAAAATAGGGTAATGTGGAATGTGGGGGTGTGGTTTAATTTGGGCTTTTACTCCCCCCGGGTGGAGTTAAAGAGCCTCATGGCATGAGGAAGAAATGATCTCCTCAGTCTGTCCGTCTCTCTATATCTATCGATCTATGACCAACACATGCTCTGAAAGTCACAAAATGATTAGTTTTTTATTTTTTATTTCTTCCAAGGAGCTCAGTGCATCAGAGACCATTTATCATAGCATGATTGCTTCAAAACTAAGGAGAGAAGACGTCCCTGAATTTTGAACTTGCTAGGAGAACAGGAGAGGAATGTACAGAAAAAAAAACCTCACAATGCCAAATTCCACATCTTTAAAAGCCTTTCAAGTCCTTTCTATTCAATCTTCTAGGTTACAAAAACAGATCAGCCCAATAGGGTGTGGTAATCAACGAATAGCAACATTGTCTGATAGTGACAATCACGTTAACGGCACATACTACTCTAAATGGTGAACTACAGTAAGGTAAAATAGTTAAAAACAAAGTTACATCTTATAAAAACTTAGTTGCAGGTCTTCAATTTTTAAAAATAAACTTTTTATCAGCATTTTAACAAAGTAATGTGGTGTGATTTACTGTCAGAAACTAGAAATTACAGAACCATTATTTTGTTATCTTAAGCAACAATATTATGTCGGGTTGTACATATATTTCTTTAAAATTCTAAATCATTTTTCGCAGTGCTACCAAATACTACAAGTCTTGCATATTTTACTATTCCAGTTCATAGCACATTACGAAAGAGGCTTTTTTTTATCAAAATTGGGGGGGGAGCAAACAATGCTCGATGTTGATTCTTTATTTTTGGTCATTGGGCCATCTGCTGGAATGTCTCAGTAATGGCAGTTTTGGAGTGTAATTTATTTTTAAGTGACAGCACTGACTACTTAAAAACGGTACAGTGTGTATGATTGGTACTTACATACATGTCAACTCATGCACGCCAATTAACAACAAAACTACACATTGGGTGGGATTGACCTCGTCTTGCCCATATCCGCTCTAATCCGGATCCTCTTGGCCAATGGTAGTAGACGACAACAACATTGTAGATAATAGCTAATACACTGTATTCCGGCAGTTTTCCAAATAGTCTGTCTTGCTTGGAGTACATAGGTGCCACAGTGTGTTTGAGAGGGTTATTATTGCTTAAGAAGGGAAATTGCAATCCTTAATAAGGGGATAAATTGGCTGAGGTTGACGGGTGCATCTGTATCAATGACAACTCAAGAGTTTAATATTGTTTGTCTGAAAAAGTCAAGTCTTGTTTATTTGTATAGCCCTTAATCACAAAGAGTCTCCAAGGGCTGCACAGACCACAGATCATTGCCAACCACAGACTATTGTGACACCATCCCCTGATCTAAAACCTACATGAGGGCAATTAATACACAGATATTGTCAACATGATATATCGGTTATTCATATGCTATAGAATAGAAGTGTGTTCAAGCTTGGATTTTAACATTTCTACTGAGGTTGCAGATGAATCTCAGTGGGAAGAGCATTCCACAGCACTGGGCCCCGAATGGAGAATGCTCTCGAACCTGCGGATTTCTTCTTGGCCCTTGGGATCACTAGTAGACCAGCATTTTCACAGTGAAGGCTCCGGAGCGGAACATTGGGGGAAATTAAATCTGAAATATATGAGGGAACAAGTCCATGCATGATTTTGTATACTAGCAACAGAACCTTGAAATCACATCTTAAGCTAACAGGGAGCCAATGCAGGTTAGCTAAAATCGGGGTAATGTGATCAAACTTTCTTGTCTTAGTTAAAAGCCTTGCTGCAGCATTTTGTACCACTCCTATTTACGAATCTAAAAATGTGTACAATACCTTGTTTTAGTGTTCCACATTATGACACAAATAACTACCAACCGAATTCCGAGACTATCTTGTTTGAATCTTCAGCAAATTAGCTCGCTATCGTTCGATGAAGTGCTGAAGAACCTCAGCTTGGATAAAGATCGTTTGCTTAGTTTTTATTACCCGCAAACCTGCAACGGTTTGCTAAAATGCATTGAATCTCCCTTTCAACAAGCCAAACGCAATAGATTGAAACTAATCGTATGTGCTAACCATCTCTCCAGGCCATTAACCAGGCACCGGAAAATATGTGACCCAGTGACACCGGCTGCGACTGTGTTCTGTTTCAGAGGAAAAGAAAATATCCTTGTGTTCTGTTACTATGGCAAATATGTGATTGCATCTTGGATCCAGCTATGCCGGACTGTGTTCCCGTATAATACAAATTCTTGTACTCTGATGAGGCTTGCTTTTAAAGGCGGGAAATGTTCCCTTTTTTGCGGCAACGTCGGGCCAAGGGTGACTACTGATGAACAGTAGAATTCCTTCTCTGTATCCCTCGCCACAGACCAGAACTAGCAGTGGACATAAAGGCATCATTGAGACCAGTGTTTCTCAACAACTCTTCTGTGTTTTTGTGTTTAGTGTGCCACAGTATGTGTTCAAATTTCATTTAGTGACAACTTCTTGATAACTATAAGCTGATAAACAAATCCCTGACTACAGAGTGCACCTGATTAAAAGCAGCTTATATTTAAGAAAAAAAACCCCACAATTTTGTCTTCGTACGAGCTGCTCCGGGTTTAAAGCAGCAGGTTTAAGCATCCAGAAAATGAACTAATTCATGTCCATTTCTTGCATTATACCCAAATTCTAAAACATGCAAAATGTGAGAAAATCCATCCATCCATTATCTGCACCGCTCATCCTCAGTAGCGTCGCGGGGGTGCAGGAGCCCATCCCAGCTATCTTCGGGCAGTGGGCAGGGGACACCCTGAATTGGTTGCCAGCCAGTCGCAGGGCACACAGGGACAGACAATTCACTCGCTCATTAGCAACTAGGGACAATTTGGACCGGCCAATTAACCTGTTATGCATGGCCTTGGAATGTGGTAGGAAACCGGAGAGCCCGGAGGAAACCCACGCAAGCATGGGGAGAACATACGAACTCCACACAGGAGGTTCGATCTCATGACCTCAGAACTGTGCCAAACACACGCTAACCACTGCGCTGTCGTGCTGCTGATCTACACACATACAGTGGGACCTCGCTACTTCGCGGTTCGACGTTCGCGGCTTCAGAGCTTCGCAGTCTGTAATTTTTTTTTTTTTTAAGGGGCGTCGCTGCTTCGCAGATTTTCAGTTTTTGCGGGTTTTTTCGGGGGAACGTCAGCGAACGCGGGATAAGGTGGCCGGCTGGATGGGGGGGGAGTCGGCGGAGGTCACTCCTGGGCCGCGCGACGGAGCGAGTTCGGCAGACGCGGCGTCACGCGACGCGAGAAAAGGCGCCGGGCGTGATCGGGCTACCCCCGTAACTGGGGGGAGCCCGTTCGTCCGACGACCCCAGTAGCGCGGCGCGAGACAGGTGGTCGTCCGCGGGCGAAAGGTGGCGGACGTGCGCGGGACCCCCTTAACTGTGTCGGTGTCGTGCGTATCGCGCCCGAAAGTACCCGCGCCGCGGGTTACGGGCTCACTCATGGGAGCGACTGAACGGCACCCGCAATGCGGCGCAAGTAAAAACCCTGTCGTGAATTTGTCTCCGATCGTCCCGGGAGGACGTAAAATCGCCCAGCTGTACGACTCTTAGGGGTGAATCACTCGGTTCGTGCGTCAACGCAGCAAGCTGCGAGAACTAATGTGATTTGCAGCTGCGATTGGCTGGCAACCAGTTTAGGGTGTCCCCTGCCCACTCCCCGGAGATGGCTGGGATGGGCTCCAGCCCCCCGCGACCCTAATAAGGATAAGCGGTGCAGATAATGAGATGAGATTTTTTTTTTTTTTTTAAGGTGCGCCGCTACTTCGCAGATTTTCACTTATCGCGGGTGGTTTTGGTCCCAATTAACCGCGACAACCGAGGTCTTACTTTATATATATAATATATATATATATATATATATATATATATATATATACATATATATAAAAGAGAAAAATAAAACTACAGAAATCCAACTTAAACCGTATTCATGTGATTATATTTACCTTACCTTTTCAAAAGGTTGCTATTCTAGTTCCATAAAAGTTTTATTGCACTCTTTTTGTTGGCCGAACAAGGGGCACAGTACGCACCTTTTGTTGTTCTGTTTTTTCAAATCCTCAAAATAAAAATGACATCAGAAATGGAATCTCATAATTGGATTTCTTTAATTTTATCAAAACAATTGAACATTCTGTAATTCCTTAATAAACTTGTGGCTGTAGACAAAAGAGTAGTCCCATCATTCTCCACAGGATGTGATGCATCCAAAGTAGTTATTTTGACAATAGACTAATATAGATGCATACAACATGTGTTGCGTTCATTATATGGCCTACGTTTTTTTGCGACTCCTGTCAACTTAATTTTAGGGGCAATATGGCTCTTACAACATTTTGGGGTGCCGACGCCTGGGCTGGCTGTTTTTCTGCCTGCAGAGCCTGTGAATGAAGTAAATGTGCTTAATTTTGTTATTTGATTTATATCATTGCAATTTTGTTTATTAAAGTCCTTGAATTTACTTTGATTATTTTAATATATTACTAAATGTAATTTATTGTTCATCTCTACACCTACATGGCCATTCATAACCTTTCCCCTCCCTACCTCTCTGACCTCCTTCACACAGCCACGCCATCCCGCACCCTCAGGTCATCTTCTTCCCTCCATCTCACTATACCCCCTGCCCGCCTCAGTTCCCTGGGGAGCAGAGCTTTCAGCCGTTCTGCCCCCAGCTCTGGAACTCATTGCCGCCTGACCTTCGAAATTCTGCAACTCTGTCCACCTTCAAATCTGGACTCAAAACTCACCTCTTCAAATTTGCCTATTCTTGACCATATGCCTCACACACCGCCCCTTTTAACTATGTGTTTTATTGGCTATTTATTGTTTGTTTTACTCTTCGTTTATTGTTGTGTCCTACTTATTTGTCCAGTGACCTTGGGTGTCCTGAAAGGCGCTTTGAAATACAATGTATTATTTTCATTATTAATTTAGATGGATTTTAATAATCTGCATCGTTTCAAAAAAATAATGAGATGTTGCTACAGTTACTCTGTACTTAAGTAGTTTGTCTTTACTTTCACGCAAGTAACCATTTTTATATCTGCTTTTCACTTATTATTCACAATATTATTCTGAAGTATTACTACTTGAGTAAAATATTTGGGCTATTGTACCCAATTCTTAAGTGTAAAGACAATTTAAGAGGGAGTTTATAAATCAACCACCAACTCAAAAAAAGCAAAAAAAAGAAACGAAGGAAGTTTTTTCTGTACCCGCAGCAGCAAGATCGCAGACAACGCTGTCAACTTTTCAATCAATACATTTGAAAAGTGCATTTTCTTTTTTTTTTTTTTTGGGTCGAGGTTTGTATTTCGGGTCCCGGGTGGGTCCTCAAATAAGACCAGTTGAGAACCACTGATATAGGCTTTTTTGATCCCGAGTTGCTTTTAGCCAGCCAAGAACACAGGAAAGGACCGGGCAACATTTTTGCAGCTTTTGCGGAAGAGACATTAAGAGTTGTGGAATGGAGGGATGGTGTCGAGAAAGAATCGGACATTCTTGACAGAAACATGAAAGAGCGCTTGTGCTGGGGGGCACACAATACTAAAAGGCTTGACTGTGTTCGCTATGTATTTACAGGCAATAGATGAATATTTGATTAATGACTCACACGGCCGAGGGAAATGATATAGGGCTTTACAAAGCATCCCATCTCTCTCATACACATACATAAAAATCATGCTATTCAATGCAGCTGCCTAAAATGTCATTGACATTGCAGATTCCTCAAATTCTAATGTGCCGTCAATGTTCTCAAAGAGATGGTAAACAAAAAACGTTAATCACAAGAAATTACATCCGGCAACTAATCTGCAAAAAAATGAACCACTGACTTAACCCCCTTTAAAAGCGAAAAAAAATTAAATATCTAAAAAAAAAATGTTTTTTTTTTTAAATTAAGTAAAATTTCATAGGAAACAAACCGTACTAAACATTTGGTCATACAAGCAATTCATAATATGAAAAAAAATAATAATTAGCAAACAATTGTTATTCTGGCGGCACTGTGGTTGGGTGGTTAGCCCCAAGGTGTGGAGGTTCATGGTTCAAGTCCAGCTACCCGTGCCTGTGTGGGTTTCCTCCGGGCACTCTGGTATCCTCCCACATTCCCAAAAACATGCATGTCAGGTTAATTGGCCGGTCCAAATTGTCCCTAAGTGTGAATGAGCAAGTCATTTGACTGTGTTCCCTGCGGAAAAACAACCCCAGAGCTACCACCGCCATGTTTGATGGTGTTGATGGTGTTTTCAGAGTGACGTGCAACTTTTAAGCCAAACGTAATGCTTCGCATTCAGCCCCAAAAAATTCAATTTTGGTCTTGTCTGACCAAAGCACTCATGTGGCTTCTTGTAAATGTCAAATAGGCCTTTTTTTTAATTCTTGCTTCTTTCAGAAAGGGCTTTGTTCTTGCCTGAAATGTGATAAAATGTTAATGAGGGAACAATACTTTCGCTAAGCACTTTAAATGCAAACGGATTATGTTATCTATTTTTCCTTTATTTACTGCCAAAGAAACTGATTTAAAACTTTCTATCAGCAGATACAAAAAAATTAAACGCATAAATCAGCATTTTTTTCAAACTAATTCCCGCGACTCAAAATGTTTGCCCACCCCTAATTTATATGAAGGGAATAGTTTACACAAGTAGGGATAGATTATATTTAAGTGATTCCAAACGAAAATATGTCACACTCCCTTTCCCTCATCACAGCAGGTAAACGCTTGCTAGATTTATCCTCGGTAGCCTTTGCCCACTCTTGTGGAATACCATGCATCTTCAAACAGGTACAACTTTGAAACCTCAGCACAGAACCATATCTTTTGGTGGCTAAATATATCCGGTGCTCGAATCGGAGCCGTCAGAGCGTAAATACCAACTGTGCTGCATCAGAGTCTTCAGTCCGTCTTCGCAACGGCTCACTTGTCTCCGCCTGTCTCCCCACAAAACACTTCCCTGTCACTTAAGGGTGGTGCAGGAGAAGCGCTGAGGCATGCCATGCCACCCGCAACTCTTCGGTGTGGAAGCCAGACAGATGTCATCGTGCTGTGATTATTCAGCGCCATGCGGGACAACTCCGTGCAAATGTGTTCTACTGTGTGAACATGGCTAAGAGAACGCACAAGGTCACATTCTTCAGCTTTTTAAAAATCGTTGATAAATTGATGGAGTGTTTTTGGTGTCAGCCATGCTCTGTTGTCAACAGTAAGGTGGTTAAGGCAGTGGTTGGCAAACGGTTTAATGTCTGACTATCCTGGTGACCTGGCCCAATGATAAAACTAGTAACTAGAATGGGTGTGCACAATTCGAGCATCACTCATTGGCACATAAGAATACAGGACGAAATACATACTGACATAGATTAAAACATGAATAAATAAATGAATAAATTGCATTTGTGTCATATATTAGGGCAGGGATGTCAAACTTGTTTTAGCCCGGAGGCCACACGGTAGAACAACCATTCTACCGGGGGCAAGACTGCTAAATTAATGGCATAAAAAGTGGGCCCTGCTGGTGGGCAGTGTTCTTTTCAGAGGCTCACAATTAAATTAGGATTCAGGGATGTTAGATTTGATTATAAAATAATAATTGATTTTTTTTTCCCCTAAATATAAATAACAATTGAATTTATTTTCAATACAGTTTATTTAACTCGGGAAACTCATGCAGTACGGTGTAGGGATTTTTCTAGCTTTAATTTTGAAAACCGTTAGGATTGAAACGCATTATTCTTTACTGCAATCAGTTAACGAATTTGCCTCTAGGTGTTGCTTGTGCTTCACCATGAATCTTTTTTCTGAAGGATGCTAGAATTTCCTACACTGACAAAAAGAAAATTACGTTTTTATATGAATTACTAATCCTAATAAAATTGAATCAATGAACGAGGACGATTGAAATAGCACACACACAATTTATTAACACAGAGAATTAATGATGGAAAAAAAGTAGGGCGAGGAGGTGGGCACCGGAGATTATGGAAGATTTTGACTGATGAAAGTTACTAGCACAAAAAGAAAGTTTCCCGCTATATTGCTCGTCGATTTTGGGGGATTCCCTTCTACATAAAAAACCCAAGAACCAGCAAACATGGTGTTAAATTTAAAACCTTCCTCTTACTTGTTGTTGCGGAGAGATTTTGCTAAACCCAAGGCCTCACCACGGTGCCGTCATGCGTGGCAGTAGAAAAGAGAGAGAGACAGAGAGAGAGATATATCAATCAGCTCCTCTTTTTACGTCGACCAGGGATGCTTGACCAGATCATGCCCTTATGGGCGTGGTCTTAGATACCTGATACTCGCAGTATCGAGTAACGGTCATTGAAGTTGCTAAACTTGTTAGAAAGCCAAAGATATTAGAAATTTGCATAATGTTTTGTACTTGAAAATGCCCTTCCAATCGACATGGTTACGTACGGTGAGAACATTATTTTATCAATACATAACCTTGGATGTTTTAATTACATTCAAAACTTCATGTCATCAGATTTCATTAGGGTACATGGTGAATTGGTACGTTCGGGAACTGTCCAAAAGTGGACGCAGTCGTTCCATCCATTCCAAAGTTCTGAGTTACTTGGAAGTCAATTTTGTGCTCGGCTTTTTTGTTCTACACTGGAAAGTGACAAGAAATAGTATCAAACACTAACCTAACTTTAAAAGTCTTTCTGATTTTTATTTTTTTTAATGAGAATGTTTATCTGAATATGGAAATTTTACTGTTAGATTTCCTGGCCATTATAGAAAGGAGCTAAAGTTTATTTAAAGAGAGAGTGTGTAATATTTAGTGCCTCCCAGTGATACAAAAACTTCATTCAGTTAAAATAACATTGATTTGAATATTAGACAAAAATACCATATCCACTCCAATAAAAGGGTTAGGGTTAAAAATTGTATTTTTTTTTCTTGTCAAAATCACAAGAGTCACATTTGGATTGCAAGACAAACGTTACCGACCCTTCCCCTAGCATATTTTTATGATTGCGCGTGAAGAGAGCATGAAAGGATACCGTCATCCCCACTCACACAAAAGTAACCACTTTTCTCAATACAGGAACAACATAAAAAACAAGTGTTCAGTTACACGGCAGGCGATAACCCCGACTTCACATTTTGCCTTCGTTTCGGAAGCATCTGCTTTGTAAAAGCTGACAGAGGGCCAGCCTCGCCTCACTGGGTAAGTGAATGAGGAATTTCAATGCACCTCCACATCACCTAGCAGATGATGAGAGTATGCAGGATTCAACATCCCCCCATTTCTCATCACTTTCCTTGTCACCTACTTGAATGGAAATTGAAAAAGCTACACATATCCGTTGTCCAAACGTTAACTCCACTCGCCTTCTTGTTATCTCAAAGGTGCGTAAGGTTAGCAAATACAAGCTGAGGAGCTTTGGTCCTTTGCCATGGTACACGCATGTCTTTTCCAGATGAAGAGACATATAACACAATACAAATGTATCACACCTCGAGTATAAATTCAGTCATATACATGTGGTAAATCAAACAGTCCATTGTAAAGTACCTCTATACAGTGATACCTCTACATACTAATGTTTGTACGGGTGCTTAAAATCATTGAAAATGCTTGATTTTGAATATTGTATTTTCAAGGATTAAAAACTACCTCAATTTTGGGTGGAATTATTTAGGGATGCTTGAAATTGGGGCCATGTTTCTTAACAAGTCTGATTTAAAATGACACAGACACTGCTCACTGGTGGCTTAGCTTTGCAATCGTATTTCTTCTTCTTTTGTGATCAACAGCAGCTGGTCATTAGTTTGTATGGCGTTCCCCCATTTTCTGCATCGAATGGCGGATTTGAAGTACCAATGGTATCGTTTATGGTATTGATGACTATGCAATATTTCAGTGTCCCTATTGGTCTAAAAAGCTGGCATAAAATATTCCAAATTAAAATCATCACATGAATGGCTTTATGTGGATTTATTAAGGTCCGACTGGTGGCTTGAACGTGAACTTTCCCAAAACCTCTGTAATGCAGCAAATTGCAGAAGTAAATGGAAGGAGACCAAAAGGAAGGCCACGATTGACGTGGATGGATGGTGTTATGAGTGAAGTGCAGGAAAAAGGTCTCAATGTAGAGGAAACTAGAGCTCTAGTTGGTGAAAGGAATGAGTGGAGAGGTGATATGAAAGGTTAGTGGGATGTTTGGACGTGTTCTAAAGGATGGGCAGGGCACCTGTATGATGCGGCAGGGGTAAACCAGTGAAAACTGTCAGGCCCTGCTGTTGAACAGAAAAGTGTGTTGTGTCAACCTGACCCAAGTGACATGGCCACTTTCTCGTGTCCCGTTTCATCTGGAGGGACGAAAGCATGACCAACTTATTTGCCGAAGTTCCTAACTTGTTTGGGTGTTTTGGCATTTGGGTTGGCTATGGTCCAAAAAAATTTGAGTGTGTTTTTTTCTTTTTTTTCCCCTTTTTTATTTTCTTTGTCATTGTATGTGTTTGTCTTGCTGTTGGTCACCCCTCTTGAGTGATATGACCAAGGTAGATAGATAGATAGATAGATAGATAGATAGATAGATAGATAGATAGATAGATAGATAGATAGATAGATAGATAGATAGATAGATAGATAGATAGATAGATAGATAGATAGATAGATAGATAGATAGATAGATAGATAGATAGATAAATGAATAGATAAGATTATATAACTGCACCATCCAGGACAATGGTGGAAAAGAAACATCTTAATCCAAGATAAAATTAAAAAGTACATAACTTCCGCAGCCTCACTGAAATAGAGGTCTTTCGGACACATCCCCATATCTAGTACACCCAAAAGGGAACCTTTGAAATGATTCAGTGGCTTGCGTGAACATATTCATTTTCCGTACTAAAAATATAGTTTTAAGCAGGTCTTGGGTCCAACTTCTTTCTTGTGCTGAATTTGTAATGGACCCTTGTCTCATCCATTATGCGTTTCACATAAGGAGAGATAAAGAGCCTTCAGAAGAAGCCACCCGGGGTTCTTCTTCCTTTAAATGAAGTTTTAATAAGGAGCAACGGAGGCTGAACAAGGTCAATTATCACCCTTTGCCCGTCCTTTGATATTGTTCGTGCTGATGCTTGTGCTTGGATAACCATAAGAGCTGTCGGTCATAACTTACAAACAGAGGCTGAAATTATCAATCAATGTTTAGTATTTTTTCTGGTGACTGGCATATAAGGTCGCCACTTCCACGGGCGGCCAAATCAGGAGATGCGACGTTCATTTGTCACTGATAATCTCTTTATGCATCATGAACCTGGATGAGGTGAGCTATGACTTTCTGCCATTGTGTCCCAAGCTGAGAGTTCCTTTTGACCCGTTGTGATGAGTGGGGCGGGTTTTAATGGATCGAATGCTTATGAATACGCTTACTTATTCATCTGAGCAATAAGCACGGTGCCGGGGCCCCCCGCACAAAAACAAACTGCCTGGCTTCCGGCAGGCGTTTTAATTAAATGCCATGGATTGTCAAATTTATTGATCCCATTTCCATATCTTAGGCGGGATCTGCTAATGTGAGGTGAGGGATGGAGGGAGACGGAGGTTACGCTTGTGGAAAATGGATGTAGATTGGTCAAGAGGGTTGGATGAGGGTTGAGGGAAAGAGGAGGGTGGGGGTTCACATGTCCTGAAGCGATAGCCTCAAAGTTATAACAAGGCTCTCCATCTTTCTAAGCAGCTTTGTTTACAGATGGGCGTCTGACAGGACTACAGCTGTTCTGGTAATTGTTCATTAAGTGTTCTATTGATTTCCTTATTTCGAGTACATGTGTCTTTCAGCTGCTGCTCTCCACTAGAAGTGGTAGGCGCGCACATACAAACACTCACCCATACATTTCAAGCTTGGGTCAAGATGACAGAGTGGGCTGACGTAGAAAATCAGAGCTGCCAGTTCCAATCCAAGACTCGACTACTACAACCAGAGTTTGTAATAACCTAATGGGCCTCGATTTTATTTTGCGAACTTTGACCATCAATCAATTAAAGTACAGACAAGCAGGGCGATTGAAAATGGTTAAATTCCATGTTTAAAAGCCTCGGCTTCAGATTGCACGTGGCTGATATTCGAGCTTGTGTGCGTATCCAGAAAACAATCAAGAGTAGACTGCTCTGAAATGAGAAGTAATCAAACAAAACTGAGCAGCTATTTCATGGCAGTTGCTTTGTGACATATCAGGGTTGCTCCATCCAAAGTGTAAAGGTGTCTGTCATTTTTATGATCATTCTCAGGATTGAGTGTAACGGAACTACTTCGTTAGCATCCCAAAAATTCAATTGCATTGCGTTAAAAAAAGGTCGTAATCAAATTACAGGTACATTAAGTTGAAATGAGGACTACTTTGCAGGATCACAATGTTATTTAAAACTATAGTTACATATACAGTACGTAATGCGCCAATAGACAAATTGATGAGTGGAGGTTAATGCACGAAATTCGGGGCGATCATAGTAACGGCAGTATCAATTTATATGTATTGAAGCTCCCCTACTTACGACTATTTGACGTACGCAAGACGTTTTTCGGGATGTCGAAAAAAATCTGGATATTGCTCTGTAAGTTAGATTTTGCATTGTGTTAACCTTTTTCTGAGTACAGGACAGTACTGTAGTGCTTCTTTCCTCCGCTACCGGCGTGCATTGATGCTGTGAGAGGTCACCCAGCATCCACCCCGAAGAAGAAATCCGTGTTCTACTTCCTAGTTCTTGTGTAATCATACAGTACTACGTGTACTGTATCTAGCACGCTAAGAACGTTGACGTTTTTATTGCTTAATATGTCGTGCATTCGTTCAATATGGTTGGTGTGAAGCGTAAAGAAGAGGCGAGCCGTTTCTTTTGAAATTAAAGTGGAATAAGAAAGCTTGATGCGGTTGATAAAATGGTCAGAACGCTTTTTTTCGCACACTTTTTACCATGGAGGAGGACCTCTTGAGTAAGTTAAACTCAACTTCCTCTTTATAGAGCATATTATTTTATGAAATATTTTTTTTTATTGTGCAAATTGTTCTCATTGTTTTGTTTTGTTCTCAGCTCAACATTCATACTCTGCGCACTGCAGCGCGGTGGTTAGCGTGTGTGAGGCACAGTTCTGAGGTCTTGAGATCGAACGTTCCTATGTGGAGTTTGCTTGTTCTCCCTGTGCTTGCGTGGGTTTCCACCGGGCACTCCGGTTTCCTCCTACATTCCAAAAACATGCATGTCAAGTTAATTGGTCGGTCCAAAATTGTCCCTAAGTGTGAATGAGCGAGTGAGTTGTCTGTCTCTGTGTGCCCTGCGACTGGTAGGCTCCCAGTTCATGGCTGACACAGCGATCGGTGTGCGAGTGTGTGTGTGGATGGGTAAGTGTGGAGTACATTGTAAAGCACTTTGGGAGGTCTTAAGTAACTGGTTGAAGCGCTATAGAAATGCAGTCCATTTACCATTAACTCCCAGTGCGGGTGGTTGTCTCCATCGCCGAGCAAATTCTGGTGGCCCTCCTCCGCTGAGTGGGGTGATAATGTTCTCTGTAAAACACAATCAGTCACTTCCCTCCTGGCCTTTGTATAAGCTTTAAAGAACAACCCCCTCCCTCCACAATCGATACCGTCTGGCTGGGTGACTTATCATTGCTGCTTTGCCGTAGAACAAACACAGTACAGATAGGCGGACACCACTTTGTGACTTAAACAGAAAATTTGAACACTAAAGATAAAATTAGGGTAAAAGAAGATAGGCGCGGTGAAAAAAAAAAATATATATATATATATATATTTAAAGGCCTTTGAGCTCAGTTGGGCATTGTAAACACATACACTAATTAGATTGATAGATAAATGGATAAATGATAAATACTTTATTCATCCCCACACGGAAATCCAGCAGCATAATTCAAATGCATTGAATTACCCACCACTCCAGTTTACATTGTTTACAGTTTACAGCAGCATCCCTGCGCTGAGAACAATACAATAATAAGGCAAAAATAATACAATATACAAATACCCAATGTGACGTGCTAATAACCACTGTAGCGTGTTATATAGAGTATCGAGATTGTGCTACACAGAATACACATTGCAATAAAATTCGGTAATATGTAATGTAGGGTGTGTGGTTTAATCTGGGCCTTTACTCCGCCGGGTGGAGTTAAAGAGCCTCATGGCATGAGGAAGAAAATATCTTTTCAGTCTGTCCGTGGTACAAGACAGTGACAGCAGTCTGTCGCTGAAGCTGCTCTTCTGTCTGGATATAATGCTGTGTAGTGGATGTGATGAATTGTCCATGATTGACCGCAGCTTTTTCAGTGCCTGTCTCTCAGCTACTGTTGTCGGGCTGTCCAGCTCTGTGCCCACAACAGAGCTCGATATATTTAGATTCAAACCTTTTAAGGACACCTTTAACTACGCACCCCACCATTAAGAATTCCACCCAAAACTTTTTGGTTGGAGCGTTGTTGATGAATTGGTAGTTTATTATAAATTTGGGACCAAATAGTGCGGTGTGGTCACTTTTAGTCTCCATAAATATTTTTCTTTCTTGTGCTTTTCAGCACTCTATTGGTTGCACGACACGGTACACCCATATCTAGTGGCCTAATAATATGCGCTGTCCCTTTAAGTTTAAAACAAATGAAACTGGTGCCAGGCACTAGCTTTCAAATTTGACTTATTAATTATTTTGTTTTTTTGTGAAAAACGGTTACCTTTGGTTTAAAAAAGGTTGAGAAATTATGCCGCAGATAAAAAATTTTTGGGTTTCTTTCTATTATCTGTTCCTTTGGGCTCCACATACTGGTAGCTTTTTTGGTCCTATTTTTTACTTGATGGGCTCTTTTATATTATGTAATGACCAAGGGTTTAAGAGATAACATAAAATGTATTTTTAATAACCTGTATAAGCACTTTTGAATACTGAAGTTTTTTAAAAGTACAATATATATATATATATATATATATATATATATATATATATATATATATATATATATATATATATATACTGGACTGTCTCAGAAAATTAGAATATTGTGATAAAGTTCTTTATTTTCTGTAATGCAATTAAAAAAACAAAAATGTCATACATTCTGGATTCATTACACATCAACTGAACTATTTCAAGCCTTTTATTATTTGAATATTGCTGATTTTGGCTTACAGCTGAAAAAAACTCAAAAATCCTATCTCAAAATATTAGAATACTTCCTCAGACCAAGTAAAAAAATAATTGTATAACCGCAAAACTAAATCAAACATTTGAAAATGTCCATTGATGCACTCAGTACTTGGTTGGGAATCCTTTTGCACGGATTACTGCATCAATCCGGCGTGGCATGGAGGCAATCAGCCTGTGGCATTGCTGAGGTGTTATTGATGCCCAGGATGCTTCGATAGCGGCCTTCAGCTCATTTGCATTTGTAGGTCTGTTGTCTTTCATATTTTTCTTAACTATACCCCACAAATTCTCGATGGGGTTCAGGTCAGGGGAATTAGCAGGCCAATCAAGGACAGTGATGCCATGGTCAGTGCACCAGTTACTGGTGGTTTTGGCACTGTGGGCAGGTGCCAGATCATGCTGGAAAATGAAATACTCATCTCCATAGAGCTTTTCAGCAGATGGAAGCATGTAGTGCTCTAAAATCTCTTGGTACACAGTTGCATTTACTCTGGACTTGATGAAACACAGTGGACCAACACCAGCAGCTGACATGGCTCCCCAAACCATTGCTGACTGTGGGAACTTCACACTGGATTTCAAGCAACTTGGATTTTGCTCTTCTCCAGCCTTTCTCCAGACTCTGGCGCCTTGACTTCCAAATGAAATGCAAAACTTGCTTTCGTCTGAAAAGAGGACTTTGGACCACTCTGCAACTGTCCAGTGCTTCTTCTCCATCGCCCAAGTCAGACGCTTCTTCCGTTGTCTTGAGTTCAGAAGTGGCTTGACCATGGGAATACGGCTATTGTAGCCCATTTCCCGGACACGTCTGTGAACTGTGGCTTTTGATACCTGGACTCCAGCTTCAGCCCACTGTCTTTGAAGCTCCCCCAAATTCTGGAAGCGGCTCTTCTTCACAATTTTGTTAAGGCTGCGGTCATCTCTCTTGGTTGTGCAGCGTTTCCGGCCACATTTTTCCCTTCCAACAGACTTTTTGTGGATATGCTTTGAAACTGCACTCTGTGAACAGCCTGCTCTTTGAGAAATTTATTTTTGTGTCTTACCCTCCTGATGGAGGGTATCAATGATGGTCCTCTGGACAGCAGTCAGATCAGCAGTCTTCCCCATACTTGTGATTTAGTTTACTGAACCAAGCTGAGTGTTTTTAAGGCTCAGGAAACCCTCGCAAAGTGTTTCGAGTTAATTAGATGATTCAGGTGATTAGTTGAATAGCCTACTTGTATACTTTTTCATGATATTCTAATATTTTGAGATAGGATTTTTGAGTTTTCTTAAGCTGTAAGCCAAATTCAGCAATATTAAAATAATAAAAGGCTTGAAATAGTTCAGTTGATGTGTAATGAATCCAGAATGTATGACATTTTTGTTTTTTTAATTGCATTACAGAAAATAAAGAACTTTATCACAATATTCTAATTTTCTGAGACAGTCCAGTATATAGTTAGTAAGTTAGTTATTTTGTTCTCAATCTACTATTTTAATATATATTTATAACCAACGGCGCATTTGAGATAATTTGAGCTTTGTGTGTGTGTACAAAATACTGTCGTAATTACTGATGTGACTGAGCTGTGCCCGCTCCTTTGGCGACAACTGCCTAGGACTCTGATTGGCTGCCGATCAGTACTTGTACCCACTCCTGTCTGTTCCCTTTTGTCAGTCTGTCTGCAAACCTCAGTTAACACTGGGCAAGCCTTTTTCGACCCTGTCTCCTATCTGTTTTTTGCTTCCGTCTGTTCCCCAACTTCGACCCGTTTTTGATCCTGACCACGTATACTCTCCCGTCCCGGTTTTTGTCATCTTTTTGTCCTCGACCACGTCTTCTCTCCTATTCTGGCTTATGACTCCCTTCCGACCCCGACCACGTTTTTGCTCTTCTGTCCCGGCTACTGACCCGTTTTTGCCATCCCCGACTCCACCATCACTTGCCACGGAAGATCCACCTCCGTGTTCGGAGCGCAATCAGAGTATCAGAGCGACCTGCCTCCCGCGTCCAGCAATCACCGAATCGTGGGCGCCACGCTTTCTCTTTCTTACAATAAAACCTGTGAGAAACGCAACGCAAGTGGGTCCTGTCTCCGTTTTGGTCTTGAAAAATACCCCACTGGAAATTGTCTGAATCAAAGTATATGAATGCAATATATTACAGTTTTCAGGCATGAACAGTACATTTTTGATCAAATGTTGTACAGTCATCCCTTTCTTATCAATACTTTGCAGATTCTCATAGTGCAGTTCTTAATTCTGAATGGCGAAACAGGGGAAAATGCTTTCTATCGCTAACAAATGTGGACCTCTCCCTCTGCTAAACTTGCTCTGGAGCCGCATTCGGGGCATGGCTCTCCCTAGTTGGCCCCCTGGCGCTTTTTCAAAAATGTTTGTTAATAGAAAAATCGATGGTTTCTATAGGAGGAACCCGCAAGGTAATACAGTTTTCTTTGACATCCAAATTATGGCGACAAAGTATTATGTAAAGTAAATTGTATTGTTTCCTTAATCCATACAATTGTGCAATAAAGAAGCGAGATTATTTTAAGATATAATTTGACAGTATATGAATTAAACACGTTTATAAAGTACAGTACTACTTTTTGTTGAACAAAAAGTAAATTAAATTGGATTTTTTTTTATAATAAATAAATAAACATTTTTTTCTTCACAGGTTTTGACTATTGCGAAACGTTTTTGGAACGTAAGCCCTCTGAAAAACGAGGGATTACCCTGTATATCTATTAACACTGCACCTATTCCAGTGCGGTATTCATGAATGAACAAGGTAAGAAAACAATCTGAATGCCAAAATTGTACATTCAAGGTCGAATACACAAGTGGACTAAAAAGCGGAATGACTGTTTACCAACATTTCAGTTTGCATGGACCATCTGCCCAAGCAATGAAAATGAGGCTGGCAGCTTGCTCTTTTTAATGGTCTTCAACACTGATGAAATTTACAGCCTAAGGGTGGGCGGATGGA
The DNA here is from genome assembly GCF_059441175.1 of Urocampus carinirostris. Classification (NCBI taxonomy): domain Eukaryota; kingdom Metazoa; phylum Chordata; class Actinopteri; order Syngnathiformes; family Syngnathidae; genus Urocampus; species Urocampus carinirostris. The sequence continues at coordinate 18,976,625 of NC_142360.1, read as the reverse complement.
TGCAAATAACGATATTATTGATACTGAACAATTATTTGATTCCGATTGATACTACTGTCCTGGGCCTGACACTATCTTCCCGTTTCAACTAGTGCCATAATAGGGTTGTCACTGGATTCCAAGGTACATAGAGTCTACCTTTCAAATGGAATCTGTATTTAAAATGTATTTCCACATTTGACTTTATTTGTAAAACATTGTGCAGCAGGAGGTATTCTAGTTGTCTTTTTGTTGAACAGTAGTTTAGTTTTTTTTGTTACATCAATAATTTTTGTTTGTTTGACTCTGCTGACTTTCGTTTGAATCAGTTGTTGTAGAAGTATTCTCTAATCCTGTTTAAGGTTTTTACAGTGTATTGTTTAAACTAACCCCATTTTTGGCTTGTTTTGCAAAATATTATGCAATGGAAAGCATAGTTTTCGAGTTGACATTGAAATATTTTCATTTTCTTTATTAAGCTGCTTTCTTTGATTTGACTCTCTTGACTTTTGTTATGGACATGGTTGGGTAGGGTTACTTTAACTTGATTACTCCAATACCAAATATACTAATAAAAGACAAAAGAAAATAAATATGAATACAATTATGACTCACAACACGTGGTAAGCTTTCTCTCCTGGCTTTGATCTCTTTGATAACCGGCAAAACTAACATAAAATGCGACAGAAACAAAATGAAAATAAATCCAATCAGCTTGCCAAATCATTTTTGCCGTTCCATGTATTCCGTTACTCCCCAAGCCTGCACAAAATTTAGTAATTTTATTCATATTTAGTTTATTTTGTCTTTTATTAGCACATTTGGTATTGGAGTAATCCAAAAGTAATTGAAACTAATCCAGTTAAAGTAACCCTACCCAACCCTGGTTATGAAACAGTTGAAATAACAATATCGCGATGTATTTTTTTTATACTTTTACTGCTAGTTACTTAAAAAAAAATTCTTTGTGTTGTGTTTATCATAATTATAAACTAACCATAGAGGGATGGGTTCAATTTGTCAATGGCAGAAGTGGGAAGTAATGGAGTACATTTACTCCGTTACCTTTACTTGGGTGAGTTTTCGGAAATTTGGTACTTGTCGGTGTATTTTTAAATCCCTATACGTTTACTTTCAATTGAGTAAGTTTGTGGACAAAACTGTACTTTTTTTCGCTACATTAGGCAACTTTGAAGTCTTCATTACTTAATAAATCCCCTCCACGTAAGTAAGCGTCTGTCTGTCTCCGCTAAGGCGCATTTATGTCGATGCAGGCCTCCGCCAGGCGCTACCATGTTAAACCAATGAAACATAGCAGCCTTGTCACCTGACCCTATTCTACTTTGGGCTGGGGAAAAGTTTGTTTAAGGATGAGACAGATGGAAAATGTCGAGGAGGAGCCCCCTTTGGTCTTACATCAAAAACATGTTCCCCTTTAAAATGGTGCCAAACACCCGCTACAATATGCAATGTCTTATTTGTTTGAGTCCATGGGCTAGCTTGATGTTTTGCTTGCATGGGGCTTTAAATGTGCTACATGCGCCTTATTTATTTACTTGATTTATACTTTTTTCGATTTATTGTTTGTTGTTTGATGATCTAATTGGTTGTTTAAAAAAAAACAATAAATACGTTGTCGCTACGGTTACTCAGTACTTCTGCAGTACTTTTACTTCTACATGATTAATATTTTTCTGAGATAACAGTACTTGTTGTAAAAGGATAGTGGGATGTTTGGGCGCGTTCTGAGGGATGGGCAGGGCACCTGTATGATGCAGTAGGGGTAAACCAGTGAAAGCTGTCGGGCCCTAAAGTTGAACAAAAGAGTGTGTTGTGTCACCCTGACCCGAGTGACATGGCCGCTTTCTTGTGTCCCGTTTCATCCGGAGGGACAAAAGCATGACGAACTTAGGTGCCGAGGTGCCTAACTTGTTTGGGTGTTTGAGCATTTGGGTTGGCCATGTTCCAAACATTTTTTGTTTTTTTCCTCTTTTATTTTCTTTGTTATTGTATGTGTTTGTCAGTCACCCATTTTGAGGGATATGACCAAGGTAGATAGATAGATAGATAGATAGATAGATAGATAGATAGATAGATAGATAGATAGATAGATAGATAGATAGATAGATAGATAGATAGATAGATAGATAGATAGATAGATAGATAGATAGATAGATAGATAGATAGATAGATAGATAGATAGATAGATAGATAGATAGATAGATAGATAGATAGATAGATAGATAGATAGATAGATAGATAGATAGATAGATAGATAGATAGATAGATAGATAGATAGAACAGTACTTGAGTAACATTTTTGGCTACTCTACCCACTTCTTGTCAATGGTCATGACATTTCTGAGCAAAAAGTATCCGTATCGGACTGATACCGTCCCGTATTTGCTTGGATCGTATCTATACCAAAATGACCAGTATTGCACACCCCTACGCCACAGCCAAGCTGCACTTTTAACAGCCTTTAATTGACTTGGTGAAGAGAACATGTTGACATTTGCTGTATGTTCACACTCCAAGGGCTTTGCTTTAGCCGTTATGTTAATTCAGCCATGATATAACTGGGGCTTTTAATGGGACTGACACAAGTGATGTTACAGGTAAAGGGCTGTGAAATGGTCTGTAAACAGAGAGAATTGATTCCAAGGCTGAAGCGATTGCCACGAGCTGAACAGATTTCACCCCTTTGCCTCCCCCTTTCTCGCCTATCCACCTTTGTCCACTCCGTCAAATAGTCTTTGACAATGCTCAGCAGAGGCTGTCAAGGGCCATCAAAAAGGTAGCCAAACATAACGTCAAATTCTACCAGCTTACAAAAATAAAACTGCATCGGTATCAATACAATTCACCAGGTATAACAAACGTAGTTCACATGAGTCCACTCCTAAACTATGGTTGTACAGTATGAACAGGGTTGGGGAGTAACGGAATACATGTAACAGCGTAAGCAGGGTACAAAAAAATGTGATTGCACGTAATCAAATTACAGGTACATTCCGTTAAAATAAAGATTACTTTGCAGTGTTAAAATTGAATTTAGAACGATTTAAATTTTGTATACGGGCAGCACGGTTGATGAGTGGTTAGCGCATCCGCGGTACAGTTCTAAGGTCATGGGATCAAATCCAGGAACCAGACTTCCTGTGCGGGGTTTACATGTTTTCCTTGTGCCTTCGCGGAGCACTCCGGTTTCCTCCCACATTCCAAAAACATGCATGTCAGGTTAATTGGCCGGTCCAAAATGTCCAAAGGTGTGAATGAGCGAGTGAATTGTCTGTCTCTATGTGCCCTCCAACTGGCTGGCAACCCCTGCCCACTGCCCGAAGATAGCTGGGATGGGCTCCAGCACCCCCGCGACCCTACTGAGGATAAGCGGTCCAGCTAATGGATGGATGATTACATACTGAATATGAATATAATATATAGGCAGCACGGCAGCACAGTGCTTAGCGCTTGTGTGGCACAGTTCTGAGGTCATGGGATCAAACCTTCCTATGTGGAGTTTGCATGTTCTCACCGTGCTTGCGTGGGTTTCCTCTGGGCACTCCGGTTTCCTCTGACATTCCTAAAACATGCATGTCAGGTTGGTTATAATTATCCCTAGGTGCGAGTGAGTTGTCCCTGCAACTGGCTGGCTACCAGTTCATGGTGTCCCCTGCCCACTGCCCGAAGGTAGCTGAGATTGGCTCCAGCACCCTCGCGACCCCCCTTATTAGGATAAGCGTCCAGATAATGGATGGATGGATATATACTGGTATATAATTATATATCAGTTGAATTTTACTCTTGGATGTCACCTTTCTATATTTTGTTATCTGATTAGTATAGTAGTAAGCAAGTAAATTGCAGCTTGATGTGATGTGAGGAAAGGTAATGGAACTTAGGAATTTAAATTAAAAACATTTGTAGTTTGATTCAAACTGGAAATAAATTAAAGATGAATTGAGTGGAGTAATGCAGTTTTATTGACTTTTGTTTTGTTGACATTAAATAAACGTGAATCTAACTTATATACACATACATGACCTACATTAACATATCCAAACAGCAATTTAAATATAAAAAACACACAATGGCAAAATTCCTATTCCGACTCTGAGTCACCAAAACGCGAATATCATTTTTATTCCGAGTGATCCTCCACATCATATCTCAACCGGACTGAAATCAATTTTACACATGCGGTTGTTATGCAATTTCACACCTTCGGTTTTGTTCCCGGGCTGAATAATAGCTCGGAGTTTTCATTGACTGATAAGCGTTGCTGCGTTTGTCAAAATTAAACCCATGAAGCAAATTAAAATTGTTCTATGCCTCGTAAATAGTCTGGGAAGTGGGCTCTGGTTCCTTTCATTATTCCGCCATGCTGGCCTAACAGCTATCTTGTAACAACTGGGGAGATGACCGTTGCTTGTCATGTTCATTTAGGTGTGAGCGTGCTCACAGAGCTGAGGACAACCTATAAAATTGGTCCTGCACTACCACACAGTAATTGAATTACTCCGCCATCGACCGTCGTATTCATCTGCAAGTAATACAACACTGCACAGCACACTTTCTATAGTATATCACCCATTTTTCTATCCTGCTTATCTTCACGAGGACATAGGGCGACTTTGGCCGAGGGGCCTGGTACACCTTGAGTCCGAGGACAGTCAATCATGAGCAATGTAATCAAAGCATTTTAACTTTTTTGCCCTTTTGTCCAAGTCCTTTTAGCAGACGACACATAATTTGGCGCAGAAATATGTTAGGGGCTTCCAGTTTCTTCATTTAAATCATGATTATAGCATATTTGATTGTCATGGTTGCCATGGCGCCCAATTGGCCTCGTCCATGGGGTGCCAGCTGCGTCTCGATAACAGATAGGCTCTCCGTCTTTATAAGCTCAGTGCGCTCGCTCTTACTTTGTAAGTCCGTCAATGAATCTCTGCCCCGGAAGGCGTGGGTTCTGACTCGGCCCTGTTTTCCTGTTGGTATTTCCAGTCTGGTATTGTTCCCGTTTATTTTTGTCCTGTTTAACATCAGTTTCCAGTGGGAGAGTAGACGTGGTCGGGATCAAAAACGGGCCGGGGGACAGACAGGAGCAAAAAACAGGTGGGAGTCAGGGTCGTAAAAGGCTTGCTTAGTGTTAACTGAGGTTCGCAGACGGACTGACAACAGGGGACTGATGGGAATGGGTTTGAATAGGGACAGAAAGCCAATCAGATTTCAAGGCAGTTGGCGCCAAAGGAGCGGGCACAGGTGATTCCTATCGGTAATCATGACAATTATAATGTGTGCATTCCTTCATTTTGACACCACCAGTACACTTACGGTAGAGGGGAGTTGAGTTTGAAAGTATTATTAAATAGACAGTGTGTATTATTTAACGCCTCCTTATGAAAAAAAACTGCATTTATCCCAAAAAAAACTAAATTCATTTAAATAATGATATACTGTGTATTAACATGTGTTTCAAAAATCACAGATAGATTAAATGATTAGCATTTAATTTATATAAAATCAGCCTCGCATTGAGAGAGCAGAAATAATTTTTCGCCATCTTGCTGCCAAAAAAACAACATGCAAACGGTTAAGCAGAAAATATGAAGATTAATAGCGCTGCTGGGTCGCTTTGATTCTCCGTATTTTGGATTCTTCTTTAAATAAGACACAGTGTCCCTTTGATATTGGATCTCTTTGATGGGTATTTATTATTACTCTGATTTTACTCGAGGGTGTTAACTGGGTCTTCGATGGCAGCCCTTACTGCTCTAAGTTACAATTGTGACTACCAATACCTTCGATAATGCTGGTATCGCCACTTAAATTGATACCCATGATCGGTACTTGATCCTCCCGGCTGAAAACACCATCTTGCACGTCATCTTACAAACAGCCCAAAAGAGGATTTTTTTTCCCAGTTGTCATCTTTTGTTCCAGTTTCCGGTATCGATCCCATTTGTCTCGTCCTGTCTGGTATCTTGCTCCAGTATCCGGTATTGATCCCGTCTGTCTCGTCCTGTCTGGTATCTTGCCTCAGTATCCTGTATCCGGTATTGATCCCTTCTGTCATGCCTTGTCCGGTATCTTGCTTGTGTATCCAGTATCCTGTATCGATCCTGTCTCTCCTGTCCAGTTTCGATCTCGTCTACCTCCGGCTTCCTGTTTCCCCGCGCCTGACTTCTCTGCCTCACTTCTTCCACCCAGCGATCGCCGAATCACTGGCGTTCGTGCTCACGCTTAGACTGCCCCATTCCCGTAAAATAAAGCTAGTGTGAAAACGTCACGCGCCTGGGTCCACCGTCTGTTCGGGTTCTGACATTTTCATACTAAAATCATTTCCTGTGGCTTGATACGTATTGATGAGCTTTGCGAATACCCTTTTAATAGTCTTCTTAAAATAAAACATAAAAAACATTTTGAGGTTTTAGCACAAGTATTCGACCTTGAATCTAAATTCTTGAACAAGTTAAACAAAAAAAAGGATAAACGGCTTATTTACCAGACCTGTAGAAAATATTAGGCTTATTATAGTTACTTGTTTCCACGAAGAAAGGCAATGAAAAGTTGTTACATTATAATAAATTTACACATAGCAAATCCACTTCCTGCATTTCTCCTCTACATTTTAGTGCAAAGGCCAGGCTGATAAAACAAAAGTCCTGTCAAAATGAATCAAGAGGGCCAATGTCAGGCAGGCATTGTGAGTTTATCCTCTCACATATCCATCTCTCAAAAAACGCTCGTGTCTACATGAAAAGATCAGCCGCCATCCTATTTGGCTCATTCGGATGAAAAGAAGGCCCAGGAGAAAAAGAGAGAGCCTGTTTAGAGGGACCTGGCTTCATTTTTTTCCCACCAGTGAATGTTGATGCCCCAGAGGGACACAAAGACAGATTTGCATGCCGCTCCCTATTCTCCGTTACCTGCTGCAAATTTATTATTGCGGCGCAGTCGCTTGCCCTCCCAACAGCAAGTCGGAGGACTTTCCGGAGCTAAATGCTGTTTGCAGGCAGTTGGGTAGCACCCAGAAAACACATGCAGACAGAAAGACTGCATCAAAAAGCAATCCCGTGTCTCGCAAGATGGCTGACAGCTATTCCAAATGCGTTTTGATGAAGTGGCATCAGAAATCTCATAAGGTGACAGCATAATCATCAAGTGAGCCCTCAATTCTGCTCGAGCTTAGTATTTGCACTAAAAAAGAGATATACAGTAGATTTCTTCCCCCTATTTTACTATGTATTTAAACTATTTTTTAAAAAGGTAGGAAAAACTTTTTGAAAATTAATGTAGTTTATGTCAGAACCCGAAAAGACGGTGGACCCAGACGCGTAACATTTTCACACAAGCTTTATTTTACGAGAACGGGGAAGTCTTGCACCGGAACACAAACGCCAGCGATTCGGCGATTACTGGGCAGAAGAGATCGAAACCGGCCAAGACAGATGGGATACAGATACAGGATACACGAGCAAGATACCGGACAGGAGGGGACAGACGGGATCGATACTGGTTACACGAGCAGGATACTGGACAGGGCACGACAGATGGGATTGATACCGGATACTGGATACACGAGCAAGATACCGGACAGAACCGGACCGATACCGGATACTGGATCAAGATACCGTATAGGACGGGACAGACACCAGATACCATATACACGAGCAAGATACCGGACAGGGCAGTACAGACAGATTCGATACTCGATACTGGAGCAAGATATCGGACAGGATGGGACAGACTGGATTGATACCGGATACTGGAGACTGTAGCAAGACACCGGACAGGACGAGACAGACGGGATTGATACCAGATACTGGAGCAAGATACCAAACAGGACAAGACAGATGGAGGGAGATACCGGACAGGACGAGACAGGCAGGATCGATACTGGAGGATGGAGCAAGATACTGTACAGGACGAGACAGGCGGGATTGATACTGGAGACTGGAGCAAGATACCGGACAGGACGAGACAGTCGGGATCGATACCGGATACTGGAGCAAGACACCGGTCAGGACGGGATAGACTGGATCGATACTGGATACTGGAGCAAGATACCGGACAGGACAAGACAGTCAGGACCGATACCGGATACTGGAGACTGGAGCAAGATACCGGACAGGACAAAACAGGCGGGATCGATACTGGATACTGGAGCAAGATACCGGACAGGATGAGACAGACGGGATCGATACCTGATACTGGAGACTGGAGCAAGCTACCGGACAAGACGTGACAGGCAGGATCGAAACCGGATACTGGAGCAGGATACTGGACAGATTCGAAATACAAGTCTTAAATAGGAGGGAAGCCAATCAGGCAACGAGCAGCAGCTGGCGCCAAACGGGCTGGCCCAAGTGAGGCCAGTGGGCAACCGTGAAAACTATTACTGAAAAACATGATTATGATAGTAGATCATTTTGCTCGTACTAGGTTTTTGTTTTATATTTAAAATATTTTTATCAGCATAACAAAAGGAAGATCGTTTAATAATACAATATTTTTGAACCAAAAATATATCTTAATTTTAATCTTTCTTCATTTCACCATTTAAAAATATTTTAATGACATAAACTACAAGTGCATTTTGTTTGCAAAATAACAGTTTATTGTATTAACACTGAACTGATGAATAAACTTTGCAAGACCGTTTCAGAGTCAGATGTTTCTTGTAAATTGATCACATGATGTTGGTCACCATGGCGATCGCGTCCCTTCGGGTGACCGCGTTCTTATGGATGTGCTAATTACGTTATTCCTATTTGACCAGATGATGAGCACCGGACTTCATCATCTTTTTTTTTTTTTTTTAAGGAAAAACGCTCTGTTGAAGATTTAACTGACAGTATTGATCCATGGACTCCATGTCTCCCAACTCTAACTACACTGCTTCACTATGCCTACTTGCCATATACTCATTTGCCGGTTATTGAAAGTGGATATAGAAAGTGTGCTTCTTCAATGAGTAGACAAAGGTGCGATCAAAGCTGCTAATAGTGATTTATCATACTGAAATCATTCCCAGAAGCTTGATACTTCCCGATGAATAGCGCCAATCCCATCCATCCATCCATTATCTGAACCGCTTATCCTCAGTAGGGTCGCGGGGGTGCTGGAGCCCATCCCAGCCATCTCCGGGCAGTAGGCAGGGGACCCCCTAAAATGGTTGCCAGCCAGTCACAGGGCACACAGGGACAGACAATCCGCTCGCTCATTCACACCTAGGGACAATTTGGACTGGCCAATTAACCCTACATGCACCATTTTGGAATGTGGGAGGAAACCGGGGTGCCCGGAGGAAACCCACGCAAGCACGGGGAGAACCTGCAAACTCCACACAGGACGATTGCTAGCTGGATTTGAACCCATGACCTCAGAACTGTGCAGCACACGCATATTTTCAGAACAGGCCTGCGGGCACCAAAGTTGTCCATAGGGGGCACCCTGTTTCCCGTGAGCACCACGGGGGAGACCCCTGATCCAAAAAAATGTGTTTGGTTCTTATTTTGAATTCGGAACCTCATGACTTTGCTGTCATTCAAGCAAATATTGAGAGGGGTTCAAGGTCAAACAGCCACCTGAGGGCCACGAGCGTGGGACAAATGGCGATCTACAGAGACATACATTAGCCTTCTTTTGTCCCTCCGTATCGTTCGCCTGATTATCTATGATCATGTTATTGGAATGTTAATTTAACAAGCTGTTGAGAGCGCTGAAGAATCAATACCTTTTAAATGCTGTTTATGTGTGATTAACGGTTAATATCCTCACAAATTATTTAATATAATAAGGTCATTTGTCTCTCCCGTGAGCCTGGGACCCTGCAAAGAATAATAGAATAATAAATGAGGACACCGGTGAAGAGGAGCCTTCTGATGCTTCGCCCGGCTCTCTATTTTACTACCCATATTCTCTTTACAGCTACAAAGCTGCACTATGGTTATTTTATGCAGGTCATAAAATTAGGCTGAGATGGAATTAGCAGACTCGGGGCTCTTTATAGGTCAAGCCGGTAGTTTACGAGCCCACGACTCCCTGGCACTATTGTCAGGAGGCTAGTTAGAGGGGTCTTTAAGCATGATTTAATATGTCCATGTCGTGGAAAATAGTTAAATAGCTAATTAAATGGAGGAGTTCATTTACATATTAATTGACCTTCCAGTAATATTTATATTGATACCTCCTCGAGAAGCCCTTGTCTTGATTTCCTTTCATCATAGTTAGTCTGTGAAAATATGGTGTAACTTTTTTTTTCTTCTTCTTTGGTTTCAATTTTTTTTTAGATTGTCCCTGGAGAAGGACTACGTATTTCCCGGCACACAGCTGGTTGGGCTTTGGTAAGTAGAGGGCACCTTTTGTTGTGGAACAGAGGAGGAAATGTCATAAAGGACAAAGGCGAGTCGCTTTGGGGGGTTTTGTGTTTGTGTCGAAACTGATCTTAATTATATCTCTAATCACCAATCAGCTTGCCGACAGGAAAAGACCCGCTGGGGTAACATTAGCCCAACCTGTACATAGTTAGCACAACACTTCACTTGCTAATTTTTCCGGAGGAAATACTCAAAACACAAACGCGAGTAAAACCGTCCGTAAGAGATTGTGAATATAATCGGTGCTTGTCGCCTGTGTTACTGAAAAACAGTCATTAGTTACAGTTACAAGTTAGTTCGTTTAAAAACTTCCATATTTTCGAGACTATAAGGCGCACCTAAAATCCTCGAATTAGAAGAACAGTCATTAGCTACAGTTAATAGTTAGTTCATTTAAAAACTACCGTAATTTTCAGACTATAAGGCGCACATAAAATCCTTGAATTTGTCAAACAGTCATTAGTTACAGCTACTAATTAGTTCATTTAAAAACTACCGTATTTTCCAGACTAAAAGGTGCACCTAAAATCCTCGAATTTTAAGACCAGACATTAGTTATAGTTACTAGTTAGTTCATTTAAAATTACTGTAATTTCTAGGCTATAAGGCGCACGTAAAATCCTCAAATTTGAAGAACTGTCATTAGTTACAGTTACTAGTTAGTTCATTTAAAAAATACCATATTTTACGGACTATAATGCAAACCTAAAATCCTCGAATTTGAAGAACAGTCATTAGTTACATTTACTAGTTAGTTCATTTAAAAACTATTGTATTTTCCAGACTAAAAAGTGCACCTAAAATCCTCGAATTTTAAGACCAGACATTAGTTATAGTTCCTAGTTAGTTCATTTAAAAATTGTTGTCAGTCAATCTGTGAACTTTTGTGTATACAAGGCAAGCCTTTTTCGACCCTGACTCCCACCTGTCCCGTTTTTGCTGCCGTTTGTCTCCGGCTATGACCTGTTTTGATCCTGACCACGTCTGGTCTTCCATCCCGGCTTACGACCCATTTTTGTTCCCGACTACATCCACTCTCCCGTCCTGGCTTACGACTCATTTCCGACCCCGACCACGCTTTGCTCTCTCAGTCCCGGCTACCGACCAGTTTTTCCGTCACTGACACCGCCATCGCCCGCTACGGAAGATCCACTTCTGTGTTCGGATCACAGCCCGAGTGCGAGAGCGACTTGCCTCCCGCGTCCAGCGAACACCGGATCGTGGACGCAGCCCTTCCTCTTTCTTTCAATAAAACTTGTGGTAAACATTACGCAATTGGGTCCTGTTTCCGTTCTGGTCCTGACACAGTCATTAGTTACAGTTACTAATTAGTTCATTTAAAAACTACCGTATTTTCCGGACAATAAGGCGCCCCTAAAATCCTCGAATTGAACAGAAATTTGAAAGTGTGTCTTATAATCCGGTGCACCTTATATATTGGAAAACATGTTGAATAAAATATAAAATGAATTGCTACAATTAAATGACACGGTATATGGTAGCTGTTCTGTCTTTGAGAAACATATGTACTGGTCTTTGAGTGCCCTTCTGTGGTTAACGTATGAATTGTTTGTGACTAAAAGGAATCAAGACAAGCGCAGACTTCGACAAAGGCTCAAATGGCAATTTTCGAGCGCTCATTGCGAATACTGTTTTCTTGTTTGTAAGTGTAAAACATTGTGATTACTTGAATTAAGTTTTTGTATATTGTAAAATTAAATAGTCTTATTTGAATTGTTATTTAATGATACTACATTGGGTAATTATTCTGCCTTTGAGAAACACAGAGTGGATTTTGAGTGTCCTTTTGTGGTTAACACATTAATGGTTTGTTGCTAATATAAATTTTACTGGTGAAACGATCTTATAATTTTAATTAATGTTCTATAAAATAAATTATATTGATTCAAATATATTGAACTATTTTTCATGCAACCCTAACTCTTACTGTAGGTTTAATTCCATCTGGGCCTTATATATGAAAACTATCCCACAAAATTTTGGGGTTCGCCTTATAATGCAGAAAATATGCTAATTGAGGTACCCCCCCAGATTACTACCTGCAAAAAGTAGTCTGTTACTCTGAAACTACAGTAACTGTTGACCTACAAATTACCATGTATACTCGTATAGATGCCGACACCCTAAAACTGCTTTAAAGTGGAAACATAATAAAAGAAAGAGAAGAAAACATGTACACCAAGCAGAAGAGAGCTTGCAAAAAACACTTAGCTGAGACACCCCATATCCATTTTGTCTCCGGGCTTCAAACCACTAGAATATCTCCTTCTCTATTTATAGATACTGCCCAAGAAGCCCCCCCCCCAGATATTGTATAATAAATAGAATACCTTTGGGAATATAAAGAACAAAATTCTGCATATTTTCCCCATAAATTATGGGCTCATATTTGCTCTATTGATTTTGCGTTGGTTTGTTGTTCCTCTACAAGCCACGCCCCGCTCCCCAAACCACACAATTATGGGCATATACTTAAGATACCATAATTCATTGTTTTATTTTGTAGTGGTAAATTTGGCTTAAATGCAAGTACATACAGTTGGGAGAGTATCTACATAAGGAGAAATTTAGCATCTTCGTACTCTGGGCTCTTGATCACCACAACTCAACCTCTGCTTGGTGGTGGAAAAATGCAGCAACGTACCATGTAGTAACGACAGTAGGTTACAATGATTTATCAATGACATGTTACAGAACTCGTTACCGAGAAAAATATTGCGTTCCTTTGTAATAGGTTAGTCCCATCACTGCTCGTCACATTGTCATGCTAATTTCTGAAGGCGGGCCGTGACACGGATCACCACCGATAGATTCATAGTGCATTGTTTGTTCTCGTCTGGGGCCACGCCGGTCCTCACGCCGTATCGTTAGCGTGTCTCCGGGGCCATTATGGGCTTGATCATTTGTCACTAAGCCTGTCTTCTACGTTGTCTCCCGCATTCTTTTTGAGATAATGGGCTCGCTAATGATGCTGGCCCTTTGACAATCAGGGGCCTCAACGTCTCTTTTCAGGCCGTGTAAACTCGAAATGTGGCGGCAATTAGTAGCACAGCTTGTGCTATTTTTCTTTACTTCATTTCCTGAGCTGCATTTGCTCACTAGGGTCCCAGGCAAACTTTTGAGATAGACAGTTAATATAGGACACATTAAAAATACATATAAAATGTCACTTGAGGCCAATAATTCTGAAATCCCTCACCATAACGTGGTCTTGCTGTTTCAGGGATTTTCATTATGTTCTGCATTCTGATTAGCTAAATAGGCATAAAAACAAAGTATATAACATTGATTATCATATTAGTATAGGTCTGGAGAAGCAGGGTCTATCGATTATTGCCATGTGTCGGAAATTGTATTAGTTATCGTATAACTTCAGAAAGAAAAATGCATTTTGTAGCATCACAATGACAAAGGGCCGGCCTGAGCCTTCATGGGGTTCTAAAGAAAGTTAGATTAGGGGCTCTTTATTACAGTGGAACCTCGGTTCCCGACCATAATCCGTCAAACCGATTTGTTCGCTCACCGAAATAATTTTTCCCATTAAAAATAATGTAAATCGTTTTAATCCGTTCCAACACCCTGAATGTTTACCTTGAATGTTTAATGTAAACATAAAGCTAACCCAGGCTAATCGTAGGTTCGCGTTATCGTAATCTTCCGTACGAAAGATTCCCCTAACATGAACGTGTAAAAATAAAAAATATCAGGTCGTTTACAAGTCATTTAGCACCCGGGTCTCCACAACAAGTGGTGAGCGGTTCATTGGAAAGGGGGCTCCGTTCCAACACCCTCGATGTTGGGCTTCGTTCCAACACCCTGAATGTTTAACGTAAACTTAAAGCTAACCCAGGCTAATCGTACGTTTGCGTTATCGTAATCTTTTGAATAGGATTCCTTACCTTTGTGGTGGTCAGCAGAAGGCGCTTGCACAACTCCTTCATATTTGGCTATTATTTCTTTCTTAAATGCAATAGTTGTACGCACTACTTTTCTTTTTTCACCTGTAGCAACTTTGCTGCTTGCACTGACTTTCTTCGGAGGCATAATAAGGCGCTAAAACACCCGTACGCCGCTCAGCATCGCACCCTAGCGTACGCACTCACGCATTACTGGCGTTCGAACTCAGATTTTTCGACCGAAAAGCGAAACAAGAATTTCTAGAAATTTTTGGTCGGACACCGATTTGTTCGAACTGAGAGGCGTTCGAAAACCGAGGTTCCACTGTACTTGATAATTTGCATACCTACTATAACTCATTCCGGGCAGCATGACGGTGCGGTGTTTAGCGCGTGAGGCACAGTTATGAGGTCATGAGATCGAACCTCCTGTGTGGAGTTTGCATGTTCTCGCCGTGCTTGCGTGGGTTTCCTCCGGGCACTCCGGTTTTCTCCCACATTCCAAAAACATGCATGTCAGGTTAATTGGCCGGTCCTAGGTGTGAATGAGCGAGCGAATTGTCCGTCCCTGTGTGCCCTGCTACTGGCTGGCAACCAGTTCAGGGTGTCCCCTGCCCACTGCCTGATGATAGCTAGGATGGGCTCCAGCATCCCCGCGACCCTACTGAGGATAAACGGTGCAGATAATGGATGGATGGATGGATATTACTCATTCCATGTCCTAATCCGGGGTTGGGCAACTATTTGGAGTCCAAAATTTTGGGCCATCGGGCCAATCTATGAAAAAGGTCCAATTTTTACATTGGTGATAAATATACATGCCGACATGTTATAGTTCTTTTGAACAAGATTAGTCTAATCAAATTGGTTTTGAAACAATCACAATTAAAGCAAAATAATATATAAGGTCCCTATTTTAAGCAATTTAGCAGATATGTAGTTTTCAAGCGTTACAGTTGTACCTTTTTAAAAGTATTTTTTAGTATTTCTGTAGTCAGATTTTTGTTGAAGTTTAGAGGTTTTTCTAGAGTATCACTGTAGTTTTATTTTTGTACTATTTCTGCAGTAGTTTTCTTCGTAGTTTTTACATAGTGGTAATTTTTTTTTTATTTCTGTGGTAATTTTGTTGTATTGCGATAGCAGATTTTGTGTTGTATTTCTGCAGTATTTTTGTAGTACTACAGTACTTTAATAATTTTGGTGTTTTGTAGAAATACTCTTCATTTTTTCTTATTTTTTTTTACTAATTCTGTTGTATTTTGTAGTATTTCTATTGTAGAATATTTAATGTACATCCGTAGTATTTCTGTAGTAAAGTATTAGTGTAGTTTCATTTTTGTATTATTTAGTTTTTGTAGTATCGCTTTAGTTGTATTTTTGCAGTATTTCAGTCGTAATCCTTCTGTAGTAGTTCTGTAGTAATATTTTTCTGGTAGTGTTTTGTGTTATAGTATTATGAAGGGGTATTTTTGGAAGTATTTATGAAAAAGTATTTTTCATGTATTCCCAAAGCAGTATTTTAGAAATTTTTTGAAGTATTTACATAGTTTAGTTTTTGTCATATTTCTTCAGTATTTTTGAATGTAAAAATTGAAAAAGAGCTTCCTGATATCACCCCTTTTGCATGATCTATTTTTGCTTCCCCCCTCGATGGAGATCTCTGACGTCATCTCACATCTCCGAAGTGACCAAGCGGAACCTCGGATCTGGCCCTGAACAAGCATCTGTCAGGCAGACTACCACAGACACAAATGACTCCTTGGGGTCCTCTGTTCTCATTAGTCATTGTGGATGAGCAGCATGTCAACAGCACGTGTCCGGAAAATTGAATATTGCCATTACATATACATGCTAATGAATACATACGTGTAAATTCAATCTGTGATTTCTGTTTCTTTTGTATGATACATGTCTTCAGTTTATTACTTTTCTATGACAGCTTGATGCAAATATGTTGTGCTTTTTGTTCTGTAAAGCAAGTTTTCCGTGTTTAGAATTGTTGTGGGGTTTTATTTTTCTGTTTTTTTTTTTTAGAAATTGCATTGCAAACCAGTCCTATCTGTTTCAAACCTAACCAAAAGAAAAGGGTTTGGCGCCGCCAGTCTGTACTTACCCAAGACGCACCACAGGAAGTCTGCGCCCGTATGACCTAAGTGGTTAAGGAATTTGTGAATCGTGAACCGTGATCTTATGTCACTTTGTGTTGTCTCACTGTGAATTAAAACTGCTTCCAGCTTGAGTAAGGTTTTCCCAAAGACGACGAGGGCGTTAATACATTTAGTTGAATAGGAACTCCAAATAAGGAGAGAAGACATCAATGATTTTTGAACATGCAAGGACAACAGGAGATGACAGTATAATAAACGCTCACAACTATAGAAAAATCTGTTCAATAAGCCCTCCACTGAGCCCTTTCTTTTTTTAGAATTTTTGGATCGAAAAAGATCTGCCTAAAGGGTGTGGCAATTAAAGAACAGCAATATTATTTGGCAATAGTGACAATGATGTCAACCAGGGGTCGGGAACCTTTTTGACTCAAAAAGCCATAAAAGAAAAAAAGAATTTTCTTTTCTTTTTGGGAGAGACACACCCTATATTTTAAGACTAAATCCAACAAAACTGCCAAATCCGCTCTCCAGACAAAAGCTTATTCTTCAGCGCATTTTATTTCACCGTGTAACGTTATATGATGATAAAATCAAAGATATAATAGTGCCAGAGCCTGTGTCCCATAAAAAATACTTAAGAGTTGTTAAGGCTCATTTTGTCTTGAATAATGGTTCCCAAACAAGGTGCAAGCAAAGTTATTTTGAAAAATGTCACAAAATACTGCCATACCAACGTATTTACCTTCAGTGCAGACGGCGCTGGGCAAAGGAGAAAAATTGCAAGCATGCTGTGCCCTTAGAGCTTCTGGGTAAAACGTTTTGGGTTAAATAATAATAATAATAATAATAATTTCCTTTGTATTGTCATTCTTTGTAACAATGTACACAGAACGAAATGTCGATACACCTGACCCGTTGTAGCGAGTCGATGCAGCCGCAGCCAGAGGGCGCCGCCATTATACCAATTAGGTATGTCTCGGTCAAGGCGCGAACCAGCGACCTCCCAGTCTCAAAGCGGGCACACTACCATCTAGGCTACTGAGCCTGTTCCTTGGCTTTTCATCATTAAGTGTCTCAACATTGAACATATATTGTTAAATTATCTTCCATCTAAAGGATTTTCTCGTGATTTACAGCCACAATGGGGTCTCTTGGTGTGACACTTCAACTCTAAACTGTAGTTTAAATTGTGTCCTTTATGTAGACTAAGCCGGAGCGTTTTTCCTCCGATAATGTTTTTAATCGCATGTGCGACAATCGCCTCTGAATGATGAAGTATAATAAAAAAATATATATATTCCAAGCCATAGTTACTCATGAAAAGAGCCATATATAGCGGGTGAGCCATAGGATGCTGGTGCATATATTGCTTTAAAGTCAAAATAACAAACACCAACGAGGTAAAATAATCAAACAAATGGCACTTTATGTAATGAACTTTTCAGCTGACCAATATTAAAATTAAATAAACTTGTTAGCAATTATCAGTGGGTTAGTGCTCTAGTCAACTATTATGTCACAGTCCTGGCAAAACATTACTTCTACAGCTGTTGAGGAGTCTTCGCGATCACATTCTATATAATAAGCTTGTTAAAACAAAAAAGCTATTGTCAGAAGCGCAGCAGAATTCACGTTCACGCGAGGGGGGGGAGGAATTTGCAGGGGAGTCGAAATTAGGCACTACAGCAGCAGACGCATGCGCACAGTAGCATCAAACGCTTGCTTCGTTTTAACGAAAAAAAAACGATACCGAGATAGAGGCTTCCGCGGCGAACTTGTTTGACTTGATTGATTTGCCGTTTTGTGATAGTCTGTGTTTACCGGATGATACCCATAATTGACAAGTTTGCGTTTTTCCGTACAGATTTCTTGTACGTCGTACAAGTCTTAAAATAAATAAACATACTTTTTACGGCAAAAGCGTACAGGTTGATAGGTATGGGTTTTATTTACTCTTTCTCTCCCTCTCACTTGTTCTTTCCTTATTTGGTCTTTTACTTCCTGGCTCTAATTTTCAGCACACACTTGGTGTCTCTTGTACGGATTACTCTGCAATCACACCTCTCTCTTCACTATTTAAACCCTCTGTTTTCTCGGTTTGGTGCTAGTTTGTTTCCTCTTTCGTTATGTTCCAAATCTTCCTGTTCACAGCCGTGTTGTGTTCCAGTTTATCGAACCCTTGTTTCTTTTCCTGACCATGAGGGCCGCTTGTCGAACATTCGGACTGTCACATTTTTCAAAGTGAGTTGACCGCATCACTGACCCCTTGTCTGCTTCTTGGAAGACGACTCCAGGCCTCAGGTGATCTCGATACTGTTGCCCTGATTTAATAAAGAGATCCATTGTCGCACTAATCCGTGTTTCTGCATTGTGCTTACATGCCAACCCAAGCAGGTACTTGACAGTTTAACTTGTAATGGATTTTCAATCAGGCAGCACGGCGGCACAGTGGTTAGCGTGAGTGCGGCACAGTTCTGAGGTCATGAGATCAAACCTCCTGTGTGGAGTTTACAAGTTCTCCCTGTGCTTGCGTGGATTTCCTCCAGGCACTCCGATTTCCTACCACATTCCAAAAATATGCATGTCAGGTTAATTGGCTGGTTCAAATTGTCCCTAGGTGTGAGTGACTAGTGAATTGTCTGTCGCTGTGTGCCTTGCGACTGGGTGGCAACCAGTTCAGGGTGTCCCCTGCCCACTGCCCGAAGATAGCTGGGATGGGCTCCTGCACTGCCGCGACCCTACTGAGGATAAGCGGTGCAGATGAAATGAAATGAAATGAACTGCATTTATATAGCGCTTTTCAAGTCAATGACTTCCCAAAGCACTTTACAATGTGCTCCACATTTCCCAATAGCGGCCTTGTATTGCAGTGTCTTACCCAAGGACACTTCGACATGTAACACGGACGAGCCGGGATTCGAACTGGGATCCCTTGATCCCAAGACGAGCGCTCTACCTCCTGAGCTATTGCCGCCCCGATGGATGGATGGATGGATGGATGGATGGATGGATGGATTTTCAATCACTTCATTGACGGCCATTTTTGTCCAAGAATGATGTTGAAACGCGCCAGACTTCATGCAAGTGAATTGCTATGTCCGGAGTACGCTAGTCCATTTATATTCAGGAAATATTCTGTAAAAAAGAGCTTCAAGGAAACTCAATTTTGAAAACATACCTTCTCTGTATTTGGAACTCACAAACACGCTAAGAAGAAAACCATTCCTCAACACCAAAATCTATGGTGAGGTTCAGTTGTTTCACCGTTTATGGATCCCTTAATAACCTGCCCTGACGGGATATCACTGCCTATGGTGTGTCTTGGGTAAGTACAGCTGAGTGGCGTCCATCCCTCTCCTGTTGAATGTTTTGGGTGGTGGTTTGCTCCCCCACCTAAGCTAAAGCTGTTTCCTTCATCATAATAATAGCAGTGTACACAGGCTAATACAACAAAGCGAACAGCTGCTCGCATATAATTCCTCAATAGCTGTGTGTCGCTAGCCATAAAGCAGCAGTGTCCTCAAGTCCTTGTCCAAGCAGCGAGAGGTGTGACCTCACTTCGCTTGTACACTGATTAGTCAACCCAGTCTTCGTAGTAGCAAAAAAGGCAAGCCTGCGAGATGTCAGCTGGGCAGTAACAATAATCTCCTCGGGCCTCTATGCCCCATCACCAGCCTAAGTCTGTGTCTAAAATTTCCAACTGAATAACTCTATAAAATGGACACCTGCCACCAGATCCCACATGCATCTGATGCCAAAGAGGTGAGCACAATCAGCCAGCAGTCACGGCCAGTTGCCTGATGATATATCAGACACCATAAGCAAGAAGGGTCCTACACAGAAGCCAAATGTCCGGGTTATTAGTTCTTGTTGTTAAACTAACTGTCATTGTGCTTTTTTCACGTTGAAGTAGCAGAAGCTCTCCTCCCAGACTGGATTTGATCATCGAGTCTGTCTCTTTACCTCCCGGGCCAATTCAACTGCTTTATTTCCTTCAATTCAATCTTTAAATTGTCCCTGAGGCGGCAATCCGAAATAGAAATTGCCCACGTGATTTGAATATGATGCGTCTGATCTAGAGTCAGAGTCACTAACGTTCTGTTAGGAAGTCAGTCACAGTCAATGCTAGCTGCATAGATAATGGACTCTATGATTGCATTGCTTCCGCATTTATGATAGGTGTACATGCTAACGTCCGCTAGCCATTCTAAAGCATTATAATATGCTAAAAATATTTATATACTTGCGCCAGCTAAAAGTATGTTGTTTAGTTTATTATTATCCTCATCATTGCAATGGAAGTTTTGGCATACTAATTAAAATATCACCACTCGATTTTGCCTTAATAAATTAATGAGAATGACAGTCTGTATCACTTGGGCTACGTTCCAAAAGTGGCAGGTCTTTAGTGATGCAGTGTTCGGGAACGAACCAACTCTATGAGCCGGACCCCCACCAATTAAGACCCGGTTCCCTTTGAGGTGCTTTTTTCTCTTGTGATTGGTCAATCTGAGAGACGGGCACTGAAAAAGCTGCGGTCAATCATGGACAATTCATCACATCCACTACACAGCATTATATCCAGACAGAAGAGCAGCTTCAGCGACAACCTGCTGTCACTGTCTTGTACCACGGACAGACTGAAGAGATCTTTTCTTCCTCATGCCAGGAGGCTCTTTAACTCCACCCGGCGGAGTAAAGGCCCACATTAAACCACACCCCCTACATTGCATATTACCGTACTTTTATTGCAGTGTGTATTTTATGTAGCACTATTTAAATACTCTATACAACACGCTACAGTGGGTATTGTATTCCTTTTGCTTTATTATTGTATTGTTCTCAGCGAAGGGATGCTGCTGGAAATGTGAATTTCCCTGCGGGGATGAATAAAGTATCTATCTATCTATCTATCTATCTATCTATCTATCTATCTATCTATCTATCTATCTATCTATCTATCTATCTATCTATCTATCTATCTATCTATCTATCTATCTATCTATCTATCTATCTATCTATCTATCTATCTATCTATCTATCTATCTATCTATCTATCTATCTATCTATCTATCTATCTATCTATCTATCTATATGCATGTTTTTCTTTTCTATATTTTTGACCTTAAATTGATGAGTAGAAAAATGGTTAATTCTTTTGAATCTTATCTTTTTTTTTAATCTAAATGATTGAATTTGTTTTCTGTTTTCGGGGGTAATGCATTGCTCACAACAAATGGACATCTGGAAGCAGCACAACTAGAGGGGGAAAGCAATGATAGGAGGCTGACAGATAATTTTGAATTATTTAACAAGTATTCGTTGACAACATTTATTACATCACATTATTCAGATATTTTTAGGCAAGCAGATAAGGCTTTGCAGGCCCTGACGGCCCACTAGTGCGTTCGGAAAAGAATACACTTTATTTTGTTGCTTTACAATTATTAAGCAGATTTGAGAAGGAAATTGGATGTTTTTGAGATGAAGTGTTTGAAGAGTATGTTAGGAGTGACAATCTTGGATAGATTGAGAAATGAAATTGTGAGAGACAGAACTGGAGTAGTAGTGGAACTGAGCAAGCGTGTGGATAAGAGAGACCTTGGTTGGTTTGGACACAAAGAGAGGATGTATGAGTAGCGAATGTTGAAGAGGATCTACAGAGCAGAAGTAAATGGAAGGAGACCAAGAGGAAGGCCGTGATTGACGTGGATGGATGGTGTTCTGAGTCCACTGCAAGAAAGAGGTCTAAATATAGTGGAAGCTAGAGCTCTTGTTGGTGATAGGAATGAGTGGAGAGGTGTTGTAAAAGGATAGTGCGACGTTCAGACGTGTTCTAAGGGATGGGCAGAGCACCTGTATGATGCGGCAGGGGTAAACCAGTGAAAGCTGTCAGGCCCTGCTGTTGAACAGAAGAGTGTGTTGTGTCACCCAGACCCGAGTGACATGGCGGCTTTTTTGTGTCCTGTTTCATCTGGAGGGACGAAAGCATGACCAACTTGGGTGCCGAGGTGCTTAACTTGTTTGGGTGTTCGGGCATTTGGGTCGGCCATGGTCAAAAAATGTTTGCGTGTGTTCTTTGCTACTTTTACCTCTTTTTTCTTTTCTTTGTTTTTGTGTGTGTGTTTGTCTTGCTGTCGGTCACCCCTCTTGAGGGATATGACCTGGGTAGATAGATAGAATTAGTTTAAACATCAAAAATCATAGAAATAATGTTTTTAAAGGCCCATGCGTTAATTTAACAAAATACTGTATGCT
Organism: Urocampus carinirostris; assembly: GCF_059441175.1. NCBI lineage: Eukaryota > Metazoa > Chordata > Actinopteri > Syngnathiformes > Syngnathidae > Urocampus > Urocampus carinirostris. The sequence goes on along the minus strand of NC_142360.1, from coordinate 18,953,981 downwards.
GTACCTGAAAATTTATTTTTTGTTATTTATTTTAACCAATACCTTTTCTTTGAGGGTGACCAGTTCAGGATGTCCCCTGCCCACTGCCCAACGAAAGCTGGGATGTGCAGCACCCTGCGACCCCAGTGAGGATCAGGATACAAATTCTAAATCTTATGTTACATATTTTGCAAGATGCTTATGTAGAACTGATCCTATAAGTCTATATAAGTTTTATCAAATGTTTTATTTCATGTTTAATTATGTTAAAATAAGTTCCATGTACTTTAAATGTTTTATACAATCTGCCACATCGTCAGGATACATTTGCTTCAGTTATTTTACAAGAAAACAACGTTGAATTTTGAATTCTAAGAAAACATGTTATGAAGGGACAGGGTGTATCATTTAGTGCCTCCTAGTGGAAATTTTATTTTAAATTATTTCAAATAAAACAATATTGATTTAAATAATAAGCAAAAAAAATAACAAACAAACAAACTATATTTTTTGAATACATGTAGTTAGAGGAATATGCATTTATTTCACACAACATAGACATCACCTCAATTGCTTAGTACACAACAGTTAAACACTGCTAATTTTCCTGAAGATAATAGTTTCCAAGAAAACTCCTGAGGCTTTTTGTGAGAGGATTTCAAGAACAACTTTCAATTTGGTGCTTTTTTGTTTTGCATTTGTGATTTTTCAAATATCTAAAAAATGCTTTCCAGAAACACAAGGGCGCTTTGCTTGCAAAATAAAGTTTTATTGCAATACTTCGGAACTTGCATTAACTTTTCCGCTCCTTTTGTTTCCGGCGACATGATCATATGATTTCGGTCACCACGCCGATTGCATTCCTGCAGTCCTGCACGAAACGGTAACCCTCTGTGCCCCGACGATTATCTAGTGACTTCGTTATCTTTTTTATAAAGAATAAAAAACTATTGAAGTGTCCATTCTTCGCTTCACTATGCACTCTCAATTGTGGGATACAGGAAGTAACACTGTGAAGTTGGGCTTCCTGGATATGTATGAAATAGTCTGATCAAAGCCAGACTAATGGTGCTTTTTCATACGGAACTCATTCCCAGAGGCGTGATACATACTGATCAGCTGCGCCAAACCCTTTATGAAAGTTTTTTTTTAATTTAAAACAAATATCAACTATTTTTACGTTTTGAGACTCAGGGGCAACGCTTCTGAAAACGTACTTATGCGTTTTGGAATGAGTTAAAAACAGAATAAACCAGTTTAGAAAAGGATTGTTTTCAGGGATGAAAAGATGCGACAATGCTGACAATGAAACATTTTTCTTCTTAAGGTGTAATTGGTCCATTTAGGAATAGAATTGTTAAAGAGCAATGGGAGAAGAAAGGAAAGCTCAGCGTATCAATTTGGTTCTTTCAAATGTCAAAAATAAGCTGCACCATCGTGTATAAAAAATGTCCGATTGGAGGGTCAAACAAAGAGTTTATTTAATATTCATCACACCCGAGGAATATGCCCCAAAAAAAAAAAAGGAGGATTTATAAAACATTGCGCCAGCACCCGGCATAGATTCAACCCATTAACCAGCAACTACAGAGACATTATTATTCTTTTTATTATGGAACTTCATATCAAAGTTTTGGTTTTAGTGTTTAAAGCCGGTGGAGAGAAACGGAAATCGTGACTCTTCTCCCGGCTGTAATGAAAAGAGTTGTGATCCATGGCTGTTTGCTTTGCATCGCTGTACTTTATCGCAGATGATGAGTACATCCCTCACTAGCTTTACGTCCTTCACGAAATGTTTCATTAGGCTTCTGTTCTTCGTGAGGTTTGCACCCCCGCTGACCTCAAATCTGTGCTAAGTAAAACACACTCAAACTCATATTAGGAAGACATATCTTGCAATTGTATTTGTGGATCATTAAGAGGTTACAACTCTTGGAAAAACCTTAGCGTTTGTAAGATACACGGCGGTATGAATGTGATTGTTTTGCCCACAGTTTATATAAGATTTGTTCCATAAGAGAAGAATCAATGATAATTCAAAGACTAAATCATTTGCCATCTGCCATAATATATCATATTGCCTATACGGACGCTGCCTTACTTACGAACGAGATAGGTTCCGCCCGTGTTGTTTCAGTGCTATATTTTGTAGGTTTATAGAAGAATGTTTAAGGCTTGTATAAGTAACCTGTATTGTTTTGTACTAAAAATAAACATTTCATGAAATAGTATGCTCTATATGGATAAATTAAAGTTAATTTTAACTTCATTTTGGAAGATGGGCTTCAACAGTTTGGCGACTTACTCCTCCGTGGTAGAAAGTGGCTGAAAAAAGGCGATCCAACCGTTTTCTCAACCGCATCAAGTTTCCTTATTCCAACCATTATTTTAAAGGAAACGGCTCGCCTCTTCTTACTTACACCAACCATATTGAATGGATATACCGAAACATTAAAATTATCAAAGTTCTTAGCGCTCGAGATACAGTATAGAATCTTTACGCACAAACTAGGAAGAGGAAGCGGACTTCTTCTTTGGGCTGAATGCTGGGTGACCTCTCACAGCGCCACACGCCAGTAGCGGCGGAAAGAAGCACTACAGTAATGTCCTATACTCGGAAAAAGATGCACACTATACAAACTTACAGCAATGTCCCATTATTTTTCGACATCCCAAAAATTATTCGTATCTACTGTTTTTCGTTACTCGAATGTTCGTAAGTAGAGGAGCGTCTGTATTACAATAAGAATATCTTTCCTGTTTTAGAAATATATTTTTCCTGTTAAAGGCATAGTGCATATTATTTGACCACTAGATGTCGCTGTATGGTGTAGAGCATTGATGTCAAATTCAGATTGGCTCCGGGGCCAGATACAGACGTTCTGTTCTGTGGTGGCCCGGATCAGCACATTTTTACCGTTGTTTATCAGTATCATGCATTACCTCTGGGATGTCAAACATACCGCCCGAGAGCCAGATCTGGCCCGTTGGATGATTCAACCTGGCCCGTCATAACTTTATGAGGATGTTAACAAAAGCGATTCTCTGTTATTTCTATCAATAGTTATGTTTTTTTTTTTTAAAATGCAGAACAAATGTTCTTTCTGGTTGCTGGAGGGCTCTGCCATAGTAGGCCCAGCCTTGTAGGTTAATCTGAAGTTGCCTAATCTTCTTGCCCATGCACTGCTAACACTTTTGTTTTGTATTCCCTTTTAATTTACTTCCAGCCAGGATGACAATTAACCCAAATATTATATATTTTTTATAGCTTCCGCTTGAATGTGTATAGTGTAGCGAGTTGGTTCAGGTGTAAATCTGCATTCACTCAATAAACCAGTTCACATAAGGGGGTTAGTTATTCAATGATCATGACATTTCCTAGCAAAATGTATCAGTATTGAATCAGTATCAATCAGGATTACTTTGTTTGGATCAATACCAAAATTCCCAGTATTGCACATCCCTATTAATTTTCTTCTTTCATGTGGTGAACTGTTTATCCCCAAAAAAGAAAACATGTATTTACCTGTGTAATTGCAAACTCTTTGCCACACAACACACCTTTTTTCATAATTCCTCCCAGCTCGACGGTTAGACATATCGGAGACATTTTAGTCATCCGTCAGTACTTTTGTATCCTTGAGGTTACCCGCTCATGTCCAAAATTCCGCCATTTCCGTATGAGGTAAAAAGGGCAAGTTTTCGCTCTTTAAGATGGCGGTACATAACCCATGCATGGAACATAAACGTGTCTTCTCGACAGCAAAGATGGATGGAGGTCCACATACCTACCTTAATAAAAAAGTCCTTAAACGTACGCCCGGATCTCCTTTCCGAGGCGGTGTGATATTAAAGACAGGCAGGAAACTAGGCTTGGTAAACGTAATGGATCGGCAGGAGAGTTTAAAAGCACCAAGGGGGTAGGTAGGCCATTATGCAAAACAGGACTGCACATTTAATCTGTGCGAGTCACTTTGACTGCCAAAGACAAAAAACACTTGAAGAAGACCTGATTGCTTCTTAACAGACATGCCATCATGGACTCTGATATTTTGACTGTTAATATGGTCGAATGAAAATCATGAATTCATTTCCATGAGCTTAAGCGACTCACTGTGATTACTGCTGCTGGAAATCGCCTGATGTATACTCAGATTACGGGCTGATTGTGGCTCAGACAATAACGCCTGTGACAACTACCATTCCTGTCAAAAACTCTTAGTTCTGTGTTGTTATTGATGCCTGCTATAGAATACAATCGGAAATAGCATCCACTTGTTGTTATGTAGGTACTAAAGGGAGTGGGAGGTATTGTGTCTGTGTGTGTCTTTGCATTAGAAGTACTGAAACCGGAATCATGTTTAGGGGACTAGCCGCATACAGCGATTTAAAAATACTGATGGGATCATACAAAGCTGGACATTGAATGAGGAGGAGCAGTGCAATCTTTTAGTATCGAAGAGAGAATTATTTTGTCATTAGCGTAAATTACGGACTATAAGCCGCTACTTTTTCCCCCAAACTTTCAACCCTGCGGCTTATTCAGTGATGCAGCCCATTTATGCAATTTTTCTAACGGCCGCCAGCGGCGCTCGAGTACAAAAGGTAAGATTTAGACCGGTGGAATATATGTGCAGAGGAAGACTGCAACTTCTTGGCTTGTGCATAAATTAAATTAGTGTAAACATACCCTCATCATGCAAAATATGAAAAGCCGGTCTTCTGCGTGACGGAGAGGAGGGCACAGAATCAGGAGTAGATGAGAGTTCCAGCGACAGTGACAGCTGCGGGAGCGTGGGACGATGTCTATATGAGTATATAAGTTTCTTTCCGACACTGAGGAAGATGACTTTGATGGCTTCAGTTCTAAGGAGGAAGATGAGGACGGTTTACCGTGATTTTTACAAGTACGGTATGTTTTTTTTTACCAGACCCGTTTACTGTGTTGCGAGCGTGTTGCTAGCGTGTTGCTACCATTAACTGCCCTGTCACAGGCACCGTTTGGGATGAAAGTTATATTATTATTATTAAAGCTTTGAAAACTCTCTCGATGTACCGTCTTTCTTTGTAAATATGTGTAACCCATGTATAATATGTATTTGCAACTGTATAGTTTTGTAATGTATTTATTTGTATTTATTTCAGACACTTATTCTGATATGTTTTGCACGGGCGAATGAAAAAGGAGGGGCGGAACAAATGCGGGGTGATGGGAAGTGGGGACAGACCTGTTTGTGGACGCAGCGGACAATAGTGGATATATATTTTTCCCACCCTTATCTTTGGAAATATACACTTTTTTCCTTGGATTACTTTCAACGGGACCCGGACTCTGCAGGTCTGCATCAAACCTTAAGTAACGGTATCATTTTCCGTTCATTTTGCCGGCTGTGATTTTTGGACTGTGTACTTTAATGAAGGACATTTAGTTTCAATTGCGGGACTTAAAGTCGGGTTTGGGTTAATTTTGTGTTTGTGTTACATTTTTTTAATGTGGGCGCATGCGGGTCATATACAGGTGCGGTTTGTATAAGTACAAAATCGGTTTTCCTCTTAAAATGTAGTGGGTGCGGCTTAAAATCAGGTGCGCTCTATAGACCGGAATTTACGGTATTTCATCCAATTTTTTCGTAAAGTTTCTTTAAATATCGTGCGATGAGAACAAAGGTGTAATGAAGTCATCGAAATGACAATGTGAAAAGTGCCTTTTAGTCCTGTTTGGAATATGACATACATCAGTGCACAGTAAGAATACCAGTGTTGATTTAACACTCCCCGATAAGGACCGTATTTTCTCTGCAACAGTGTTAAAAGTTTACTCTTTATTTGTTAATCGAACACATAAGGTTGGTTGGTTGGTTGGTTGGTTGGTTGGTTTCCTTATATATTGGTGTCGTAGGGCATCTTTTTCTGTGGTGTGTCTTGGACAAGTACAGCCTGATGGCGCCCATCTATCTCCGGCCCAACGTATGTTTCCACACGGTCTTCCTAGTACTCAGCTATAATATGGACTAAATTCTCACTGAAGCAGGGTGGCACGGCAGATGAGTGGTGAGCGCGTTCGTGGCTCAATCCTAAGGTCATGGGTCCAAATCCAGCTACTTGCCCTCCTGTAAAGAGTTTGCATGTTCTCCCCAAACTTGTGTTTCCTTTAGGGCATGTGATAATTAATACTCTTTATTTTTACTTTCATTTGTTAAATTAACTTATATCAACGCCTCAGTGAGCATATTATCCCTATCTACTTTTTTTTACTTTGTGTTTTTCAACCAGTGTTCCAGGACGTTGCCTAGTGTCACAGGTAATTGTCCATTTTTTATCTTTGCACAAAAGCACACTTCTGTTCAGTAACTTTGCCTTTTTTCAGCGATCAGCCGAGTAACTGCGACAATCATCCATATCCGTATGTCATAATTACTGATGTGACTCACCTGTGCCCGCTCATTTGGCGCCAACCGCAACGGGTTCTGATTGGCTCCCTGTGACTATTTGAAGCCAGTCCTGTCAGTCCCCTGTTGTCAGTCCATCTGCGAACCTCAGTGAATACTAGGCGAGCCTTTTTCAACCCTGACTCCCACCTGTCCTGTTTTTGCTCCTGCTGTCTCCGGCTACGACTTGTTTTGATCCTGACCACGTCTGCTCTCCAGTCCCAGCTTACGACTTCTTTTTGTCCCCGACTATGTCTACTCTCCCGTTCTGGCCTATGACTCGTTTCCGACCCCGACCACGCCTTGCCCTCACAGTCCTGGTTACCGACCAGTTTTTCCGTCCCTGACACCGCCATCGCTCGCTATGGATGATCCAATTTCGTGTTCGGATCACAGTCCGAATCCGAGAGCGACTTGCTTCTCGCGTCCAGCGAACACCGGATCGTGGGCGCAGCTCTTCCTCTTTCTTTCAATGAAACTTGTGGTAAAAACGTCACACAATTGGGTCCTGTTTCTATTCTGGTCCTGACACAGTAGGTGGCAGCATATTGCTATTTTTTTCTTTTATACACTAAGTATCTGCTCATGAGGTATTTGAAGGAAATTTATCGAAAAGGGTTATTATTTAATAAGGCGGTTTAAGATTGCAGTGATGAATCAAATTAATCAAAAATATTGCATCCATTTTGTAGCAATTTTAATAAATTTCTGATTTTATTAAAACGATAACATTTAAATAAAAGTCAAACAATTTTTTTTCCACTTGCAGGGATTGACAAGTGCTCCAACATCCATCACTGATCAACTAATCGGTGAAAAGCTCAGCCCGTTTTCTCCTTTGAATGACATCTTGTTGTGACAAAATACAAAACAAAATTCATGATGAAATAAATACAGCAATCGTCATGATTACATATTTGAATCACCTGTGCCCGCTCATTTGGCGCCAAACGCCGCGGGTTGTGATTGGCTCCCTGTCACTATTTGAAGCCAGTCCTGTCTGTCACCTGCTGTCAGTCCCTCTGCGAACCTCAGTATATACTAGGCAAGCCTTTTTCGACCCTGACTTCCACCTGTCCCAATTTTGCTCCCGTCTGTCTCCGGCTAAGACCTTTTTTGATTGGACCACGTCTACTCTCCCGTCATGGCTTAAGACTCGTTTCCGACCCCGACCAGGCCTTGCTCTCCCAGTCCCGGCTACCGACCAGTGTTTCCATCCCTGACACCGCCATCGCTCGCTACGGAAGATCCACTTCCGTGTTCGGATCACAATCCGAGTACGAGAGAGACATGCTTCCTGCGTCCAGTGAGCATCGGATCGCGGCCGCTGCCCTTCCTCTTTCTTTCAATAAAATTGTGAGAAAACGTTACGCGATTGGTTCTACCCTGTGTGCTGGTCGTGAAAGAAATTAATAAATTACCAGGAAGAATGACAAAATTTATAAATAAATTGCATTTATGTCATGTATATTGATACTACATGATTTGTTTATGTGTTTTTTTTTAACATGGAATACATTTGGAAGTTTTTATCTCTTTATACATTTATTTCTACGTCAAGCAAGGTCAGTTCTCCATAAGCTTCTAAGGCCTCGTTGTGAAAAAACCTTTCCCTTATATTTACCAAACTTTTCTGTCTGAATAAAGAAATATTTTTCACTAACACATCCACATGCATACAACCCCCAGGCTTTTCTTCAGTCCTCCCCATCACTGTTCCTCTTTTGTGGCCTGATTTGAATACAAGCCGTGTTTTATGGATGAAGGTAATTGGAAGTTGCTGATTTACTGCAGTATATACAGGGACAGCATCCAAGAAAATAACTGGAAGCAGGGCATAATCGCTTTGTGGCTTGCTGCTGCATTTATCCGGACACAGGTATATTTTAACCTCCAGGTGTTGACAGTGTTGACTATTAGCTGTAAAATAAATTATTCAGTTCTTACAAGGAGAGAGAAAATGGCAAGATGAAGAAAAGAGCAAATCTCCTTCACGTTGTGAAGTGACATCAGGGCATAGCAACATGCAGCAGCAGGTAAAAAGGCTGTCCTATTTCATCAATTACAAAAGGCAAATATTTATTATTTATAAGTACTTGCCATGTACGGGTTTAAATGTTATTTATGAACCGGCTGCATAGTGATTTGCAATGTAACTCATTATTTTTAGCCGGAGGGTGTTGTAAAGGAGCAAGGGTATGTTTAATGACATCCTGCTAGTCGGTGCAATTACATTGTAATCATTATGTAAAATGTCCTATTAATTAAACCAATTTCTGCCAGCAGAACATTGTTATCTACCAGGCCTGGGTCTCATCATTTAGCTGCTTTGCTGCTCTTTGTTTCGCACTGGGGTACCTGAAGTATGATGTTATGTTTTTCTATGGCACGTGTGTCAAACTCGTGGCACTGAGGGCCAGATGTGGCTTGCCAGATCGTTTTTTGTGGCCGGCGAGAAAATGTTGAGGGAAGCACAAGAGAAAAAAGAGCTGAGTTGTGTAAAACAATGACTTGCTCTTTTGAATATGTCCGCTGGATGTCCCCTAAGCTTGGGGCCACTTGCAAAGCACCTACTGTAGTTGGATTTGCTGATTACCATTAAATCAACAAGAGAACATCGAGGAAATGCATCCTGATGTTATTTTACAGAAAATAAAAGTCACAGACACGCTGTTTATAGGTGGGGTGCGTCGTTTGAGGTGACCTTGATTTGAAATCAATTATTTTCTCAATTAAGTATGAGTTAACAATGCCCAACTGAGTTCAAAGAGCCTTTATATTTTTCACCTTTATTATTTTGCCTTTATCATCGGTGTTCCGGCCACGGAGAGTGTTAAGATGGAGGAAAGAAGGTGGGGGAAGGGTGGGATAAGAATGATTTCATGTGCTTGATCGCCGTTTTCTTTTATTCTGGAATGAAAATGGTGAAAGTTAGAAAAGGTCTGTTTCAAATACAGTCCAAATGCCAACCCAAATCCCCAAAAAGATGAAAAAATAAGAGTTTTTTTCACGCACATCTAAGTGAGACACATACGTGCACGTGCCACAAAAGCATCTTGACAGAGGCTGCAATAAGCAAGTACTGTAGAATAATTTGAAGTCACAGACACCAACTTTATGCAATGCAAAAAATGCAAAATTTAAAACCTGGGTGTCTTTGCAGACGTTTGAAGAAGCTTGAGCTGTCACGGTCGCCATGGCGACCAGTCTGCCGCGCCCCCGAACTCAAGCTGAAGCAGATCAGCTGATTGCTGGTCTGCTACTTAAGGCTGGGTTGTGGGTTTGGCGGGCGCGGGCTCATTATATACACATTCCCCGGTCTGTTATGCCTTGTCCTGTTTTAGTTTTAAACATTTTCCGTCTGTTATGCCCTGTCCTGTTTTAGTTTTAAACATTTTCCGTCTGTTATGCCCTGTCCTGTTGAGTTCGTGCCGGAGGAACTCTGTACTGTTCTGTTTTGTCCCGGAGTATTGGGCGACTTTTATTTTGTTAAATAAAACTTATGGATCGTCACGCAATTGAGTTCTCCCTTCCTGCCTCCTGCCTCCGTTCTGGTCCGGTCACCCCTTCCACTCCACCACGCCTCGTGACATGAGCGCCTTTCTATACAGTATGTGGATAAAATTGGACACTGAAATTCCAGTATTCAGGTAAAAGATTTAGCTAAAATGTATAAAAAAATAAAAATCATATGGAATTTAAAATAATGAAATCATAATTAAATTATTTAAATTAGTCGTTGTCACTTTCCAGTCAAAATAAGTTTCCCCAAGTTAAATAAACTGTAGTGTAAATGATTTTCTTTTTTTTTTTTTGCTTTGTGTTTCCTTTTTACAAATGCACATTCGATAAACACTTCAAGAAATTAAATCTTATTGAAGGAAATATCATGAGAATCCTAAATTTCCCAAAACCTGACTGGTGAGGTGCAATAAATATTACATGGTACTATACTATACTACCTGTCTGTTCTTCTCCTCTGACTCAAATACTGGTCAGAAAATTTCAAATTCTTTGACTCCACGACTTCTTTTTAAAAATACGGAAATAGTCACTTTCCCTGGTAACTACTATCTCTTACTATCGAGAATTTCAGTTTTCTCAGTTACTTTTTGGAGGAAGTATAGAGTACCTATAACTAATTACTTTTTTTTAAAGTAAGGTGCCCAGCAATTATGTCAATACATACAATGGGCTCATACAAGTAGCATAGTAAATGATCATATAACAGGGACCGTTGTTTATCCTACATTTCACAGTTAAACAACAATTGAAAGCAGCATTCTCAAGTACATCACATTATGAAATTAGATTGCGGTAAATTATATCCGAACACTATTGAACACACAATTCCAAATTTTCCTCCTGATGAGAAAATGTTGGTGCAAGCAATCACAGCAAGACAGAGTAGTCGACCTTTTTGTCTCCCTATCTGCTGTTCTGGCAGTCCTTATGTTGGTGTCAGGACCTGAGGTCATTGGCACTCTCAATGCTTTTCACCCACAATCTGTTTTCTTTATTTCTTGGCACAAAGGAAGTCATTAAGAAAACAATTCAATAGTGAGCAGGAGCACAAGTTTGCATCTGCATTGCAAATGTCAGTGCAGATATGCTTGCTATTCAGGAAGCATAAGTTAAGGGAGATGAACTTTAAAAGTGCTCATGTACACTATACTATTAGAGGTAATTTAATGATCCTATAATGAAACTATGTTATTATCTTTGTAGAGCGTTTTATGGAAAACAGTATTTAGTTAGTTACTAGTTACTTCTTCTAAAAAGTAATACAATTGCCCCTCTAGATTACTAAAAAGCGAGCATTACTCTGAACTATCTAGTTATAAATTACCGTACATACTCACCTAGAAGCAGAACCCCTAAAACTGCATTAAAATTGCTACATAAAACAAAAGAAATAGAAAAACATGTGTACACCTACCTGTGAAAGCCTTAACATTTCTTGGCTTTTACAATCTTGAGAGTATGCAAACTAACACGCAATGGAGACACTACATCTCCATTTTGTCTTTGGCTCCAAGATCTTCTCTATTTCTGGATACTGTCCAATAACTTTTTTTTTTCCCCTCCGAGCATGGTTTTATTGCAAAAATAACTTTACAAATAAAGAGACCATAACCCAGGACACCTTTACTGTTAATCCCGTGCACCTGTTTGCCCCATTCATTTCCCGTAGTTTGTTGTTCCTGTATAAGCCACGCCTACCATTCACTACTCATGACACACAACCAAAGATGGGAATAAAAGCAAACTCCTCGATTTCAGTATTTTATTTTATACTGATGAGAGTATAAACGATAGGGAGAATATCTACATGAAAGGAATTCAGGATTCTTGTACTCGAGATGGCGTCGACATAACTGTATTTAGTTGTACTTTGTAAGCAAATATAAACCAGCCCATCCTTCAGAGAACTTAGCTGGCTGATTAAAGGAAGTATGTGATAATGTGAGTGATGCAGGTGTACAGTATTCAGAAAATAGCCACGGAACGACATAGCAACACACCAGGTAGTAACCACAGTAGATTTACAAAATGACATTAATAACGCATAACATTACTCGTTACCGAGAGTCCCAATACTGATGAATATTGATGTCATTATTACTGGAAGATCTTATCATTAAAAATATACAAGATTTCAAATTTACCAGCGACCAAATGATACGATTCCGCACATTTATTGACAATCCTCTTGGCCACGGATATTATGCAGCACCTGCAGCATTTGATATTCTAGAAAGAATCATCTCTATCCAACAGATCTTCAAAAACCCAAACAGATGGCGACAGCACTTTTCCGTTTTGTCGTACTTCGTGTTGCGAGTCGGCATGAGCCTCGTCGACCATCTTTGGCATCAAGCAAAGCCCTGATCACCAAGGCGTCGACTCTTATCAGAAGTGACGGTCAAAGCTCCTTGCACGGCCGTGACTAAAGTGCTGACGGTGCTGAGCAGCTTACGATAAAGTCAAAACACCTGCGGCTTGATTATGAAACAGCATAATTCAGTTGCTTGTTGTTGTGATGGAAAAAGGGGAGGGGAGACGATAAGAAGAATGCAAGCGTTCATCAGTAGGAGGGACTACCTTAACAAAGTATGCTAACAGACTCAATTTTTTTATAAAGGCAACCAATGGAAAGGTACATTTTTGGAGTAATTCAAATGTTTTGGTTCCCTGATCAAGCATCTAACTCATTCGCCAATATTTTACTTACGCTTCTATTCATGCTTTTCTAGTGGTTTCTTTCTCAGATCTGACGAGTGAAATGCACACTCTGCAAGGTTAACGTCAGAGAGAAGGACAAGGAGAGAATTTGTTCCTTGTTCAGTTTGACTGCTTGGCTATTGAAAACTCATCTTCAGAAAATACTTCTTAAGAAGATTGGAAATGAAATCAATGGATAGGTTAGTTTGATGTGTTACAGATGGATGGCCATTCCTGTTTAGAGTTTAGAAAACACTCAAAAAAGGAGAGAAAAGATCAATAGACTTTGAATTTGTAAAAAGTACAGGAGAATACCCAAACCTTTGATTGAAAAAATCCACCCTGTTCTTAAGGCCCTCTCCTGATCCCTTTCTTTTTATAAGATATCCTAAAAGGGTGTGGATATCAAAAAAGATCTAAATCTTTGGTTGATAGTGACAATTATGTAAACAGTGCATAATCGTCAAAACAACGTGGTGTATTAGTGAAAATTACAAACTGGCATCCTATGCAATCTCCTTTGTAGCTGACAGATATTAAAAGTCAGTGGGCCAAGCACTTGGGTTTGATTCTTTTGCCTAGATGGGGCAGTCTGAAGAGAGATGTGTGTCTTTGTTATTGAAACCCCCAAAACCAAATCTGCAACCCAAACAGATATTTCTTTAGCAAAATAAAGGATTGTTAACAACAAAAATATTTTAAAACATAGCTATTGGATTGGTGTTTGAAAAAAAAATATTGCTAACAAGTTTACTCCGTGTTTTGGTTCAAAAACTATTCATTTTGTAATGAAGACACTGCCTTACCTCCGGACGATCGTTTGTCAGTTGAATTTGTTCATAAGTTGCTTCAGTACTATATTTTTTATGGATCGTATGTTTAAGGTTTATATAAGTAGGGTTAAGGCTTGTATAAGTAACCTGTATTGTTTTTGAAACTGGAAAATAAACTTTTAATAAAATAATATGCTTTATAACGTTATAATGATAAAGCATAGTACTGAAAAACAAAGTTACACATTAGGCTTTGACATTCTGATGTCTGTCAAGCCCTTTGGGACTCCTTGTGATTAAGGTCTATACAAATAAACATGACTTAACTTGACTATAAAAATAAATAAAGTTAGGTTTACTTTCTGTAATTTTGGAAGAGTTAGGCGACTTCCTCCGTGGTAAAAAGTGGCTGGAAAAAAAAGAGATCCAACCATTTTCTCAACCGCATCAAGCTTTCTTTTTTTACTTTCATTTCAAAAGAAACGGCTTGCCTCTTCTTTACACTTTACACCAACTATATTGAATGGATGCACAAGGTATTAAAAAATAAAAATGTTAAATTTCTTAGCGCGGGAGATACAGTGCAATGTGTTTACATACGAACTAGGAAGTAGAAGCCGGATTTCTTCTTCGGGATGGAGGTTGGGTGACCTCTCACAGCGGCACAAGGCGGAAAGAAGCACTGCAGCACTGACCTCAACTTGGGCGTCTGTATCACAGTGGTTTTCTGTTACTTCGCGGTTCCACGTTCGCAAGTTCAGAGCTTCGCGGGTCTAAAAAATAATAATAATAAAATAATTTAAAAAATAAATTAAAAAAAAAAAAAAAAAGAAGCATTTTTGAAGGGGCGTCGCTACTTCGCGGATTTTCACTCTTCGCGGGTGGTTTTGGTCCCCATTAACCGCGATAACCGAGGGATTACTGTGTATATATATATATATATATATATATATATATATATATATATATATAATATATGTGTACTTTTTGGGTGATGGGTTGCATTGGTACCTTTCCATTGGTTGCCTGTGTAAAAAGATTTAGTCTGTTAGAATACCTTGTTAAGGGGCCGGTCACACAGACATTTGCGGCTGAATCACGGCCAGAAATTTCTGCCTGTGAGGCGGACGCTATTGGACGCTTTGAGATCGCCATACAGACGAGATACAGCAGTGCTTAACACGCAGTCGGAAATTCGCGCGCGGGTGGCAGCGCGAAAAAGTTTTGCGCTGCTCAATTCTTCAGAGCGTGGGTACACAGCCTTTCACGAGCGTATCAAGGCTGAACCACGGCCGGAAATTCCTGGCCGTGAAGCAGACACTGTTAGGCGCTGTTGGACGTTTTGAGACCGCCATATAGACGAGATACAGCAGTGCTTTACTCGCGGTCAGAAATTCACACGCGGTTGGCCGCGCGAAAAAGTTTTGAGCTGCTCAAAAGTTTGAGCACGTGTTAAACCGTGTGCCGCACACGTGGTCTACACGAGGTACTGACGCTGAAATGACGCGGAACGACGTGCTCTGCCCGCGGCCAGGGCGTGGTTACACATGGGTAGGACGGGAAATTTCAGCGGGTAATCGTGGGTGGAGCATGGTAATAGCATGTTCTGCGCCTGTATCGCGGTGTTATTACGTGACATTAGCGTGTTACGCGTGTGACAGTCAAACGCCTTTCTCCGCGTATATACAGCGCGATTTGCCGAGCACACGTCAGTTGTGCTCGAGACGTCAAGGGGGTGAACATGGATCCCCGTCAGCGTAGTGACCTCGTCTTAATCCTTTTTTATTTCTTGACATTTTTTTCAAGATAATAAAATAAAAATGATGCCATAGCTTGAAATCTTGATCTTCACGGGACTGTGTCTTGAGCGGTTATGACTTCTACACCCGGTGTTATCCGAGAAATGCATCCCTGCCGAGATTTGCATCCCCTCGCTACTACAACCACTTTTACCTCGTTTTATCTCACTTTTAGGGAATGTAATGGCGAACGTATAACCAAAACCACTTCGTCTTGCATTTGTTGGGAATGTAATACAACTTAAACCATTCCGTCTTTGTTTTTGTTGTGAACAGAATCGAACGGTAAATCCTCCCCCCTCGCGTGAACGCGCATTCTGCTGCGCTTCCAACAAAAGCGATCGTATTCTATATAAAACGCTTATTAAAACAATAAAGCGAGCTAATTATAACAATTGGGAGATCCTAGTCTATATAACGCGTTTATTTAAACAATAAAGTGCGATCGTATTCTACAAAATGCGTTTGTTAACGCGGATGAAAAAGTCAAAAGCGATCGCAGCAGAATGCGCGTTCACGCGAGGGGGTGGGGGGGTGGGGGTGTTGCGTAGGAGTCGGATTTGGGCACAACACCGGCTCGGGAGCTTTTATACCCGTGGTCCACACGAGAAAATGACGCAGAAATGACGCGATGAGGAAGCGGAACAGTCGACGGCGTCTGTTTTGCGGGTATACCACCGATGAACAGCGGGTTGGCCAATTTTGCGCATTTTCCATCGCGGGCAACCATGGGCAAAAAAAACCCGCAAAATTTTAGCCGTGATTCAGCCGCAAACGGCTGTGTGACCGGCCCCTAAGGTAGCCTCACCTATTGGTGAACGCTTGTACAGTATTTTTCTTATCGTCTCCCTTCCCCTTTTTCCACCACAACAACAAGCAACTGAATTATGCTTAAACTAAGAATTCTATTTCAAATGAAATAACACCTGAGCCTGACACACCTAGAGGAGAAGAACACCCATGTGCGGATGCTGTTCCTGGACTTCAGTTCAGCATTCAACACCATCATCCCACAACACCTGGTAGACAAAATGAGACTCCTGGGTTTCAACACCCCCCTGCGTAACTGGCTGCTGGACTTCCTTACTGACAGACCCCAGTCAGTGCGGATTGGTCAGAACATCTCCGATGTCATCACCCTCAGCACGGGCTCCCCCCAAGGCTGTGTCCTGATCCCCTTGCTGTTCACCCTGATGACACACGACTGCGTCCCTAGGTCAGCCACAAACCACATCGTGAAGTTTGCGGATGACACAACAGTGGTGGGCCTCATCAGGGACGACAACAACCTGGCCTACAGAGAGGAGGTGGAGCAGTTGGTGGGCTGGTGCAGGGACAACAGCCTGGTCCTGAATGTTGACAAAACTAAAGAGATCATTATCGACTTCAGGAAAAACCAGCCCAACCATGCCCCACTTCTCATCAACAACAAGGCTGTGGAGGTTGTCAGCAGCATCAAGTTCCTAGGGGTGCACATCACAAACAAACTCACCTGGTCCGTGAACACTGCATCACTGGTGAAGAGGGCACAGCAGCACCTGTACTTCCTGCGGAGGATGAGGAGAGCCCACCTGCCCCCACCCTCCCTCATCACATTCTACAGGGGCACCATAGAGAGTATCCTGACCAGCTGTATCTCTGTGTGGTGTGGAGGCTGCAGCGCTTCCGACGGGGGTAGTGTGAGGAGGGTGACGAGGACAGCAGAGAAAATCATCGGGACTTCTCTCCCCTCCATTCAGGACATTGGCCAGAAGCACTGCCTATCCCAAGCCAAGACCATTATAAGGGACCCCTCTCACCCCCATCATGGACTGTTCACTCTGCTAGCCTCTGGGAAGAGGTACTGCAGTGTGCGGTGCAGGACCACCAGGTTCCACAATAGTCTTGTTCCCCTGGCCATTAGACTGTTAAATGGTCAATCAAACACATAGTAAATCTAAACTGCTGCTAATCTGCACATCTGTTGGTTTTGTTTGACTTTTTTGCACTACTTGCAGTTCTTTATAGCTAGCCACTCCTTGCACATCTGTTCTCCTCTGCACTATTCGTACTACAGTGTTATTGTTACTGTTTACCTGACTTGTTTACCTGACTGCCCATTTTGCACATCTGGTTAGCTGCTCCTCTTGCACTCTTTGCACTACTGTAAAATACTATACATAGCCATAATTTTTTAGTATATTATTATTACTCAATACAATATTTTATTTATATCTGTACATTCAAGGAAACTGTGCGGGTCAGATGTATCGACAATTCGTTCTGTATACACGTGTACTAGAATGACAATAAAGTAGATCTGAATCTGAATCTGAATCTGAATCTGAATGGGTGTTTGCTCAAATGTCTCTCTTTGATAAATGGTAGTCAGCATATGCATTTACAATAGGTGGAGTTTTGGCAAAATCCAGTGGACATTGGAAACTGACGGTCATGGTTTACCTAGAGGCGACTTTGTTTTTTTCTTATACTTCTCTCAGCATCGGCTTGCCAGATAAAACCCATTAGAGGCCCGAAATGGCTTGCGGGCTGTATTTTAGTGAATCCTGCTCCAGACCAAACTGATTTACATTCAAGTCTCTCCTGTAATAATTTTGTTTTGCAAAGTAGAATACAAATATGAGTTTTGAACTCCTCCTAGACACCCCAGTGATTCATATCAGAGATATGAAATACAATATTTGTGCAGTTTGTTTCCTTTGCTAGTGGCAGATGGATGGCAGCTGAACATTTTTAATCCATTTGTGTAAAATTAGGCCGCTTCATTAATGTATATAAATATAAGAAATTGAGTGAAAGTAAAAAATAAAAAAGCTCGAAGAAAAAAGGTGGTGGTCCATTGCGCAGAGAAATTGTTATTACTATTCAGTCTCCCTCAGATGAGTGCAAATTATAAGAACATACACTTCTTCATTTGTTTGGGTAAGTAGGGGGCTGGCGCCTGATGGATGACTGTGTTTACAAATGAGGGTGATAATGGTAAACACAGGCGCTCGACATGCATTTTCTCGCCACTGATGCTACGAAACGCACACACACTCACACAAAAGCGCTCAATGAGGGACCAGACTGATGATAAGAGTCCCCTAGCTCGCAGATGAGGCAATCTTCTGGAGCGCTAGCAGATTGATAGAGTCACAGCTCACAGAAGCAATTGCAACAGGGAGGAATAAAGTTTGGCCTGGTGGTATCATCTGCGCTTACCACCATCTTGCCATGTATCTCGAGGGAAGGATGACCTCGAAGACAACCATCAACCTTGCGTTCTACGACTCGGGTCGTAATTTGCTTCGCTAAATATTTTCAATTGTTGAAAAATATGCAATTCGTTAGCAGGAATATTTTTTATTCTTACACCACACATGCTTTGATGACACTTAAACTTCTTTTCAGCATTTACATGCGTCCATTAGGTGATATTATTCGCAAGTATTATATCAGTTTCCATTGCTACGCAGATTACACTCAAGTATATCTTCCGATGGAGGAGACTGCCCCACTAAACTTTGGAAATTTGGAGGCCTGTCTCACTGAGATAAAAGAATGGATGTCACTTAACTTCTTGCGCCTTAACTCTGAAAAGACTGAAATGTTAGTTATTGGTCCATCTAAATGCCGTGACATTGACAAATGTAATATCACCCAGAGTGACTCAGTCAAAAATTTAGGTATCATATTTGACCCCAATTTGTCCTTTCGAACACACGTTAAGAATATTACTAGAAGAGTTTTTTTCATCGTAGCAACATTGCTAAAATTCGCCTTATGCTGTCCCAGTCCGATGCGGAGATTATAATTCATGCGTTTGTTACTTCCCGTCTCGATTACTGTAATGCACTACTCTCCATATGAATAACCTATATTTTATGTTGACAATATCTTAGTATTATTTGTTATTGCAACATCCATTTTCAGCCCGGTCCCTTCTTGAGGACTCTTCATTTTCCTCATGTTGAGGTTTTTGAGTTTTTCCTTGCCCTCATGTAGCTCTTAGATCAGGGGATGATGTAATAATAGTCTGTGGTTTGCAATAATCTTTGGTCTGTGCAGCCCTTTGAGACTCTTTGTGATTAAGGGCTATACAAATAAACATGACTTGACTTGACTTTGCTGCCCATGACGAGTATAGACTTCAAACCTCAATTTTAACTAGGCTTGCAGTGGACGAATTAATTTCTTAGGTTTGATGCAGAGCTTGGTAGAGAATTCAAAGAATATACCCAAGTAAAAGTACTGTTACTGGAGAATAATATGATTCAAATAGAAGTAAAAAGTCATCCTCCAAGTGATTACAAAGTCAAAAAGTACTCAAATACTGAGTATCTCTAGCACGATTAATCATTATTTTGTTTTTGATTTTTTAAACAAGCATTCATACAGATCATCAAGTCAGCAAAAGTCCATCCAATCAACAATAAATTACAAGCCTGAGTCATTTTAAGTCTGTGTACTCAGACTGTTTGTTTGGCTGAACCATCAGTGGATTAAAAAAAACATACTGTATATATGTGAAACAACAGCACAGTTAAAAAAAAAAAAAAAAAAAAAAAAACATTCCTAACCCTTCTTACAAGTCCCACCTCATGGTTGTCCGGGTCACCGGTCAGATCTAAACAAAAGAAATTAGGTCTGTGACAAAACAAAATGCGCCCTAGCAGAGACGAACACTCGCATACCTGCGTGGAGGGGATTAAGGCACGGGTTCAATGTAGCCTAATGTAGCTTTGTAAGAGAAGAGTTTCTAACAAAATGTTTCAGTACAAAAGTCCCAAAACTTACTCAAGCAAATGTAACAGAGTAAATGTAACTCGTTAGTACCCACCTCCGGTTTGATTCCAGCAGAGAAGGCCCTGCAGACGCTCACGTCCCACCCTTACCTAATGCCTTAAACATGGAGTTAACTCGTAACTTGTTATTCAAATATATTTTAGGATTTTGTTATTTTGCTTATAATACCTCAGTTTGTTTTTTTAACAATTATGCAGTTTAAATTATGTCGTTTTCAGCTAACTATGTTGCTGTTCTTTGATGCCACACCCTTTTAGGCAGATATTCTTTGCAGATTTACTCAAAAGTTGAGCATCTGTATTGGTCAGAATAAATTGTGTATTGATCATTCATTCAGAATTCGGATACCACAGGTATCCCAGTACAGTGTATTCGTTTTATATGCTCTTAGATATCTTAATCCTTTTTTTCTGTTTGGAAAAACACCACAAAAAAGCGGCCAGTACTGGCATCAGTCACTATTACGGATACCTTGCGACAGGGTTGGTTTTGCTCTCCCATAATTAAAAAAAAAAATTCAAAATAAGTAATGATTTTTTTTCTTTGAACCTTAAAAAACAATTTTATTACAGGACAGTAATACATTTTAATAGATTATGAGTTATATATTTTGTTAAACCTTCCTCCTTATAAGGGTTACGAGCAAGTATTTTCATTCATATTAGAGTACAGTAAATACGCATTTCCAATGCCACAAATGTAATCTTTCCTCAGTTTTTCAGCCCAGATGCTTTCATCAACAGTCAGACTCTGGCTGAAGTGAATGAATGAAGTGACTCAGTCGAGGTTAAACGTCTGCATTAAAATGTGTCCGTCCCCCCGAGCATGCTAAAGAGACCTTCGCGAAGGATTTTGCACAATTCTGTCGGCCTTTCCATCGTGTCATCTTTCTCGGTGTGTCTCAGAAAATACACTGATGAATCAGTTTCTCGTGTCGCTGCCGTCAACCGGTGACAATCAGTGAAATGATCGCTTCTGTCTGCCTGCACATATCTGTAATTGATCGCTCAAAGCCCAAACACTCACCTCTCCCCACATTCTATGATGGAACATTGGATTGAAATCACTTCAGATGAGGTGGGGTTCAGGCCATTTGTTATATACTTCCCGCTTGCTCCACGAGCAGCGCCCCCGAACCTCTTAACAACAAGACCTCCGCCCCTCAACCCCCACAACACGGCAGGGATTTTTTTTCAACAAGAACACATTATGGTAATCAGACAGCATGTGTGTACAGGAATCAATCACGGGGAAATCCTTGTGGATGACTTATGACATTGCTAACTGTGTTTGTAACTTTAGACTAATGAAGCTCCCCAGTTGCTTTATGCCGACAAGACAAGACTTTGGGTTGGCAGGTTCTCGAGATGTTGGCGACCAGGTTTTTTGTGTCATTTTTTTACTGTTTATTTTAAAATAAATTGGAGTCACAATTTTGTGCTTTCCATGAAAAAGGCACACTTATATTCATCAAATGATTTGTCAAATGTCTGTGTAGTCCCTTCCTTTGCCAGTGTCAGATAGGGCATTTTCTTTGCCACCCTGCCTAAGATGCTATTATCGAAGTGGTCTCTTCACTGTAGATGTTGACACCGGTGTTTTGCGTGTACTCATCACAGAAGCTGCTAGTTGAGAACCTGTAAGGTATCTATTTCTCAAATTGAGACCCTAATATACTTGTTGTATTGCTTAGATGTGCAGCACTACTTCTACTCTGGTCAGAGCCTGTTTGTGCTGTTCTCTGTGGGAGTAGAAACAAACCATTGTAGGTGATCTTCATATTTTTTGGAAATGTACTGCATAGAATGGACTGTGAGGAGGCAGAGCTTCTGGACTCTGCAGTGGGCTCATATATCTCTGGGGTAGAACTCACTGAGGTAGTTAAAATGCTCCTTAGTGGCAAGGCCCCAGGGGTGGATGATATTCGCCCAGAGTTCATTAAGGCTATGCATGTTGTGGGCGAGTCATGGTTGACACACCCCTGCAACATTGCATGCACATCGGGAACAGTACCTCAGGATTGACTGGGCTGGTGGAAGCCCCTTTTTAAAAAAGGGGATCGGGTAGCCTGTTCTAACTACAGGAGAATCCCACTTTTGAGCCTTTCTGGTCATGTCTTCACGGGAGTACTGGAGAGGAGGGTACATCAGGAGGTCAAATCTCAGATTTAGGAGGAGCGGTATGGTTTTCGTCCTGTCTTTGGAACAGTTCTATACCCTTTTCAGGGTCCTTGAGGGTGCATGGGAGTTTTCTCATCCAGTCAACATTACTTTTGTGGACTTGGAAAAGACTATGTTCCTCAGGGAGCCTTGTGGACTCACAGCAGAGTCTGAAGTGGCAGGGATGAAAATCTGCACCTCCAATTTAGAGACGATGGTTCTCAGGTGGAAAAATGTGCCATGCCCTTTACGGGTCGGGAATGAGATCTTGCCCCAAGTGGAGGAGTCCAACTATCTAAGGCTGTTGTTCAGAAGGGTAGGATGGAAAGGGAGATCGACAAATGAATCGGTGCAGTGTCTGCAGTCATACACCGGCCTGTCATGGTGAAGAAGGAGCTCAGCTGAAAGCCAAAGCTCTCAATTTCCCATCCTTACTTATCGTAACAAACTTGTGGTCGTGACTGAATGAACAAGATAAAAGCAGCTGAATTGAGTTTCCTCTGCTGGGTGCCTGGGTTCCGGGGGGGACTCAATGTCGAACCGCTGTTCCTTCACATTGAAAGAAGCCAGCTGAAGTGGCTTGGGCAATATGATAAGGATGCCTCCTGGACTTCTCCCTTGGGAGATATTCTCGGCATATTTTAATGGCAGGAGGTCCAAGAGACAGCCCAGGACATGCTACTACGTAGGCTGGGCTGTGACTGCCTCTGGATCCGATTGGATGAACTGTGCAAAGTGGCTGGGGATAGGGAAGTCTTGGCTTCCTTGCTGAGGCTGCTGCCCCCATGACCCAATCTTGCAACTAGCTGTAGAAAATGGATGGATGGATGGATGGATGGATGAATAATAAGTTTAAAAGGATATTGTGTATTCATAGTGCCTTCTAATGGTTAAAAATACTCATTTCATTAAAAAAAATAAACAAAACTACATGAAATATCCTACAAACCTTCCTTTTTTTGAAATACTAGTATGTTAAGAATTTTGAATTGATTTTACATAACATAATTGTCTGCCATCTTCCTGTTAGAGGGAAGAGATTCAAGAAGCCAAAACATTGACAAAGTCAAATGTTCCTTAGCTCCTATTTGATGTTGTCATTTGCAATCAGCTCACTGGGACAACAGCGCTGGCGGAAGCTCAGGGAAATCATTTGATCCTGCGAACCCGGCATGGATCCTTTTCCGCCTAGGGGGGTCAAGGGTGCCGGTTAGGGCGACAGCACAGGTCAATAACCAGAAGCCGCTCAAGAATGATGCAACAGGGAAGGAGGCGGGAGCGTCTCAGCGGGCCCTTCTAGCAGGTCGCCCTCAGAAATCAGTCAGCTTTAAAAGGTGAAGTGTGCAGAAGAATAAGAGTCCATCCAGTAGAAGTGGGCGATACTAAGAATTTAGTATCGATCAACACTAAGTAGTATTGATTGATACAGATCAAGAACCGATACTTTTTGCATGGAAATGTCATGATAATTGAATAATTGAACCCACCCCTTAAACACAGATCAAAGATTTCAAGCACCATGAATATTTTGTTTTCAAACGACAATTCAAACTTTAACAGTACAAAAATAAATACAAATATTTACATTACGACTGTTTCAGAACATATCCCAAGAGAGTCAAATAAAAGTGCAGCAATGTAAATGAAATACAGATATAACAATGTCAAAATATTTACTATACCTTGCATTGCGCAATATTTTGAAAATATAGTAAGAAAGTGCAAACAGAGTAAGCAATACAATCTAAAAATCTATAACAGTATGAAGAATAGAATACTTCAACTACAACAACTGAAACAGAGAAAAAGTCGAGGGAGTCAACCCGAAAAATCTGCAATCTAACGAGGAAGCCCTTTTAGCCTTGTTCCCACGGTGACAACTGATTTACAGGTTATCGTTCAGGAACAGTAACATGTACACATATTCTGTAACTCGTTGCCCTCTGTAGGCTGAACTTTTTATGTGTTTATGTAGATTTGACCACACAAATGACACCTGGCATTGTCCTTTTCTGTTTTTGAAAAAAAAAAAAAAAATCCCTCACCGCAATGCGCTTCCTGTTTGCTTCTGTCATACTTAGCTTCTGGTATTTGTGTGGGTGTGGATTTGGCATTCTCGTCTGCCTGACAGGCAAGATGCAACTGAAGGCCAGGTAGGGAGAGTTGCTAAAAGTGTGCTTGTCAGTCACATAAACTTAAGAGAGTGGCCAATGGCGCAGGGCGAAAGAGGACTGCACTATCAATTGTACATAGAGAAGCGGCACGTTGAGGAAATTGGTGGAGGGTAGAAGTATCTATCCCAGGAAAAACATATAGACTTTATCCACGTACTTGCTCAGTATTAAAAATATCGATTTTCAGATCAATTTACCCACCTCTACCATCCAGACAGATGGAGCGTCAATTATGTGTGTGTGGGCGTTTGAGTTGCTGACCGTGCCACAGGGCTCACGGACCGATACCGAGGTATTGACAGATGCTTCGGCTCCTCAGGCAAGCTCCGTTTCCCTCCTTTCAATCCGAGGGCACGGCGCTCTGCACAAGACTGACACCTCAACTATTGAGTTATCGATAGCGCGTCCGTGCGAGGCAGCTCCTGTGTGTCATCGCACAATGGTGAGATTTATTGATAATATAATGCTTTTGGAACTTGACAACACTGTGTGTGTGCCCGGTGACTGTTTTTTGTTCGAGCACTACCATAAATGTGTGATGAGGTTATTGATAGTAGACTCAAAGCGCAAATCAATTTCTTGAAACGCGTCGCCTGAATGCAAACAGGTACAAAGCAACACAAACTTGACAGATAGGTCTGCTGACATAATCTAAAGTTTGAGCAAAGACATCCAAGGGCAGTGAAGATATGCACTGTGGAAACAACAAAATCGCCCCACAACATGCAGAATGTGCATAATTGATATTGATGACATTTTGAAAGAGAGAAAAATGACACAAGCGAGTAATGGAAAATTGGTGGTTCAGGAATGAATACGAGCTATAGAGACATTTTTTGCCAAGACTTCACACCAAAAAACAACAGCTACCAGATGAAGGTGCTGTATCTGAGTCAGATCAGAAAACTTTTCCTGCTACTGGTAACTATGGAAACCACTTCACTACTGCTGTTTTATGTGGGGGAGCAAACCCTTACACACCAAAAAAAACGTCCTGAAAAGTGTTTTGCACCATCTGTCTGTACTTGCCTGACACACCCAAGGAGTGGTACCCCTGGGGGACGTGGTATTATGAGCTGTCATCTCCATGACAACGGTGCGCTGATTGGCAGATATTCCGGATTTTTCTTTTTAGTTTATCACTCTCACAGTGGACATGCACCTACGATGATTTTTAAGTGGGAGAAGTAGTAGAATAGCAGGGTGTTCAATTACACATTTTCTTCACTGTATATATATATATATATATATATATATATATATATATATATATATATATATATATATATATATATATATATATATATATATACACACAAACAACGTATAATCCGGACTATAGAGCGCACCTCATTATAAGCCGCACGCACTACATTTTACGGGCATTATTGGTTTTGTCCTTACACAAGCCGCACCTGTATGTAAGCCGCATGAGCCCACATTAAAACATGTAGCAAAGTCAAAAGCTTATCCCAAGTTTGACTGGGTGCCGCGATTGTGGGGGGATTTTGTAATGTTTATTGTTCTATATTCTTTATCAAATATCCATTTTTTGTTTTCGGTCAAATCATAATACACTACAAAGCCAAGGGGCCAAGACACTTGCTCTCAGCCAAGGGGCCGAGTCAAGGTCCTAGCCACAGAGCCATGCAGCGATCAGTGCGAATGCACCGTTCCCGGAGGTACTGCAATACTGGGCCGATGCATGGAGTGGACAGAGCAAGCTCTTATTCCAACTCCGGATTGCAAAAATCAAACTTACAGCATTGTACACAATCTTGGAGTAATAACTGTAAATATAGTATACAATCCAAACACCACAATTGGCAACATGAACGGAAAATGATACCTGTAATTAGAATTTAATGCAGACCTTTAAAGTTTGGGTCCCGTTGAAAGTAATCCAATGAAAAAAATTTATATTTCCAAAGTTAAGGGTGGGAAAAATATAAACCGGTACCCACTATTGTCCGCTGCAACAACAAACAGATTTAACTCAGCTTCACCCCACTTCCCGTCAGCCCCCGTTGTTTTCGCCCCTTCTTTTTGATTCGCCCATGGAAAACATATCAAAATAAGTCTCTAAAATAAATACATTACAAAAATATACAGTTGCAAATACATATTATACACAGTTACACATATTTACAAAGAAAGACGGTACACCGAGAGAGTTTTCAATGCTTTAATAATAATAATATAACTTTTCATCCCAAACCGTGCAACACGCTACTAGCAACACGCTCGCAACACAGTAAACGCGTCTGTTAAGAAAAACATACTGAACTATATATATATATATATATATATATATATATATATATATATATATATATATATATATATATATATATATATATATTTATTAGTAAAGAGAAACTATTTTTTGTCAGGAAATAACATTTATTTTGTAGCAGACTGATAACCAATATGTTCCCGATGTGGTTGTAACCCACGGTCGGATGACTTTGCACTTGCCTTGTTTCCATCAATTGCATCAATTATCTTTGAACAGTCCAATCATCACCTCAATTATCTGTTGCTCAGCCCACTTGATTATTTTTTCCCCACCACCATCTTTGGACAGACGGAATATTGACGTCTGGCGGCCACACGTTGTTGAATATAAACAGGGCGAATGAAATCCCTAACACACAATGCTGCAAACACACTTCCAAAAGACAGACACAAACAGAAAACACACATACAGTGCTGCAGAAATCCACACTGAGATATCTACCCGTGTTGATGCTGGCGCACACACAAACCTATCACAGCTCCTCTTGGAAAAGAAAAAAAAAGCCATTTACTGAGCGGGTTCGGAGATGTCAAGCTCTAAAGTGAATCTAAGTACGTGTTTGATGTGTAGCCCCCGCCCAAACCCAGCCAACATCACACCTCCCGCTACTTCTCTGTCTTTCTCTCAAGCTGAGAGAAACTAATTTAGCCATCATATCCAAATACATTGTGAGAAAATGTATTCATTCCTCAGGTGATCTTATTATGTGTGCGGGAAAGCGAGCAACGGAAACATCATCCACTGCAAATGACACCAAAACACATCAGCAAAGAAAAAATAATATAATGCCTTCCGTATAAGCGGAGATCAGAACCAATCAGGTTTCATAATCTGGGAAATGGGATAAAAAAAATAAATCAACCTCTCTGTTATAAGAACAGAGAAAACATATTGTGACGATTTGTTTTGGCTTAATTATTTGCACCACTTTACAGTTTTAAAAATGTATGTGAAAGCAACTGCATTTGTGATGCATACAAAAAACTTTTTTTAGGGGTCTTAAACTAACATCCCCGGGACCAATTGCTGACCTCAGGACGATAGTTTGAAGCCCCTGTCGGGTATTCTGTCGTGCAAATGGAAACGAGTGCAAACAAAATCGCAAGTAGGAATAAAAACTAGAGTCTCAAAGTGGCCGTAGAGCACAATTTTTCTTTAATTTTTTTTGCCCAGGTTTTTGTTTTTTCAGGTACCCTTAACAGCAAGGTGGCGATGATTTTGTCATTTACCTCTAAGTGAGGCTCATGTTGAGTAAAGAAAATAGAAATTCATGTGTCTTTGCTTATTTTTTAAATCAGTATTTCTTTTTAAAATAAAATACATTTTTTTACCACTGAATAATATACACTGTCTCTTTCACTTCTGCCTTAGCCGACTCTGATTTAATTTTTCATTGATTGATTGATTTTCATATTATTTCCTAATGTGTTATGTTTTATTTTATTTCTCATTTTGTAAAGGGGATGTGAATTTCTATATTCAGAAGGATCAGCTGGGTAAATTCTCCATCAAGCATGTGAAGAGGAATACTTCCTTTGTGTGCTTGTTTTATGCCCAGGTTGTGAAACTGACAGGATAGAAGCTGAGATAAACATTTTTTTCAACATATTATTACAGAATATTACGGTCACAAATGAGAAGGACAATGAATCTAGGATTTAAGAATGTGCTGTAAAAATGGGTTTTACTCTTCTGTACAACAAACTAAGAGAGCGGAATTTTCCAGTGGGAAGAAGAATATTTGTTCAAACCGCTTCTGACAGCTCATGCTTTGTCTGATTACAAAATAACCAAGTCACGTTTATTGGTATAGCCCTTAATCACAAGAAGTTTCAAAGGTCTGTAAAGACTACCAACTACGGTTACACCATCCCCTGTTATAAAACCTACACGAAGGCAAGGAAAAATTCAAAACCTCAACTTGAGGAGTATGAACAGACTATACACAGACATCATCACGAAATATTATGTTATAACAGAATATTTGGTTGATAGCTTCCTGAGGTCAACATCATTAATAGGCTATTGAATTTGAGTGTAGCCTAGATTTAACACTTGTACTGAGGCTGCTCCTGTGCGGAGTTTGCATGTTCTCCCCGTGCTTGAATGGGTGTCCTCTGGGCACTCCGGTTTCCTCCCACATTCCAAAAACATGCATTTCAGGTTTATTGGCCGGTTCAAAATGTCCATAGGTGTGAATGAGCGAGTGAGTTGTCTGTCTCTCTGTGCCCTGCGACTGGCTGGAAACCGGTTCAGGGTGTCCCCTGCCCACTTCCCGAAGATAGCTGCGGATGGGCTCCAGCACCCCCGGGATCATACTGAGGATAAGCGGTGCAGATAATGGATGGACAAATGTTTGGGATGAATAATATTTTACCCACACATAGATGAATCATTCGTCCATATCATTCAAATAATATGAATATTTTTCATAGATGGGATGCTGTTATTTCTCTGCAATGCCACAAGTTCACCCAGCCAGATGGAACAAGCATTAGCATTTCCTCTTAGTTTTCATCTCCAAATATTTTTGTTGTCCTGAAGGTTCATCTCCAAATGCGTCCATCCTAGCGTAATGAATGAGTGTAATTACCAGGCCTGATTGGTTGGAAGGTCATTGGGATTCCTGTAATTTTTCACTTATGTTAAGCTTGTGTTTGTGATGAATGTACCCAACCTTTCTGCATCCCTCCTCAGATTACTCTGGCACACAAATGTGTCCACAAATTAAGTTGTTCATTGAACACAGACTCCTGTTTATGCAGATGAACAAATAAGATGAGGTGATGCAGCGTCTTTTTTAGGTTTAATTGCTGGTTTTCATGATTAAACCACAATTCATTTTAAACATTGTATTTTATTTTTTTGCTGAAAAAGAAATTCTCCTTTTTATGATAAATATATCATTATTTAACATATCATTATGCAGTTTAATTTACTAAAATTGAATAGAAAACTAAAATATTATATTACTATCATTATTAATAACATAGATTTTTTATTTTCATTTTACATAAAAAAATATTAGGAAATTGTCAAATAATATATTTTTTTAACTAGGAAAATTATGCACTAACCCCACAACAATATTTGTCAGGACCAGAACGGAGACAGGACCCACTTGCGTTACGTTTCACTTGGTTTATTGGAAGAAAGTAAAGGGTTGCACCCACGATCCGGTGATCGCTGGGCGCAGGAAGCAGGTCGCTCTGAACTTGGAAGTGGGACTTCTGTGGCAAGCGATGGCGGTGTCGGGAACAGGAAAACGGGTCATTAGCCGAGACAGGAGAGCAAAAATGTGGTCGGGATCGGAAGTGAGTCGTAAGCCAGGAAAGGAGAGTAGACGTGGTCGGGGACAAAAACAGGTCGAAAGCTGGGACGGGAGAGTAGACGTGGTCAGGATCAAAAACGGGTCGAAGCCGGGGGACAAGCAGAAGCCAAAAACAGGTTGAGTGAGGGTCGAAAAAAGGCTTGCCTAGTGTTAACTGACGTTCGCAGACGGACTGAACTACAGGGGACAGATAGCAGTGGCTTTAAATAGGTACAGAGAGCCAATCAGAGTCCGAGGCAGTTGTCGCCAAAGGAGCGAGCACAAGTGAAGCATATCGGCAATCATGACAATATTTCACTCGGAATAATGATTGCTGTATTTTATGGTGTTCCACTATATTTTTCTTCAATTATCCAACAAGACTTTTTGTTTGTGTATTGATTTTTTTGTGTTATAATTTATTAGTGTTTATAATTTACATGTTTTGTGTTATAAATATTTTTGGTACATCGTTTTCTTCAAATGGTAAAAAAAAAAACCTTCATTTAATTTAATTTTAAGTGTAATATGTTATATCAAAGTATGCATTATTTTTTTTTAATATAATTTTCATAATCCTACTCCCAAATTGTTCCGTTTTTCTTTAGAAAAACAAAGATAAACAAAAAATAAAAACATAATCATGATTGCCGATTCAGAGCACCTATGACTGCTCAATTAGCGCCAACAGCCCTGAGAGCTGATTGGCTAATGGACTCTTTAAACCCCCGGCTTTCAAGATATCCCCGTCAGATCGTTGTGCCAACCGTTGCTCCCAGCTCGGCAAGCTCTCAAGTTCAGACTCCGTTCCTGCCCGGTTTTTCTCTGCTTGATACCCGTTGCCAACCTGTTTCCGGACCTGACTCTTCCCCGTTCTGCCTCATCGATATTCGACCTGTTTTACCCCGCTACCTGCCAGACACCTGTTGCTGACCTTGTTTCCGATCTTGACACCGCCCTTGCTCTCCCGTCCCGGCTAACAACTTGTATTTCCTGCCAATCTTCGACCATCCTCGCTCGACACGGAAGTGCCACTTCTGCGTTCCCGCCACCTGCTACCTATGTCCGTCAATCCTTGGATCGTGGAAGCAAGCCCTTCTCTCCCTCTTATCAATAAAACTGATTAAACGATAGCTACTGGGTCCTGTCTCCGTTCCTGGCGTCGTGACATAATCGAAATTAAGTTCATACGTAAGATGTTGTGTCAACACTTACAGATCTGCACATGACTTGCGATACATATTTGATTTAGCCTACTTAATATGAAAACCCTAAACTGTATAAAGAGCAAGTCTGCATAAAACATCAAGGACAGAAGCGAAAACATGTCTTAAAGACCAGTGACCTAGAAATCATACACAAAACCGCAGTGTTTCCTGAGAAAATAAATTATATTAGTAATACCTAAATATTCATTGTTGTCTCAGCACCGAAAAAGAGAGAAATATGACTTGAAAAGCATTTGATAGCCCACACCTGTTTCTTTTATATAACCCCAAGTTTATTTATTGTTTTTTATTACATATTAATTGTAGGCATGTTTAAATTGATGAGTTTGATGACTTAATAAAATGTATAAAAATGATGTCCATCCATCTGTCTGTCCGTCTGTCTGGGAGGTCGACCTGCTTTGATGCCCAAGCCACCTCAATTGGTTCCTTTCAATAGGTTTGGGTTGTTATTCTCATCAGGTTTTTTTAGACAGACCGGGAGATCAGGGACGGACAGGTGGAAAAACGGGAGCAAAAACGGGAGTCAGGGTTGAAAAGGCTTGCCTTGTATCAACAGAGGTTCGCAGACGGACTAACCACCGGAGAGTGACAGGAGCCAAAAACAGGTTGGAGTGAGGGTCGAAAAAAGGCTTGCCTAATGTTAACTGAGGTTCGCAGACGGACTGAACCACAGGGCACAGATAGGACTGGCTTTAAATAGGGACAGAGAGCCAATCAGAATCCGAGGCAGATAGGAGTGGCTTTAAATAGGGACAGAGAGCCAATCAGAGTCCGAGGCAGTTGTCGCCAAAGGAGCGAGCACAATATATAAAAATAATGTCCATGCATCTGTCTGTCCGTCTGTCTGGGAGGTCGACCTGCTTTGATGCCCGAGCCACCTCAATTGGTTCTTTTCAATAGGTTTGGGTTGTTATTCTTATCAGGTTTTTTAGACAGACGGGGAGATCAGGGACGGACAGGTGGAAAAACGGGAGCAAAAACGGGAGTCAGGGTCGAAAAGGCTTGCCTTGTATCAACAGAGGTTCGCAGACGGACTGACCATCGGAGAGTGACAGGACTGGATTTTAAAAAGAGACAGGGAGCCAACCAGAGCCCTCAGCGGCTGGCGCCAAATGAGCGGGCACAGGTGATTCACATCGGTAATCTTGACATTATCACCCTTTAATCTGTTTTCCTTTCTGCCTTAGTGACAATTGTTGCCCATTGTCTTCAATGATGTCAGACTTCATGGGAATATTTCCACTAACAGGCTCCAACAAATATGTATCTACAGTGAGGCATAAATGAAACGAAAGTACCTACTCACTATTCTCGGTTCATCTTTTCCGTTTTGAAACTTTCCTTCCCCTTTTTCTGAGGATGTTGATTAATTCAGCTGACTTTGACCTGAGTGTCAGGTGAATTAGTCACCTGTCAGAGGTGGTTCGGTTGCAGAGTTTTGGCAACTGCCCCACTAATTCCTATCAACCTCACGTTCAACTGCCCATGAAGGAGGGATGAAAGGATAATTGAATGAAGTGAGGAGAGAGAGCTTCAGGGGCCAAAGTGAGGGAAGGGGGATTTCTTGATCAAAATGGAGAAGTGGGTGGGAATGGGGTTTGCAGGAGTAAATGGGTACACTGCCTTTAGCACCCGTGGTCCAGCCGAGTCAATGAGCTAGCGGAGTGCGGGTATCTTTGACTTCCTCATTCTTTATTCTCTCTCTCCACCTCTTTCTCTCAGTTTTTCTCTCCCCAGCGGAATCTAATGCACTTCTATGTCTCCCTTCCTCCATCACTCTCTTCAATCTCTCACTTGCTATATTCACCTGCAATCAGTCAGTTCAAGGGAGGGCTCGGGGCCGTGATGGACGATGCCCTCTCCGAGTTCGACAACATTTTCTCTTTTGGCCCTCGAAGCGAGATCGAACGGCACAAAAGTCTGGTTTCTGTTGGCCTCTTTCGAGCCTTGTGAGGCCCAATTGCTGTGTTCACTCACCCTTCTTGTGACCTTCGCAAGCAGCTGCACCAAGCTTGTACAAACTGGAGCCCAACATGCAGCCAGAAATTCTGAAAACTGTCAACAACATTTAAACATTCTTCAACTATGTGACTTATTTTTTTTCTCCATGTCACACAGAAAAAACTGATATATTGGAAAACACACGGCACTCAAAAAAGATAATTAAAGTATGCGAAAAAATATAATACAATCACCAGTGTAATAAATAACCGTTTCGTAATGACGTTATTATTTTCAGTTACAGGGTAATCTAATGAAATATGTTTCTGTCATGTTGACTGATTAATATCACCTGTGCCCGCTCGTTTGGCGCCAGCCGCTGCGGGCTACTTGATTGGTTCCCTGTCATTTTTAAGCTTAGTCCTTTCACTCGCCGGTCAGTGAACCTCTGTTTCTACAAGGCAAGCACTTTGACTCTGACTCCCGTCGGTCCCGCTTTTTTGCACCCGTTTTCCACCCATCTGTTCCTGATTTCCCCGTTTGTCTCCGGATACGACCTGTTTTTTGACCCCGACCACGTTTTGCTCTCCTGCCCCGACCTGTTTTTTCCGTCTTCGACACCACGATCTCCAGCACCGGAAGATCCACTTTCGCATTCGATTCTGTGAGCGGCTTGCTTCTAGTGCCCACCGAGCACCGGATCGCGGGCACTGCCTTTCCTCGTTATTTCAATAAACTTGTGAGAAACGTTACGCGATTGGGTCCACCCTTTGTTGTGGTCATCACAGTTTCCACCGTTACCATTCCTGTTACTGGTGGTCAAAAGTGGTGCATTACTTTGTCCCTTCTTGTGCGTAAGGAAGAAAAGCAGGGCATACTTGGTCAGCCTTTTGGCATATCTATTCACTAACAGCACGCAAACGTGAACACGGCTCTCATTCAACCTAACATTTCAGCCATCCACAATAACACAAAACAATGAGGTGATGACGTCACACAATGGGGAATGTCCAACCGTCAATCACAACAAAAACAAGCCGAAGAACCGTTTGGGAGCCAAAAGACCCGGCGCTATTTAGTGAGCCGAGCCGAAAGAGCCGCTGATCTAAACGGGTAGGAATTCCTATCTCTTCTACGGACCATTCAAGTTCACTTTGTATTGTTTGCAGCTGAATGTTATTTTCAGAGGTTGGTAGTAAGAGAGTACATTTACTCCCTTACGTTCACTTGAGTAAGTTTTGGGATTTTTTTTAAATCCCTACATTTTTACTTTTACTTAAGTAAATTTGTGAAAAAAAAACAGTACTTTTACTCCGCTACATTATGCAACAATAAAGTCGTTACTTCGTTACTATCATGAGACCAGAACAGACCAGGAAACCCCAGAGCATTTGTTTCAGTTATTTGTTAGGGAAGCGTTCAGGGCTTGCGGGAGACGTGATGACTGTCAGACGTCAGCAGCGGAGCCGGAAAGATAGTTTCGGATCGAGTAGCCAATCGGAGTGCGGAAGTCAAGCAGGTCGGGTTTACCGGGGCTGGAGAGGAGATCGTAGCGTTGGACGGATATAGGTCGGGTCGGAGCCAGGCAGAAACAGGTAAGCAGAGTTCTTAATCAAACGGGAAAACAGGGGAGTCACACAGAGTTACAAAAGTAATACTCTGACGAAGAGGTCTGGGCGCAGTGCGCTAGAGAACGAAGCGTCAGCCAATCAGAAGGCGCCCACATGATTGCTCCAGGTGACCAGAGTTAGCAATCATGACAGTTACGAAATAAATGCCTTCCACGTTAATATGCGTTTGTTGACCCTGCTAAGGCGCTTTAATTTTGACCCGCCAGGCTCTCCCATGTTTAACCAATCGAACGTAACAGCCTCATCACGTGACCATATTCCACTTCAGCAAGGGAAAAGTTGTTTATGGATGAAACAGATAGAAAATGTCTAAATACAAGCCAGAAATATCTATCCAAAAGAGCACACTACTGGAAATGGTTTAGATCCTGTGCCTAGTTATTTCCCAATTAATTTATTTTTTCCCATGCGTATAAAGCATATTTGTTGTTTTTGCGGTCTAGGGAGCAATTCGAAATAGGGGTTCTTGTCATGATTACTGATTTGGATCCCCTGTGCCCGCTTATTTGGCGCCAGCCGCTGCGGGCTACCTGATTGGTTCCCTGTCCTTTTTTAAGCCCAGTCCTGTCACTCTCCGGTTGTTAGTCCGTCAGCGAACCTCTGTTGTTACAAGGCAAGCATTTTGACCCTGACACCCGCCTGTCCCGTTTTTGAACTGGTTTTCCACCCGTCCATTCCTGATCTCCCTGTTTGTCTCGGGCTACGACCCGTTTTTAATCCCAACCACGTTTTTTGCTCTCCTGTCCCGGCTATTGACCAGTTTTTCTGTCCTTGACACTGCCAACTCCCGCTTCGGAAGATCCACTTCCGTATTCGGATCACAATCCGATTGCGCGAGCGGCTTGCTTCCCGTGTCCAGCGAGCACCGGATCGCGGGCGCTGCCCTTCCTCTTTCTATCAATAAACTTGTGGTTGACGGTACGCATTTGGGTCCTGATTCTGTTCTGGTCATGACAGTTCTGTCCATCGAAAAAGTAAGATGGAAGCGTGAATATCAGGGTTTTATAATAGGGAACCGGTGATGTGGGAAAACAGCGTATGAAGCATAACTTACGTACTTCTTACTATGATAAAAACAATAATGATACTGATAATGCAATTTTATGATTGCAGCAGGTACCACTTTTCCAATATTTTTTTTTAATGTTCATTTCAATTCATTAACGTTAACGGCAACTAATCAAATATTGATTTCTTAATCTAATCTGCCTGGTGTAATTGGTGTCCTAAATGTTAAGTAAAAAATCGCCACAATTTGATTCATTCTCATTAATTTGATATTGTTTAATCAATGAGTGCCTCTGTGGTAAAAGGTCCACTTTAAACATTGATTAGTGTCTTTCAATTTTACCTCGAACAAAAGAGAGTGTGAGTAAACTAGCATAGTTGGATTTTGAATGATTTCATGTGCACTTGCCTCAAGGTAATTTGATAAAAATATTAATATTTAGAGCAGGGGTCCCTAAGTTGTCCCTGCGGGCGCCCTAACAACACCTGAATAGCCTGAGGACAGGTTCTGAAAATAGTTCACCAGTGATGGGTCAATATTATTTTCCCAGGAATTTGAATTCTAACTGGCATTATGTTTTAGTGGTTGACTGAGCTTATTTTAATTCAACTTTTAGTAATGACAACATGGAAATAACACAGTAACAACATAGTAATAGTATAATGATTAGTCATTTTAGAAATGCATATCAAACTAGTAGCCCTTTGTACCAAACAGTGAAAAAAAGTAGTTCTCTTGTTGTTGGAACCTGATTTAGAGCAGTGTTTCTGAACTGGTGGGTTGGGACCCAAATGTGGGTCGCCATTTGCCTTGGCGACGTAATGCTAAGAAGAAGGAAAATCGAGGGTCGGTTTACTCCTTCACAGTAGATGCTGATAATGCCCTGTTCGAAATATTCTACATGTTCAGTGAATGTGTCAGGAACCAGAACATGATCAGGACCCAAATGTGTGACGTTCTCACACAAGCCTTTTATTTTACGGGAAATGGGGTGTCATGCACGTTAGACAGTGGTCTGGCGTGGAAAGACAGGAGGCCAGAGACTGACGAGATCGATTCCAATTGCCCGAGTTGATACCGGACAGATGGGGTCAGGACGGGACAGACAGACAGGATAGATAATGAAACAGGATATCGAAAATAAACAGGATAAACAAGACGAGAACAAAAACTGGAGAGAATAATAAACAGGACAAAAATAGACGGGAACGAAACTGGAAACCGATAATAAACAGAACAAAAATAAATGGGAACAATACCGGACTGGAAATACCAACACGAAAACAGGGACAAGTCAGAACCCACGCCCTGCGGGGAAGAGGTTCGTTGACGGACCTACAAAGTAAGAGAAAGCGCACTGAGCTTAAAAAGACGGAAATCCAATCTGTTAATGAGCCGCAGCTGGCCCCACAAGGGCGGGGCCAATTGTGTGCCATGGCAACTGTGACAAATTGGCACATTTTGGAGGAACCACACTTCATTTTTTTGTAATTTTAGTTGTATATCCTATTTATGCCCATAACAATGGGCCATAAGAAAGTTATTGATAAAGGGAAGGAAAAGTGGAAAACAATAAGAACAATATTTAAGTCATAGGAAACAATTACAAAGTATGAAAATGGCGTACGAGTGTCTGTCATTAAAACGGTCCTCGAAGATGCACTAAATGGTTTTAAAATGTTATGTTCTTAGCTTTTTACCAGTATATTTATCTTTATTAATAACATAATTAAATAATTAGCCATTTTTAGGTACACGCTAGTTATTATTTTTAATTTCCCTTAGTATGTGGCTATTTTAAAGCAGTTTCAAGTTGTCGCTTGTATGCGACGCAGGCTCTTATGCGAGCATACACAGTACTTGAAGTTGCTTTGTTGGTCATTTTGTTTTGTTTTTAAAAAGGTGAATATTTTCAATCTCTGCTTTAATCTGCAAAATCCTTTAAATTTAACACATTTGAAAAGTGGATTTTTATTCTTGTTTGGGGCGCAGCTTGTCACTAGAGTGGAATGATGGGTCCTAAAAACAGACCAGTTGAGAACAAGTGACTTAGAGGAATATGAGTTTTAGCTTTCTCGTAGGACATACAGGATTCTCACTTTCCATTCAACCTTATTGTCCTTTAATCCAATTTGTTTGGTTCCCCAGAGTTTGGCTGCTGCAAAGTTAAAGGCAGACTGGCATAAAAACACCTTTGCATTACCAAGGTATCGGCTCCCTAGAAGCTTCATTTATTCTGGCTAACTTCTCAATTATCATGCCTGTAGTGGAGATGTGTAAAAGGTGCAAAAATCGATAGGATTCCATTCCCCTCGTATTGGAAAAGCGGGAAATTAACAACACGGGACAAACTCTTAATCAGAAATAAATGTTTTAATTCAGATAATGACATTGTTTTCTTGAGCCGAAGCCTGACGAATACTGCCCCCAGCCTGGCGCCATTTCAATTTTATAGTAAATATAAAAGGTATCGATCTGCCAGATGTAGAAACCCTATTGCTTACAAAAGCCATTCGAGGGACTGGAAAAACTATTAAGCGGTGGGTCTAAAATCAATAAACAACACGTAGAGGTGGATACGCTTGCCCTCCCTGGCAGGCACGGAGAAAGCCGAAGGGCCGAGGTAGTGACAGGCCAGTCGAGGCGTGTCGTAGATGATGGGGTCAGCCGGTTAATGCGACGGGCTTCCTGACAGGTCGGCGGACCGCCTCGATGCAGCCCGGCTTGACAGGCTGCCGTTTAAACAGACACTGACTCATCAGCCTGTCGCTACAGTTAGTGTTCCAGTGTGGTGGGCCTCGGCTGACAGGGGCCCTTCAGCTCTTTCGCTTTCCCAGATAGCATGATTTCTCTTTTCCCCTTTTCTCTTTCTTGGAATTCAGCACCTGCCTGCTGACCTTATTCTACGGTCTAATTGTCAGTGGGTCTGTTTGTTTGATAGCGTCCGCCGTCTGTTGTTGCTTTCTCTTCTTACACCGTTACGGATCCACTTAGGATTGCAGGAACGAACTCGCTTCCGTATGCGTGTTCGACGTCGGAATAAACCACTGAGGCAGAACAAGCTGTTTGGCTTGGGATGGCTCTAGCTTGAATGCATAAGTTAACTATGTACTGGTAAACATGGAAAAAGGAATCTACTCTCAGTATACAAGTAAATAATAATATATATACAGTATATATATATATATATACAGTATATATATATACACAGTATATATATATATATATCTCATCTCATCTCATCTCATTAGCCGTACCGCTTATCCTCAGTAGGGTCGCCGGGGTGCTGGAGCCCATCCCAGCAATCATCGGGGAGTGGGCAGGCGACACCCTGAACTGGTTGCCAGCCAATCGCAGGACACACAGGGACAGACAACTCGCTCGCTCATTCACACATAGGGACAATTTGGACCGGCCAATCCACCTGAAATGCATGTCTTTGAAATGTGAGAGGAAACCGGAGTGCCCGGAGGAAACAAGCACGGGGAGAACATACAAACTCCGCACAGGAAGTCCGGTAGCTGGATTTGAACCCACACAGGAGGTTCCCAAGACCTTAGTACTGTGCCTGCACACGCGCTAACCACTGCATCGCCGTGCTGCCCATGTATATATATATATATATATATATATATATATATATATATATATATACAAATATATTTATATACATATTTATTTTATTTTTCCCAAAACACTTATCTTTACCAGAGTCCACTGGGTGCTGGAGCCCATACCAGCTGACATCATGCAGTTGGTGTCACGACCAGAACAGAAGGAGGACCCAGATGCAAAATGTTACTCACAAGTTTATTGAAATACAGAGGAAAGGCAGCGCGGAGGATCCGGTGCTTGCTGGACACGGAAAGCAAGCCGCTCACAGAATCGGGGTCAAAAAAACGAGTCGTTAGCCGGGACGGGGATCAAAACATGGTTGGGGTCAAAAAACGGGTCGTAGCAGGAGACAAACGGGGAAATCAGGAACGGACGAGTGGAAAACGGGTGACAAAACCGGACAGACAGGTGTCAGAAGTGCTTGCCTTGCGTAAGCAGAGGTTCGCTGGCGGACTGACAAAGGGCGAGTGAGAGCTCTGAGCTTAAATAGGATGGGGAACCAATCCGGTAACCAGCAGCAGCTGGCGCCAAACGAGCGGGCAAAGGTGAGTGTAATGAGTAATCATGACAGTGGTTAGAAGAAACCCTTACATATATGCCAACCGTTTGACAATAAAAAACGGTAGATTTTATCGGACACTAATTTTTTACACGATACACAATCCATCTCCAGAATATTAAAAACAAAACAAATTATGTGCTTGTTTGAAACCGGAAATGTCAAACTTATTTAGTAGTATTGACAGCCAATAACAGGGCACACATAGACATACAACCATTCACACACACACATCCATACCCAGGGACAATTTGGAGTAACTTATCAATTTTTTTCGGGAATGTTTGAGGAAACTAGAGTGTGGGGAGAAAACGCATGGAGGCATGGGGAGAACATGCAAATTTGTACGGCGAAACCGATAGACGGATTTCTAACTGGAACCTTAGAAAGTGAGGCGGAACGGGTAACTAGCCCTCTAAGGTATACAATATTCAAACATAAGTATCTTAGTCAACGGTTTAAAGAGTTAAAAAAAATAAATCAAAAATAACATCATTGAGGGTCAAAGCCATCAAATCAGCTACCAGCAGATGTGTTCTTTATTTTAGAGTTTGAACCCCTTTTGGTTTAAGCCAGTCTGCAACTTGCATTCATTTGCTACCTCAGTGATATTTTATTGTAAACAGAAAAAAATGTACCTTGTGTGAGTTTTTTTTGGGCTGTTTAGCTGCAAGACATGAGGAAAGTACGAATCCATCTTCTTAAAAAAAAGTGTTTACCTCTCTGTGACATTAACGGTTAAAGAAGCAGTAATTGCAAAAGCTTGTATTGACATGGCATGGTGGCACAAAGGTGACACCGCATGAGCTCTAGTCATAGATTGGTGGTGCTTTCAAAGTTTTAATTAATCATAGGAAAAAAGCAGACAACTCTCCTTTTGGGAAGGTCAGATGTCTTAACCCAAAATCTATTACTTGAATGGATCGTTTGGAATTCTCACTTCCAGGCTCAGGCATTCACATCGACATCACCAGGATTTATTATACTAATCAGCAAAATGTGAATTCAAAGATGCAAGACATGTACTTATTCAAAGAGAAGTCATTTCACTTGTAGGAGCATCGTGACCATTTTGGCCCTTTAGGACTCGTCAGCAAAGCCATCTTAACAAACATTGTAAATTGATAAATCATTGGAAGCCGCAGAGGGACTGTATCTATTGGGAGACATTAAGCTGGCTTATAGGGGATCAGTCTGTGAGTATTGCCATCTTCAGCAGAGGACATCTGTTATATCCGCCAGACAGATAGATAAATAAATACATACATGCACCTGTATACAAATGAGCCAGACAGGAGGTAAAAAGTCGCCAAAGAGAGGAGGCGGTCCAAATCGGAAAAGGGATACAAGGACTGACGGTAGAAAATCCCACGCTGTCTACCCCAGCTTTGGGACAGGGATGATGAGATTTAGGAAGGGTCAATGGCACCTATCAGTAGGTGAAGTGTTTAGCGGGAGTATTTCCGCACCCCCCTGCTCATTCAAATATGTCATCCCGTGTCACTCTCATCTCCGGAAGCGGATGATGAGGAGGCCGAGGGGGCCCGAGGTGCAGGCTCCCTCCTCGGGCTTGGGTCATTTGACCCCGCTGTGTAATTCCTGCCTAATACCCCCCCACACACGCGAACAAAGCCTGCATCTGTGGCACACTCAGACCTCACTTGACCCTCGCAGCCCGACACAATGCAATTGGCCGTGTCATTAAATCGGGCCTGCTCTGTCCTGCAACCCTCCCTACATGCAACACAGGACTGTATAAATTGATTTCTGGCTCTTGCCAAAGCACCTTTCGCATCTCTGCTTCTGAGGTGGGGGTAAATGAGAAAAAAAATGACAAGGCGGGAAAGGTCAACGGATATCTTAGATGATATCCAGGGAATTTGGTGCTAAACAGTCAAGGAAAAAAACATTTATCCAGGACGCTATCTGAATTTCCATTTAAGAGCAGCCGCCGACATCCCCCCATGGTGGCGTTGGTATACTTTGATGACAAATCCTATGCTGCATGAAAGTGATGTTAAAAAAACGAGAACAAAACTATGTAACAGTGATGGGATGAAACATCAAAAAGGGCCAAGCTGGAAATTCTCCTATTGGCTCAAAGTACCAAAATAATAGTAGAGGTGTAAACTTCTGGCTTCATTTTATTTATACAAATGGACATCATCTGGTGGAGCCAATTAGAGTCAAGTGTGCTGCAGTGAGGTGGAGTCAGAGGAGGCAGAGAATATAGAATAAAAACAATGCAAACATTATTTTATTTATTCAATTTCAAAGCTCTTTTTCACCTCATTTCACAATTTCACTAATGACCAATAAGGTTGCTGTTCTTTGGTTCTCACACCCTTTAGCTCGGATCTCCTTTTTGTAACCTGGGAGATTTGATAAAAAGACGGGGCTCAGGTGAGTGAAAAATTATTGAATTTTGTATCGTAAAGGTTTTTTTCACCTGTTCTCCTTGCAAGTTCAAAATGTATTGATAACTGCTCTCCTTATTTTGAGTGTCTACTAAACTGTACATTTATCAGTTATCCTTTTCTGTACTTGTTTTTTATTGCTTTCTATGATCAAATGATGAATAAACTGGAACTCCATTTTTTTATTTAATCTGACCAGACATGAACCTCGTGATGTGAAATATTGAGTGTTCTGAATTTCTATAGCATAAGGGGATGTAGATTTTGAACCAGTACTAAATGGCATTGGAATTGTTTGCTTTTCAAATATGTTGCGTAAAATAAATTTGCCCATTTAATGTTTGCAAACAATATTGATGTCAGTGGACAGAAAAAAGCATACCAAAAGTAATCAGTACAGCCCAGAAAATTATTGGCTGCTCTCTGCCCAGTCCTGAGGTCATTGCCGGCTTGCTATACCGAAACAGAACCAACATTATGAATGGCTGCCCGGTGCAGGTAAACGGCAGGAGTAACTGACTGTTAGCCAGTTAGAGTTCAGAACACAATAATAATAATAATAATAATAATAATAATTTCCTTTGTATTGTCATTCTTTGTAACAATGTACACAGAACGAAATGTCGATACACCTGACCCGTTGTAGCGAGCCGATGCAGCCGCAGCCAACAGAGGGCGCCGCCATTTTACCAATGTTATAAGTCTTAGGTATGACTCGGCCGAGGCGCGAACCAGCGACCTCCCAGTCTCAAAGCGGGCGCCTTACCATCGCACGATAAAAAAAAGT
This sequence comes from Urocampus carinirostris, assembly GCF_059441175.1. Classification (NCBI taxonomy): domain Eukaryota; kingdom Metazoa; phylum Chordata; class Actinopteri; order Syngnathiformes; family Syngnathidae; genus Urocampus; species Urocampus carinirostris. The sequence continues at coordinate 18,910,856 of NC_142360.1, read as the reverse complement.
TAAACTGCAAAAAGTAAATCGAGACTTATTCAGGCCAGTATCGCCCATCTCGAATAAGGACAATAATAATACCCCATGCAAATCGTCCCTAGGTTTCAGTGAGTATGTAAATGGTTGTATATCTATGTACGCCCTCCGTCTGGGTGGTAACCAGTTCGGGATGTCCCCAACCCACTCCCCAAAGATGGCTGAATTGGGCTCCAGTACCCCCGCGACTCTAGTGAGGATAAGAGGTGCAGAAAATGGGTGGATGGATCAACAGTTTCAAAGGCTTTTCTTCATCTGACACAACCTCTTTGAACTGTTGCCCTCTGGTAGGAGCTTCAGGTCTCTCAAAACAAGGACAGGCTCAGAGATTGTTTCTTTCCTAGGGCCATCACCAACCTAAACAAGCGTGAAGAACTGAAAAATATATTCCTTACCAGTTTTATTGAAAACTGGGAACTCATATCTTATTTATTGACTTTTTTGGGAATTAATTTTTGCTGCTACATGTTATTGCACTACTTTTCCATTGCAATATTGTTACAACTCATGCCAGTCCCCAAGCAGTACCTTGTAAATATTTTATTAATTTATCTTGACATTCTTTTATTTCATTTTTATTTTTCAAGTCCTCATAACATGTTTATCCTTGCACTTCTAATCTTGTTGCTAACAATGTTTACCACATTGTTAATAAATAAAAATACAATTCAATGGTGCGCCAAAGCACCTGTGAAAGTGGTTGAAACCTAGTCATAATGATACGAAAATACAAATATCTCTTCAGACCAGAGGTCTAATTTAATATATTGGATTTTAAAGCGCATTTAAGCAGAAGATTCTCATAGGTTCAAACTTTTTACAGTAGGATTATTGATTTTTTTTCTTTCTGTTTTCTTTTTTATAGCAGAACAAACGCCATATTTTTCATGGCTCTGATGTATCTGGTGACAGTGACTTGTCCATAACTCAGACTAGGTGAACACGGCAACATTTTTCCCTCCCTGTTTTCGCGCCAAACGGAAGACCTTGCACGACTCTGCAGCGCACAGCGTCGGGCTTCGAACAGAGACAATTTATGATTCAGTGACACCCGCAGAAGGGGTGATTTATGGTTTAATTTGCTGTGGTAATGGACAGAGGATAATAACATGTAAAATATTAATCAATGTGTAGTAACAGCGGACATCATTTGCTAAGCTTGTTATCTGACGCTCTTGCCCCTGACAGTGAACAATTAAACTGACAAGAGGAAAACAAGGTGGTGGGTGAGGCCAACAGTTGTTCTGAGCTTAAAAGGACTTGGGGCCAAAGGAGCATGTGATATGGTCACAACTATAGAGTAACAGAAGAGTCACATCTGGAACATTGAAGAATAACTTGCAGGGCAGTTTTAAAAGGTTTTGCTGACAAATTACAATATCAATTGGGTACAATGACGGACAGTAAAGTTTTTGTCTGGTGAGTCAGATTTACAAATAAATGAACATACATTGTATTCATAGTTTGATTGGCAGAGCAAAAATAGCAATACATATGGAGTACTGAGGACCCATATGAACTTATTGAGCCTCAGCGAGATTCTCCAAATTGTGCTATTTCGAAGAAAGATGTCGACGGACCATTCTTCAATAAAAGAGTAACAGTCAATAGTAAGATGTACCTTAACATTCTAGAAAACTGGTTAACAGATAAATTGAGTGACAAACCGTCTGATGACTTCATTTCCACACAGGATGGGGTCCAACTACACTGTAACCTGAAGGTTGGACAGTTTCTGAACACAACCGCCAGAGAGGTGAATTGGATTGGCGAGGCAGATTGATCACAATCTCATGTCCTGGCAAACCAGATCTCAACCATGTGACTTCTTTTTGTGGGGATTTGTGAAATAATTGGTCTATATTCCCCCTATTTCAAGAGACATGGATGAGCTGAGGGCACGAATAACAGAAGCTGTCACACCCATTGACAAGGCAATGGTGCGACGCATTTTGCAATAATCGGATTAACTTATAACTAAAGTTTATACTCTGTTCCTTTGGAGAAGTAAGAGAAGTAATCCTACTTTATGAAAAAAAAACGTGCATGCAATGAGTAAAGAAAATTAATGAATGGCTTATTTTGTTTTATAACTTGCAAATCCAATGACTAATATTATTTTGGGGGGCTGAGGTATGTGCTAAATCTGAATACTTGCTCTCATTAGCGCCCTCTCCATGAAGCTAGATAATTGTGTGCCCGATTCTGCATCTGCAGATGCTCATCACAGAAATACGTTAAATAGTAATTGTAGTGATAAATATATAAAAAAAATATATTGTGAAAATGTAATTATTTTGTAAAATGAAATCGATACTGACAGGTGGTCACAGCCTCACCTACCTCCCCTTAAAATTGGTTCACTGAAACCAAGTTGTTTAGGAGGTAGAGCGCTCGTCTTGGGATCAAGAGATCGCAGGTTCAAATTCCGGCTCCTCTGTGTTACATGTCGAAGTGTCCTTGGGTAAAACACCAAACCGCTAATGCCCCCAATAAGCAGGTTGGCGCCTTGCATGGCTGCACGGCTGCTATTGGTGTATGAGTGTGTGTGAATGGGTAAATGTGAAGCACATTGTAAAGCACTTTGGGAAGTCTTCATTGACTTGAAAAGCGCTGTATAAATGCAGATCATTTCATTGTTTGGTACATTATATATTTTTTTACTATTTCACACTTCTCTCTTTTAAAAAAAAAAAGAAAATTTGGTTCTATTTTTGTTGTATCAAATCTCTATTATACTGTATACCTTGATGTAATTGTTTTTTTTTTAATCCGGGACGGTAAAACCTGTCATGTCATGGATAAACTTTACACACATGCCTAAAGAAGTTTGTTTCGTAATTAGGTCATTCTCTTAAAATATGTCAATTTTAGCCTTCACTTGGGCCACTCACAATCGCTCTAAAATCCGTTACCTCCATTACCTTTTCCCCTTCATTCATCACATTTGTTGAAATATCACATGTAGTCTTCAGTAAAAAGGGAGAAAAATCTAAATAAGATTGTTTGCTACCGGCATTAGATCAATACTTTATTTAGCAGGCAACACTATCGGTATTAATTTGAAAATGTTAACCATCTTTCTATCCCCCTCGCTCTCTCTTTCTCTCTCTCTCCCATTTTTTTATCTATCTATCTATCTATCTATCTATCTATCTATCTATCTATCTATCTATCTATCTATCTATCTATCTATCTATCTATCTATCTATCTATCTATCTATCTATCTATCTATCTATCTATCTATCTATCCTCCAAAATTATTATACAATTTACAGCACCAAAATAATACACATACAGAGGCAAGCACACACACACACACGGTTGTAAACCCAGTGAAACAGTATTCTCGGATTGATGTATACATAATTAAGCATGAGTAGTTTAGCCTCAGTGATGAAGTATGTGTGTTTGATTAGGGTGGTTACAGGGGCTCATCTACCCTTGCAAGAGCAGCCCTGAGATAGTAATATCCCCTTGCTTCTATGCTTGGATGAGGCTGCATGATGGATTATAATTTGGATTTGATACAGCAAAATTAGAAGAAGGTCTGGGCGTCAAGCAAACAATAGCTAATAGTGGTATTAAAGTTTGATACAATAGTCGAATTGGCATGTTTGCATGTTTGATCGAAATAATATGTGGGAGAATGTTCAGAGAGAATTAAATAATTATGTTGTTTTAATTGAAATAATTTGTCATTTATGGCAGATTACCGTGAATTTTTGATGACAGACGGCTATTTTTACCACAATTTAAACACTGCAGCTTAAAAAACAATGTGGCCTATTTTTTTATTTATTTTTTTATTCTCAAGCCTGTACAATCACCTCAGCCTGCATGCTGAGCCTTGCGACCGATCTTAAGCACTCCCATCCTTTGCACACGTGACAAATTGGAGAGAGATGAGATCAAGTATTGCTGCATATCGTGAACAGATATTATACATTCTGACACTAGTCAAGTCAAGTCATATTTATTTGTATAGCCCTTTATCACAAAAAGTCTCTATGGGCTGTACAGAGCACAACAACAACAAAATAACGGGTAAAATATAACCTCAGCTATAAAAAATGTTTTGGAGGAATGCAAATATGTTAAGCAAAATATGGAAAAATGAAATGTGTAACTTGGTCTACATAGAATCCAAATGCCAAACATGATTAGATAAATGATAATAATATTGTTATGTAAAGTTCATCTTCAGGTAAAAGAATAATTGGGGCTAGATAGCTAGCTATAACAGTAAAAATGATAAAATGTTAGCTCGATAGCATGCAAAAAATTCAAAAAGCTAGGTAGACAGCTTGCTAAATAGCTAAAAGTTTACAAAGATAGCTAGCTACAAATCTAAAAAAGTAGTTAGATAGCTAGCTAAAAAACCTGCACATTTTTTGCTTATTCGCTTGATGAAACCCAATTACTGGATTGAAGTTTTTTATACCACTAGGAGGCAGTAAATATTACACACGGTCCCTGTAAAGACTAACACTGCTCCAAATTTTACACTTTAAGTTACTAACTAAGGTGGAGTACACGATTATCATCTGTCTGGCAGTTATCAGATCGAAAACAGCCTAATGTGACGTCACCGTTTTCAGCCCAATAGGAAAAATATACTCGATAATTAGTCACTGGCTGCCAAACTAAAGTAGTCAGTCAGCTGACACAACTTGGTAAAGGTGGGGTACGTCGTATGAGGTGTCCTTAAAAAGTTGAAAATAGATTAATTTCTCAATAAAGTATGTGTTGCCAATGCCCAACTCAGTTCAAAGAGCCACTTTTCCCCCACCATGCCTATCTGCGTTTATGTTTTTTTTATTATCAGAGTTGTTTTGGACACATGAGGAGACAGGAAAAGGGCGAGGGGGCCTTGAATCATAATTTCAAGCTGATGCACACAGTTTTTTGTTCCTGCATGAAATTGGTAAAGGTAAGAAATGGACTGTTTAAAAGACAGACCAAAACGCCAACCCAAACCCACGAAAAGAAGAAAAAAGAAGGGTTTATTCAAACGCATCTTAAAAGTACAGGTACTGTAACGCGCCACAAAAGCAGCTTGACAGAGGCCTCAAAAATGATTTAAGTCAGAAGATGCTGTCAGCTAGTAAACATTTTTCAAATTCGGCACAGCACCTTAAAAAATATTACAAACATTTATGTATGAAAATTGTTTTTTTTTATGGACTAGTAACAATACTCCGACTTTGTCATGTGCGCAAGGGTTGGGAGAGCTTAAGATCAGTTGCATGTCGCACATACAAAAACAAAGTTGAGTTTCTTCCTTAAATAGCATATGCACCTTTTAATCAGATGCGCGCTGTAATCTGAAACCTAAGGTACAGTGGAACCTCGGTTTTCGAACGCCTCTCAGTTCGAACAAATCGGAGTTCGACCAAAAATTTAGAGAAATTCTTGCTTCGCTGTTCGGTCAAAGATTCGGAGTTCGAACGCCGGTAATGCCTGAGTGCGTACGCTAGAGTGCGATGCTGAGCGGCGTTCGGGTGTAGATCGTGTAGATCGGCCCCACCCCTCGTGACCAACTGTTATCACGTGCGCACTTGCCTCTTTTTGCTTTCGCTTTTAATATCGGTGAACGGAGTGTTTTAGCCCCTAACTATGCCTCTGACGAAGGTCGGTGCGAGCAGGACAGGTGAAAAAAGAAAAGTTGTTCGTACAACTATTGCCTTTAAGAAAGACATAATAGCTAAATATGAAAGAGGTGTGCGAGTTTCCGATCTTGCTAAGGAATACAGCATGCGCCTTCTGCTGACCACCACAAAGGTAAGAAATCCTATTCATAATTATTTTCGTTCTCTTTTTTTTCTTTTTTTACACGTTCGTGTTAGCGTAATTTTTCGTACGGAAGATTACAGTAACGCGAACGTACGATTAGCCTGGGTTAGCTTTATGATTCGAGGTAAACATTCAGGGTGTTGTAACTGAGCCCAAAATTCAGGGTGTTGGAACGGAGCCCCCTTTCCAATGAAGCGCTAGCCACTTGTGGTGCTAAATGACTTGTAAACGACCTGATTTTTTAATTTTTACACGTTCATGTTAGCGTAATCTTACGTACGGAAGATTACGATAACGCGAACGTACGATTAGCCTGGGTTAGCTTCATGTTTACGTTAAACATTCATGGTAAACATTCAGGGTGTTGGAACGGATTAAAACGATTTACATCATTTTTAATGGGAAAAATGATTTCGGTGATTGAACAAATCGGTTCTCGAACAGGGTTCTGGAACGGATTATGGTCGAGAACCGAGGTTCCACTGTAATTGTAATTACACGCCTCACTTTATATGTTCATCTATGCTTCGCATTAGCTGTTCATTTTTTTTTCCCCAGGTTATTCAAACTCGTCAGCAGCTGACAATCTTTGCTTTCTGTTACCGTAAGGTCGCCACAAGAGAGACCTAGCAAGAAACACCTTTCAAAAATTCAATTACAGCCGCAAAAAAACGAATAAATCTCCTCTTCGCTTTGCAAGAAGAGAAATTTGTCAACCTGTCGGGTTTTTTTCGCAGTATCTCCCGGTGACCCCGGTCAATTACATTGCTTGTAAATAGTTTTTACACACGTTCAAATAATTGCTCATCCTAATGCGTGGCGATCTGTACTGGTCACGCTCGGCTGCATGGAGCCCATCAAGCCGACTCCGCCACCCGGAGCCATTTTGCTGCCGCTGCTGTAAGTGAAATTGAAGTTATAATTGATATCAGGGCCCATCACCATAATGGGTTCATCACAGCGCCATCTAAAATATTAATTTTCTAATTATGGATAAATGATCAGACAAGCTGAGCCGGCGCTGGCTGCGGAGCCCCTGGGAGCCGGAGCGATGCGGATGGGAGGACAGGGCCTTGTAAAGCCCACAAATCTTCTCTAATCTTCTCCCCCACTGCAACTTGGCTCCCCTTCCCCCATAATGGATAAATAATAGTTAGGAATCAGGCTGTTAAGCTCAATTTTCTCCCTTGCGCACTCTTTCTTTCTCTTTCCTCTTTCTTTACAAGAGCTGCCAGCAAGTAGCCCAGCGACCCCTTTCCCCCCTTCAGTCCGTTCGTGAATGGAATGGCTCTATAAGCTGATTCTTTAAAGTGACCATTTAGCACATAGAGCTTTTACGTCTACAAACAACACAAAAGAGAGTCAGTTAATACGCATTTTTTAAGAGATTCTATTTGACAGAACCAGAACGGAAACAGGACCCAATTGCGTTACGTTTCTCACAAGTTTTGTTGAAGGAAAGAGGAAGGGCTGCCCCCACGATCCAGTGTTCGCTGCACGCGGGAAGCAAGTTTCTCTCGCACTCGGATTGTGATCCGAACACGGAAGTGGATCATCCGTAGCGAGCGATGGCAGTGTCAGGGACGGAAAAAACGGATCGGTAGCCGGGACTGGGAGAGCATGGCGTGGTCGGGGTCGGAAGCGAGTCGTAAGCCAGAACGGGAGAGTAGACGTAGTCGGAGACAAAAAGAGGTTGTAAGCCGGGACGGGAAAGCAGACGTGTTCAGGAGCAAACCAGGTCGTAGCCGGAGACAGACAGGAGCAAAAACGGGACAGGTGGGAGTCAGGGTCGAAAAAGGCTTGCCTAATATACACTGAGGTTCGCAGATGGACTGACAACAGGGGACTGGGTTCAAACACTGACTGAACCCGCGGCAGTTGGCACCAAATGAGCGGGCACAGGTGAGTCACATCTGTAATCATGATATTATTTTAGTTTTTTCCTATTTCTTTGTATTTTTTCCTTTTCATCGTGTTAATTTTTTATATTTTTTACATTTATTTTTCCCCTTAGTTTTATTCTTCTTCCTTGCTTTTTTTTTCTTTCTTCTTTTACTCCTTCTTACGCATTTTCATTTTTCCTGAGCCCAGCTAAAAGAGCCTGTTCACTTAAAAAGCCGGAATTCCCATCACTTCCCTCTGCAAAGCCGAAGGGGCCCTTCAACGCATTCTAATTGCAATCACTTCCAAAACCAATGAGGCTACTTAGCAATACATCTGTTTGCACAGTACCATCCCTGGGCTGCTTTCTACACACACACACACACATTGATTTAACAACACTAATACGCATTGAAATATAGTGTAAAATAGCACACAATTAGTTTTAAACTTCAGTTTAATCATAGACAGCGAGAGTCTTTACACTTATTTGCAAATCCCGACCGCGCCGTTAAAATTAAC